>NC_135236.1:620496063-620803313 GCF_051348905.1 Ranitomeya variabilis | reverse complement strand
CAAGGCCTCAGGGAACCATCTTTTTTTGCCACGAAAAAAAAACCTGCTCCCAGAGGGGACGAAGATGGACGAATATGTCCCTTTTCCAAGGACTCCTTAATATAATTCCGCATAGCAGTATGCTCTGGCAGTGACAGATTAAATAAACGACCCTTAGGGAACTTACTGCCAGGAATCAATTCTATAGCACAGTCACAATCTCTATGCTGAGGGAGCGAATTGAGCTTAGGCTCCTCAAAAACATCCCTATAGTCAGACAAAAACGCAGGGATCTCAGAAGGAGTAGATGAAGCGATTGAAATCGGAGGTGCATAATCATGAACCCCCTGACATCCCCAGCTTAACACAGACATTGTTTTCCAGTCCAGGACAGGATTATGAGTTTGTAACCATGGCAGACCAAGCACTAGTACATCATGTAAATTATACAGTACAAGGAAGCGAATCACCTCCTGATGAACGGGAGTCATGCGCATGGTCACTTGTGTCCAATACTGCGGTTTATTCATAGCCAATGGTGTAGAGTCAATTCCCTTCAGAGGAATAGGAACTTCCAGAGGTTCCAGACTAAAACCGCAGCGTTTAGCAAATGACCAATCCATAAGACTCAGGGCAGCGCCCGAATCCACATAGGCATCGACGGAAATGGAAGATAGTGAAAAAATCAGAGTCACAGACAAAATGAACTTAGGCTGCAGAGTACCAATGGCAAAAGATTTATCAACCCTTTTTGTGCGTTTAGAGCATGCTGATATAACATGAGCTGAATCACCACAATAAAAACACAATCCATTTTTCCGCCTATAATTTTGCCGTTCACTTCTGGACTGAATTCTATCACATTGCATAGTCTCAGGTGCCTGTTCAAAAGACACCGCCAACTGGTGCACGGGTTTGCGCTCCCGTAAACGCCGATCAATCTGAATGGCCATAGCCATTGACTCATTCAGACCTGTAGGCGTAGGGAACCCCACCATAATATCCTTAATGGCCTCGGAAAGACCATTTCTGAAGTTTGCAGCCAGGGCGCACTCATTCCACTGAGTAAGCACCGACCATTTCCGAAATTTTTGACAATATATTTCCGCTTCATCATACCCCTGAGAGAGGGCTAATAAAGCCTTTTCAGCCTGAATCTCCAGGTTGGGTTCCTCATAGAGCAATCCCAATGCCAGAAAAAAAGCATCCACATTGAGCAATGCAGGATCCCCTGGTGCCAATGCAAATGCCCAATTCTGAGGGTCGCCTCGCAGGAAAGATATTACAATCTTGACCTGTTGAGCAGGGTCTCCAGAGGAGCGAGATTTTAAAGAAAGAAACAATTTACAATTGTTCCTGAAATTCAGGAAGGTAGATCTATCTCCAGAAAAGAACTCTGGAATAGGAATTCTAGGTTCAGACATGGGAGTGTGAACAACAAAATCCTGTATGTTTTGAACTTTTGCCGCGAGATTACTCAGGCTGGAAGCCAAACTCTGGACATCCATGTTAAACAGCTAATATCAGAGCCATTCAAGGGTTAAGAGGAGGTAAGAAGCAGCTAGACAGCAATTAAGGGCTAGGCAGCAAAACTCTGAAGGAAAAAAAATAAATAAATAAATAAATTTCCCTTAAACACTTCTTTTTCTCCTGCTTCAGCCCAAACAATTAACACTTTGTGGGCCGGCTATACTGTCATGAATCCCAATGGCTAGGGATAGCAAGGGACAAGCAAAGTAATACAAAATATCGGACGAGCTCTAGGGTGATGGAACCTGGGCTGACTGCTGCCCTACACCTGACAAACGCAACTAGAGATAGCCAGGGAGCGTGCCTAAGTTGGTTCTAGACGCCTCGCACCAGCCTAAGAGCTAACTAGTACTGCAGAGAAAATAAAGACCTCACTTGCCTCCAGAGGAATGAACCCCAAAAGGTATAGTTGCCCCCCACATGTATTGACGGTGAAATGAGAGGAAGGCACACACATAGAGATGATATATATAGGTTCAGCAAATTGAGGCCCGCTGTAAACTAGAAAGCAGAACGATACAAAAGGGGTCTGAGCGGTCAGCAAAAAACCCTAATCAAAAAAAACCATCCTGAGATTACAAGAACCCATGTGCCAACTCATGGCACATGGGGAGAACCTCAGTCCACTAGAGCTACCAGCTAGCATAGAGACATAATAAGCAAGCTGGACAAAAAAACCAACAACTGAAAATCAGCACTTAGCTTATCCTGAAAGATCTGGGAGCAGGTAGGCAGGAACCAAACAGAGCACATCTGAATACATTGATAGCCGGCAAGGGAATGACAGAAAGGCCAGGTAAAATAGGAAACACCCAGCCTCTGATGGACAGGTGGAAACCAAAGGCCGCAACCCACCAAAGTCACCCAGTACCAGCAGTAACCACCAGAGGGAGCCCACAAACAGAATCCACAACACATCTCACAAAACTAAAACCTCATGCAACAGCTCAAATTTTTTTTCCAGCCACACTCAGGTGGCACAAACATCAGTTTCCTACAGTACTTACATTAATACTTACTAGAAAAATGAAAGGAAAGTAACGCAGGTAGTTCACTGCCTAGTCTGCCCACTGATTAATTGACCCACAGTAGATCCTTTTATAAAGGAACAGAAACAGTCAGGTATGGGCCATGCATGAGGTATCAGGGTCTGGGCTAGCATTTACAGCTTTGAATTGAGCTTTCAATCATGACCTGATGGTTAATGGAGTGGTGTAAGCCTTCATTACAGGGAGCCCTGATATCTCATACAACACATCCAATTTTTTATTTTTTTCCAGCCACACTGAGATGGCACAATCATCAGTTTCATATAGTACTACTTGTAGTAAAATGTAAGGAAAGTAACACAGGTAGTTAAGTGAAAGTAAGGCAGGTCTGCCTGTCTGGGAGCCCTACTCCTTCAGGCAACAGACATGGAGGAGACCCAACTTGGATTCTCCACATTTCAAAAAATTATTGTCAAACACCACAAAAGTGGCATCAATTTCCACAGAGTAGAAACAGTGTAATAAGCGCCTCTGGCACACCTTCAACTATAGTCAATCCACCAGATGGAGAAACAATTTTGAGTATCCAGGTTGTTAAAAAATATTTGTATCATCAGCAGCAGCAGCAACAGCAGGTACAAAAGCCACAACAAAGTTGTCACAGACTGCAATAACGCAAGATCAATGCATGACATTAAAAATGACACTGTTGCCTAGTCTACTCAGTCTGCGACTGAGGTGCAAAAGTCATTGTAGATCTGTGACTAGTTCATTTTGATGAAATTTAGGTGATCTACACTTTTATTGGACAACCAGATGCACTTATATGTCACGACACTGTAGGGGATGTGAAATGTTTGGTGTTCCCTTTTCTCCCCAACTCCTTTAAGTGTGTAAAATATTTGTTGTTAATTGTGTTCATACACACTGGCACTGCTACACATAAAGTGTAAAGTGTATTACCACCGTGTACAAGAGCATTGCTATACCTATTGTATATTGCTCTGAATATTGGATTGTGTACATTGTTTGCACACACACATGTTTTCTAGGGAAAGTTTGTCCCCATGCCCAGTATAGTGATAGGGGCGTAGTGAAGTGCCTGTAATTTAACAAGCTGTGCTGAGTAAAAGAGTTAACGTTGACGTTAAGCTGGAGTGTGTCTCCTTTGTTGCGGAACTGTCTGTGAGGAATACATCCCCATACCGGGCAAGTCCAGATGGCACAGAGAGCCAGCTGCAAGGTACTGTAACAGAGAGATGTGATCCTATGCGGGAAGGGGTCAGGGAGTGATACAGGGATTGGTGTCGGCCATGGCTACCTCCCTGGCTCCCCCTTCCTACAACACCACCAGCAGCGATGAAGACCTGTTGTGAGAAAACGCTGGCTGCTGTGCATAAGAAACCTCCAAGGTGTGAAAGGCAAGCTCAGGCTACTCTTCCATTTTTGAAGACCAAAATGCAAAATGGTCCAACTCCCCCGATGGCATTAATCTTGAGCTCCAGAAGCTTCTGCACCATCCTCTTCCGTCGTACACAAAGTGTCAGACTGTCATGCCGCTGCTGCCGCCGACTCTCCCAACTGCAGCTCGCCGGGGGCGCGCACGCGTCGCATTCAGCACTGCGCGTGCGCACATCTGATTTCTCTGTTGGCGCTCTTTCCTGTCCTCTCTGTCATCCTGGAGGACATGGACATGCGCAGTGCATATCTGAACCTCCACCTCTCACTCATCTCCCTACGGCTTCTTCAGACTGTGCGGTGTCAGCTGGTCCCTAATAGCATGCCACGGCCGTGACACCGCACAGTCTGAAGAAGCCGTAGGGAGGGGAGTGAGAGGTGAGGATATGCACTGCGCATGGCCACAGATCCCAGGCCCGCGGTGGGATTACATTAGACGACACTGCGAGGCGGGCTCTCGGCCAGCGCGGCCGCACAGGCGCAGCCAGCCTGACACCAAATGATGTCAGAAGACGGGCAGCGCAAAATGTGTGCATGGCCAAGGGCTAACCTAACAGCGCAGGCTCCGGGACTGATTCAAACAACGCTGAGGAGGCGGCGCACGGCGCCAAGGGGGTAAGAATGACGGCTGTGCTGCGTCACATCACAAAGGACAGTTCCACCAACCGGACGGTATCACGGTAGGAGGGGACACTTTTCATAAGTGTTAGGTTCAGCATGTGCAAGGACCATAATTAAAAGAGCTAAGATTACCTTTTCCAGCATTAGTGCTGTACACGATGGCTCTTTCAGCTACAAACGCTTGGGGGGGGGGGGTTAAAGTTTCCCTTTCAACTTGCTCCAGTGCAGGCTTCGGCCTACACTGTAATCCCTCTCCTCCTCCTGCTGACCCTGGGCTCTAACACCGCCAGTTGGGGCCCAGATGTGCTGGCTGCACAGAGCCAAACACCAGCCAATGTGTCAGTGGGGTTCAGCACCGCCAGCTGTTCCCCTGCTGTGTAGCTGGCAATGTGTCCTGCAAAAGCCTCGCAGGCACAAGAACTGAAATTGAAGGAAACCTGTCCCCCCTCCCCCAGGCGTTTCTACGTTTTACAGCCACCTTGTACGACAGTAATGCTGCATGTGTACAAGGTGGCTCAGAAACTTATTCTCCTTGCCCAGGTTGAACTGAACACGTCTAAAATGAGTCCTCTGCGACCATTAAAACGTCCCTCAGGTGTGATTTTCCTTTGTATTGACACGCAACAAGCTCCTTGGTAGCGCTGCCCGTCTTCTGGCATCATTGTTTGGCTGCCTGCGCCTCTGCGGCCGCCTTGCCCCACACAACGCCCCTCGGTGTCTTATTTATTTTGACTGCGAGGGTGTGATTGATGGGCATGAGCAGTGCATCAGTTCGCCTGTCCCTCATCTCCTTCCGCCTTCCTCAGACTGTGCGGCTTCATGGCCGCGGCATGCAATAAGGGATCAGCTGACGCCGCACAGTCTGAAGCGGGTGTAAGGACCCGAGTGTGAGAGGCGAACATATGTGCTGCGCCAGGCCATGAATCCCAGCCCCGCAGTGTTTTAACAATGTTAAGACACTGCGGGGCTGGGATTCATGGTCATCGCGAACCGCACCGGCCGACATTAAATGATGTCAGAAGATGGGCAGCGCTAACAGCGCTAGGCCAGGGGATAACACGACAGCGCAGACTCCTGTACAGCAAATAACAACGCTCAGGAGGCTGCACCCAGCACCAAGGTGGGATTCTTGACATCTGTGCTGCATCTCATTACGAAGGGAACTCGCGCCTCCAACACAGTTTGACTGTATAAAGGGCTAAATGTTATACGTGTTTCATTCAGCGTGTGCAAGGAGAAAAATTAAAAGAGCAACCTTTGACTTGTGCAGCACTACTGCTGCATAAGCTGTGGCTCTTCTACTTTGTAACACCTGAGGGGGGGTTAAAGGTTACCTTTGAGATTGGTTCAATTAGGCTTCGGCCTACACTCTGCTCCCCCTGCAGAGCCCGGGCTCTAACACCGCCAGTTGGGGCCCGGGACTGCTAGCTGCACAGAGAAAAACACCAGCCAATGTGTCAGTGGGGTTCAGCACCGCCAGCTGTTCCCCTGCTGTGTAGCCGGCAACGTGTCCTGCAACAGCCACGCAGGCACAACAGACCCAAAGCTGCCGCCAGTGCAGGCTTCGGCCTACACTCTGCTCCCTCTCCTCCTCCTGCTGACTCTGGGCTCTAACACCGCCAGTTGGGGCTCTAGGAAGACAAGCTTGAATAGGTCCCCATCTTGGTTCCAGCACCGTCAGCTGGTTCC
This sequence comes from Ranitomeya variabilis, assembly GCF_051348905.1. Lineage (NCBI taxonomy): Eukaryota > Metazoa > Chordata > Amphibia > Anura > Dendrobatidae > Ranitomeya > Ranitomeya variabilis. The sequence goes on along the minus strand of NC_135236.1, from coordinate 620,797,047 downwards.
GGGCAGAGCCTTTGGCTTAGGTGCCTCCTTCTGGGTATCCGAGTTCCACCAACGTCAGGTGGTCCTTGGTAGTGCTTTCAGCACGGGTACCTCCTGCTTAGTAACCGGGTTCCAGTAACGTCAGCTGGTCCTCGGTAGTTCCATTGGCTATTGGACCTTCGGCTACCCATCCGGGTTCCAGTACCGTCAGCTGGTTCTCGGCAGTGTCTTTTGCTCTTGTACCTTCTGCTCCCCATCATGGTTCCAGTACCGTCAGCTAGTTCCGGGCAGAGCCTTTGGCTTAGGTGCCTCCCTCTGGGTATCCGAGTTCCACCAACGTCAGGTGGTCCTTGGTAGTGCTTTCAGGCACGGGTACCTCCTGCTTAGTAACCGGGTTCCAGTAACGTCAGCTGGTCCTCGGTAGTTCCATTGGCTCTTGGACCTTCGGCTACCCATCCGGGTTCCAGTACCGTCAGCTGGCTCTCGGCAGTGTCTTTTGCTCTTTGTACCTTCTGCTCCCCATCCTGGTTCCAGTACCGTCAGCTGGTTCCGGGCAGAGCCTTTGGCTTAGGTGCCTCCCTCTGGGTATCCGAGTTCCACCAACGTCAGGTGGTCCTTGGTAGTGCTTTCAGGCACGGGTACCTCCTGCTTAGTAATCGTGTTCCAGTAACGTCAGCTGGTCCTCGGTAGTTCCATTGGCTCTTGGACCTTCGGGTAGCCATCCGAGTTCCAGTTCCATCAGCTGTTTCTCGGCATTTTCTCAGCCTTCTTGTACCTTCTGCTACATTTCCAAGTTCAAGACCCTAAAGACCACGACCCGGAAGACCACCCCTAAGATGACGACGACACCAGAGACGACGACCACTGAGATGACGACGACCCTGTAGACGATGACCCTGAAGACCACCCCGATGACGACGACCCCGGAGACGACGACCCTGGAGACGACGACCCTGGAGACGACGACGACATGGGAGACCGAGAAGCAGAAGAACAAGAGGCTGCAGAACAAAGAGCAGAAGAACATTAAGCATAAGACTAAATATCAGAGCAAAAGATATTATCTAAATTATAAGCAGAAGAAGACTAAGCAGTGTATGGGGGTGAGTCCGTTCCTCCTCGTGGTGCCCCTGGATAAAGCCTGATGCTGCAGGCCAAACTGAACGCGGACAAATGTAACTCTTTTGTGACAGGCAGAACGGAAGGTGTAATCTTCAAACTTTTATAGATAACAACTACGGGAATGCCTGTCACAAATAAGAATATGATGAAGAAGTTGAATATGAAAAAGATGATAGTTAAATAAAATAATATGAACAATGTAAAAAAAAAAATATATAGGTAGAAGAAGAAGATGAATAAGGTGAAGATAGTTGATGTCAAAGAAGCTGATGATGAGGATAATGAAGAAGAAAGTGGGAGAAGTAAAAAAGAAGGTGAAGGACGTGGAAGTAGTGAAACATCAATATCTGAAAAAAAAAAAAAAACATAGTCAAAATCTTTCTAACGCCGAACGTCATAAAAAAAAAAAAAAAATGCTATTCTATTTGTTTGGGCTAAACCTCTGTGCCTTTAATGTCTCCGCCACCTCCCCCAATACATCCTACATTATTCTTAGTTGTTTTCCTTCATGTAGAATTAACCTACAAGGAAAGAAAGGGTTTATTTTAATTCCGATATTTTCGTCCCATTGACTTGCATTGGGATCGGGTATCGGTATCGGATTAGATCCGATACTTTGACGGTATCGGCCGATACTTTCCGATACCGATACTTTCCGACATCGGAAGGTATCGCTCAACACTAATTACAATATAAGTACCATATATAGAAAAACAGCAATCACCATATCTACCTGTGGCTGGTCCAGCGTCCCACCTCACCCCGGACGCCGGACCAGCCACAGGTAGATATGGTGATTGCTGTTTTTCTATATATGGTACTTATATTGTAATAGTTTCACTATATATATGCGTATGCAATAGTTAGTGTTATGTACCTGAAGTGTATACAGCGTTACTCTGCTCCATACTGCAGGATATGCTTTTTAGCATAATATATGTGGTGGTCCCCCACCTCTTGTTTAGGTGCTTGTGCACTGTGGCACCGGATATGTTATCCATTAATAAAGCCTTGTTTAAATTGTAATCTGGATCTCTTCGTGTTTTTCGGCTGCCTAGTCTGGCAGATCGAAGGTTTGTGAGCATAAGTTTTGGAAGTGCCAGCTATATAGTGGGGACAGTGGTTTAAAGCTATTAAGTATTTTGTGTGACATATCTCTGTGATTTAAGGGCATAAAAATTCAAAGTTGAAAAATTGCGAAATTTTCAACATTTTCGCAAATTTCCGTTTTTTTCACAAATAAACGCAAGTTATATCAAAGAAATTTTACCACTATCATGAAGTACAATATGTCACGAGAAGACATTGTCAGAATCGCCAAGATCCATTGAAGCGTTCCAGAGTTATAACCTCATAAAGGGACAGTGGTCAGAATTGTAAAAATTGGCCCGGTCATTAACGTGCAAACCACCCTTGGGGGTAAAGGGGTTAAGTAAAATTGCTCGGGAAACTGAACACTAATCTGAGTATGCTGCATTTATGCTGAATTTAAGATTGGGGAACGTTTTGCAAACAAGTAAGCTCTTCCATACTCAACATCAGCATCACGTCCACTTCCCTGTACCTTACCACGTGACTTACCCTTTTAAATTATGAATGATATATCCCTGCTGAGAAAACGTTGCAGACAGTATTACAATGCCAGAAGAATTTGCCCACTACAGATCGACATACAAGACTGCAGTATCAATATAGCATACTATTTTTGGGGGGGAGTTGGTGGAATTGAGGCCCAACTCCAGCGCGATAAATGGCGTATAAAATGTCACTTTTAGAAAATCCCAAGCACACTGATGCTTGAGTGAGAAACGAGTAGTGACGAGCTTATCACTACTCATAGTTTTTTTTAGCTTATGGCTCATCACTACTAATAGTTTTTTTAGCTTATGGCTCATCACTACTAATAGTTTTTTTAGCTTATGGCTCATCACTACTAATAGTTTTTTTTTAGCTTATGGCTTCACGAGCAGGACAAGAAAAGTAATTCCTTTATTCTAACTGTAAACATAACTTTTTAGCTTTCTCGGATTGTTGGCAGTAAGGTGGCTAAGCCATTCAGTACAATTATAATTTAAGTGTCATCTTTAAAACAGCTATCACCAAATGGCTGCACATGAAGATGGCATTCATGTATCTCTGACATAAAAAGATGCACAAGTTTCAGAAAACAGAGCATCATATACAACCTATTATAATGTAAAAATGGCACTGTTATCTTTTGTATATGAGGCAAGCTTGTCACCTGGTCATTCGGTTCCTGTGTTATAGTTTATGGTTATGTTTGTTATAGTACTATGTTCCACCTTATTAAAATGCAGAAACCCATCTACTGCATCTCTTTTTTTTTCTCCTCTAACATTTTCGTTTTTATAAGACACTTTTGAATATTACACACAGTTCTAAAGTCAGGGGAATAGAAAAGATAACAATGACCTTCACACAGCAACAGTTATAGTTAACACATCCAAATAGTTTTGTGAGCTTTGCAGAAGAATAATAGAAACAAGGACAAAAAAACATTTTATGGTTTACTTGTTGAGGTCGTTTATTTAAGGGCGTGCTCACTCAGATCAATGTTATACTATGCAACAAGAAGAAGAGATTTCCCCCAGCAATGAGAAAATCAGGTAAAAAAGGTAAACTTTTTTTTATTCATCCAGTATTAAAAATTAATACACTGGCCAACAAGGGATATCCATAGCAAACAACTGACAAGTTTCAGGTAAAAGCTTTAACCATGATATGTTTCCCTGGCCTGTCCTTCTCTTCTCCAATTTTATCTCCTCTTCCCACAATCGCATACTAGATTTCTCCCGTAGATCCTCTCTGCTCTGGAATTATGTCCCTCAACATATCATACTCTTGCCTACCATGGGAACCTTGAAAATGAACCTGAAGAACCACCTCCTCTTACAACCCTACAACCTACACTAACCATTACTCCACCATACCGCTGCTCAAGCAGCTCTACCCTCACCTATTGTATCCCCATTCATCCGTTTAGATTGTGATCCCTCACAGGCAGGGTCCTCTCTCCTCCAGTAGCAGTCAGTGACTTTTATTGTTTAAGATTATTGTACTTATTTTTATTATGTACACCCTTTTCACATAAGTAGCGCTATAGCAATAAATAATAATACTGCAATTATAATACCACTGTACTGCTGCCAAAGAAAGGGAGTTGAGTAGACCATACAGTAACTGAAGTTTTAAAAAAAACTGCTCAATTATAATATTTCTACTCTGGGAAATTGATGACACTTTAGTGGTGTGCTTCAATAATCTTGGGAAATGTTTGTACTCCAAGTTGGGTCTCCTTCATCTGTGTTGCTTTTAGAAGTAGGGTTCCCAGACCAGCAGGCCTGCAATTACTTTCAGTCAACTATCTGTGTTACTATCCTTAAATTTTCTAACATTTGTGGTATACCAAGCTGATATTTGTGCCACCTGAGTGTTACTGATCAAAAATCAAGTTTAAGATGTTGCATGAGGTATCAGGGCTCCCAGTACAGGAGGCTTCTTAATTAAAACTTCATTTCCACACTGTAAATACTGGGCCAGACCCTGATAATTCATGCATGACCCACGGCTGAATGACGCTGTGTCATTTGCAAATTTCAACTGTGGGACAATTTATGCCTGTTTTCATGGTGTCTACCTTTAATTTTAGCTGTTTGGGAAGCTTTTTGTTACCCCATAAGGTGTTGTGTATATGTTTGGTTTTTCCTCCCATTAGATCTAATGAGGTTCGGGCACATTTGTCGAGCTGTTTGTAGAACATTTTCGGCTAACGTCTAATCAATCGGCGAACAGAACAGAACCGAACCTTGAAAAGTTCACTCATCTCTAGTTGTCAGTTGTCATTGTATAGGATGAGACAGTGTAAGTTTAGTATAGCTTTCAGTAACATTACCACCTAACTCACGTACACCTTGAACATCAAGCTTATTCCCCTTTCACCATAACCTCACTTTTTAACACTTATGTTGGATGTATCCTTCCCCTCTGGTAACCAGCTGCTTCACAACCATAGGCCCAGACATGCAGGGGTGGGCACATCAAATTGTCTGCGGCCGTGTGCACTGCACTGTGACGCGGCCAACAGCAGTCACAGTTGGTGCATACGTCCACGCCGGGTCTGGGAGCTGTGCGCGGCTGTCACCTTGACAGCTGCACAGCTCCCTCCAAGATCTCTCTATGCTTCTGGGTCAGGTGTCAGGCGTGCGCGAAGATGTCATCGCGCATGTCCGGACCAGGACGCTAGAAGCAGAGAGGCGCTGCAGGGGAGCAAGTGGTGATGTAAGTATAAAAAACTTTTTAATTAATAAAATTAATTAGATGGTCGGTAACTGCAAACGAAGAAGTGGGGAGGGGTGAAAGGAGGACTGCACATGATGGAATTTGGGAGGTTAAAGGAGGCTGCACATGATGACCACCATGACCCCAGCTTTACCCCACCCGTGTTATTTATGACATTGTTTACTCTGGCTTGATTGTATGCATCTGGTCCACTCTTAATTCTCTGACCATGATGAGCAGAGACCACTCCTCTATGCTTCACACCTGACTGCACTTAGTTGTACTTATATTGCATAGCTCAAGTCTGCATAGACTTCAGTCTGCAGTGTGATTCCTTTAAGTGTGTTCTAGAAGTGTGAAGATTGCAGTAGAATTAAAACCTGAATTGAACCTGAAGGGAGCTGGCCAGTCACTGTAAACAATGTTTCTGTTTATTTTCACTCTCACCCATATAATCCTTCACTTTATGCTACCTTCCCTAATCCTTACACCAAGTAAGGAACTGTTTATCTCTTCTTCAATCCTCCCCATCATCTCACCTCCTCCTCAAAACTGTTCCTTAACATACAATCCTCTGTCTCCAAGCACAGACAGCCACCTCATGCCCTCTCCTGCTCCAACCTGCTAACACTTTCTCTGTTCCTTCTCACTGCTGGTGATATCTCTCCAAATCCTGGTCCTCCTCACCACATTCCCACAGTCATTTCTACCTCCCATCCATGCTCTATCACAAACTTCCGTAACCTCTCTAACCTTATACCCATTCACCCAGCCCCCGCTTCCCCAGTCCCACTAAGGCTACGTTCACATTTGCGTTGTGCGCCGCAGCGTTGGTGACGCAATGCACAACGCAGGAACAACGCATGCACAATGCATGCACAAGGCTGCGTTTTGCGACGCATGCGTCCTTTTTTTGCTTGATTTTGGACGCACAAAAAATGCAACTTGCTGCGTCCTCTGCGCCATGACACGAGGGCCGCAGTGACGCATGCGTCGCATAATGCAAGTGCAACGCATGTCCATGTGCCCCCATGTTAAATATAGGGGCGCATGACGCATGCGGCGACGCTGCAGCGCCCGACGCTGCGGCGCAGAACGCTAATGTGAACGTAGACTAACAGTAGCTCTGTCGATCGCTTGCTCTGTCTGCTACAATCTTTCCTAAATCCATGATCTTTTTGTTACTACCAAACTTTCCTTCCTCGCCATCACTGAAACCTGGCTCACCCCTTCTGACACAGCCTCCCCTGCTGCACTCTCTTACGGTGGCTTCCACCTTTCTCACACACCCTGCCCCAGCAGCAAACATGGTGGAGGAGTTGGCTTTCTCCTGTCAGATAACTGCTCCTTCACCCCAATCCCACTGCCACCCTCTGTCACCCTCCCTTCCTTTGAGGTGCACTCTGTGCACATCTACTCCCCCTCCAACCTCCAACTGGCTGTCATTTACCACCCCCCAGGGCCAGCCACCACCTTCTTTGACCACTTCACAACCTGGCTACTTCATTTCCTTTCCGCGGACATCCCCACTATCATCATGGGTGACTTCAACATCCCCATTGACACTTCCCTCTCAGCTGCCACTAAACTTCTATCTCTCACTTCCTACTTCGGCCTCACTCAATGGTCTTCTACAGCCACCGACAAAGATGGTCACACACTGGACCTCATCTTCACCTTCGTCTGCTCCCTATCTATCCTCTCTAACTCACCTCTTCCTCTCTCTGACCACAACCTTCTCACATTCTCTTCCCTCTCCACTACATGTCTACAATCCCCACCCCACAAACTTTCACACCCTCACATAAAATCTTAAACATCTTGACCTACATTCATTCTCTGAATCCCTCCTCCCTCTCACAGATGTAAGTTCCTTACACAGTGCGGATGATGCTGCTGCTCTATATAACACCACAATAGCTATAGCTTTGGAATCTGCTGCCCCACTTACACATACCAAAGCTCGCAAAATCAACAGACAGCCCTGGCACACCAGCCTGACCAAAGAACTGAGGCAAGCTTCCAGGGCTGCTGAGCGCAGATGGAAAAGATCCCACTCCAACGAACACTTCATCGCATTCAAACAGTCCCTCACTACTTTCAAGACCACACTTGCCACAGCTAATTAAACCTACTTCTCATCTCTCATATCCTCCCTGTCTCACAACCCTAAACAGTTATTCAACACCTTCAATTCTCTGCTTCGTCCCCCAGCAACTACTCCCCCTCTCACTTATCTCAGCTGAAGACTTTGCCTCATTTTTCAAGCAGAAGATTGATAACATCAGAGACAGTTTTGGTCAGCAACCCCCAGAGCCCTTCCTCCCGACTTCCCAGCCCTCCACCTCCAAAACCAACTTCTCCACCATTACAGAAGATCAACTCTCCACTCTACTCTCAAGATCGCATCTCGCCACCTGTGCACTTGACCCGCTCCCATCCCACTTCATCCCAAATCTCACCACAGTCTTCATCCCAACCCTAACCCATCTCTTCAACCTATCACTAACAACTGGTGTTTTTCCCTCAAGCTTTAAACATGCCTCCATCACACCTATCCTCAAAAAGCCTTCTCTTGACCCATTCTCTGTATCTAGCTATCGCCCTATATCACTTCTCCCCTATGCCTCCAAACTACTAGAACAACACATCTACCTTGAACTGTCCTCCCATCTCTCTTCTTGCTCCCTCTTTGACCACTTACAATCTGGCTTCCGGTCACACCATTTCACTGAAACTGCCCTAATTAAGGTCACCAATGACCTCTTAACCGCGAAGAGCAAGCGACACTACTCTGTCCTACTCCTCCTCGACCTGTCGGCTATCTTGGACACAGTGGACCATTCCCTATTATTACAGACCCTCTCATCCCTTGGCATCACAGACTTGGCCCTATCCTGGATCTCATCATACCTAACAGACCAGACATTCAGCGTCTCCCACTCACACACCACCTCCTCACCTCGCTCCCTATCTGTCGGAGTCCCACAAGGTTCAGTTCTAGGGCCCCTGCTCTTCTCTATTTACACCTTTGGCCTGGGACAGCTCATAGAATCTCATGGCTTTCAGTATCACCTCTATGCTGATGACATACAGATCTACACCTCTGGACCAAATATCACCTGCCTACTAACCAGAATCCCTTAATGTCTATCCGCTATTTCATCCTTCTTCTCTGCTAGATTTCTTAATCTTAACATGGGCAAAACAGAATTCATCATCTTTCTCCCATCTCACGCGACCCCCCAACGAACTTATCCATTACAGTAAATGGCTGCCCACTCTCCCAAGTCCCACAAGCTCGCTGCCTCGGGTAATCCTTGACGTTGATCTCTCCTTCAAACCACATATCCAAGCCCTTTCCACTTTCCACTTTCTACCGACTTCAACTCAAAAATATTTCACAAATCCATACATTCCTCAACCAAGAATCTGCAAAAACCCTAGTCCATGCCCTCATCATCTCTCACCTTGACTACTGCAACCTCCTGCTCTGTGGCCTCCCCTCTAACACTCTCGCACCCCACCAATCTATTCTAAACTCTGCTGCCCGACTAATCCACCTGTCCCCCCACTATTCCCCGGCCTCTCCCCTCTGTCAATCCCTTCACTGGCTCCCCATTGCCCAGAGACTCCAGTACAAAACCCTAACCATGACATACAAAGCCATCCACAACCTGTCTCCTCCATACATCTGTGACCTCGTCTCCCGGTACTTTCCTACACGCATCCTCCGATCCTCACAAGATCTCCTTTTCTACTCCCCTCTTATCTCCTCTTCCCACAATCGTATACAAGATTTCTCTTGCATATCACCCTTACTCTGGAACCCTCTACCACAACACATCAGACTCTCGCCTACCATCGAAACCTTCAAAAAGCCTGAAGACCCACCTCTTCCGACAAGCCTACAAACTGCAGTAACCACCGATCGACCAAACCGCTGCATGACCAGCTCTATCCTCACCTACTGTATTCTCATCCATCCCTTGTAGATTGTGAGCCTTCGTGGGCAGGGTCCTCTCTCCTCCTGTACCAGTTATGACTTGTATTGTTTAAGATTATTGTACTTGTTTTTATTATGTATACCCCTCCTCACATGTAAAGCACAGGGGAATAAATGGCGCTATAACAATAAATAATAATAATGATGGAATTTGGTGGTTAAAGGAGGCTGCACATGATGAAATTTGGAGGGTTAAAGGAGGCTGCACATGATGTAATTTGGGGGTTAAAGGAGGCTGCACATGATGAAGGGGAGTGTTGCTGATCAAAAATCAAGTTTAAGATGTTGCATGAGGCATCAGGGCTCCCAGTAAAGGAGGCTTCTTAATAGTGTTGAGCGATACCGTCCGATACTTGAAAGTATCGGTATCGGAAAGTATCGGCCGATACCGGCAAAGTATCGGATCTAATCCGATACCGATACCCGATACCAATACAAGTCAATGGGACTCAAGTATCGGACGGTATCCATGATGGTTCCCAGGGTCTGAAGGAGAGGAAACTCTCCTTCAGGCCCTGGGATCCATATTAATGTGTAAAATAAAGAATTAAAATAAAAAAATATTGCTATACTCACCCTCTGACGCAGCCTGGACCTCACCGAGGGAACCGGCAGCGTTGTTTGCTTAAAATGCGCGCTTTTACTTCCTTCCGTGATGTCACGGCTTGTGATTGGTCGCGTGCCGCCCATGTGGCCGCGACGCGACCAATCACAGCAAGCCGTGACGTAATTTTCAGGTCCTCAATGCCTAATTCTAGGCATTCATGATTTTAAAATTACGTTCCGGCTTGTGATTGGTCGCGTCGCGGTCACATGGGCGACGCGACCAATCACAAGCCGTGACGTCACGGGAGGCAGGAGACGCGCGCATTTTTAAAATTACGTCACGGCTTGTGATTGGTTGCGTGCCGCCCATGTGACCGCGACGTGACCAATCACAGCAAGCCGTGACGTAATTTCAGGTCCTGAATGCAGAAATAGGCATCAGGACCTGAAATTACGTCACGGCTTGCTGTGATTGGTCGTGTCGCGGTCACATTGGCGGCACGCAACCAATCACAAGCCGTGACGTAATTTTAAAAATGCGCGCGTCTCCTGCCTCCCGTGACGTCACGGCTTGTGATTGGTCGCGTCGCCCATGTGACCGCGACGCGACCAATCACAAGCCGGAACGTAATTTTAAAATCATGAATGCCTAGAATTAGGCATTGAGGACCTGAAAATTACGTCACGGCTTGCTGTGATTGGTCGCGTCGCGGCCACATGGGCGGCACGCGACCAATCACAAGCCGTGACGTCACGGAAGGAAGTAAAAGCGCGCATTTTAAGCAAACAACGCTGCCGGTTCCCTCGGTGAGGTCCAGGCTGCGTCGGAGAAGTGAGTATAGCAATATTTTTTATTTAAATTCTTTATTTTACACATTAATGTTGTTTCGATACCGATACCCGATACCACAAAAGTATCGGATCTCGGTATCGGAATTCCGATACCCGCAAGTATCGGCCGATACCCGATACTTGCGGTATCGGAATGCTCAACACTACTTCTTAATTGAAACTTCAATTCCACGCTGTAAATACTGGGCCAGTCCCTAATAATTCATGCATGGCCCACGGCTGAATGACGCTGTGTCATTTGCAAATTTCAACTGTGGGTCAATTTATGCCTGTTTTCATGGTGTCTACCGCTAATTTTAGCTGTTTGGGAAGCTTTTTGTTACCCCATAAAGTTTTGTGTATATGTTTGGTTTTTCCTCCCATTGGATCTAATGAGGTTCGGGCACATTTGTCGAGTTGTTTGTAGAACATGTTAGGCTAACGTCTAATCAATCGGCGAACAGAACAGAACAGAACCTTGAAAAGTTCAGTCATCTCTAGTTGTCAGTTGTCAGTTGTCATTGTATAGGATAAGACAGTGTTTGTTTAGTATAACTTTCAGTAACATTACCACCTAATCCACGTACACCTTGAACATCAAGATTATTCCCCTTTCACCATAACCTCACTTCTTAACACTTATGTTGGATGTATCCTTCCCCTCTGGTAACCAGCTGCTTCAAAACCATAGGCCCAGACATGCAGGGGTGGGCTGGGCCGGGTGGCAAAGATGCAAATGCCTCCCGGGCCACTCCCCCAGCAGCTGCTCAGGGCCAGCCGCCTGGTGGTGGCTGTACAGCCGCTCATCAAATTGTGCGTGGCCGTGTGCACTGCACTGTGACGCAGCCGACAGCAGTCGCAGTCGGGTCATACGTCCACGCCGGGTCCAGGAGCTGTGTGCGGCTGTCACCTTGATGGCTGCACAGCTCCCGCTCCTTCCATGATCTCTCTCTGCTTCTGGGTCAGGTTCGGGCATGCGCGAAGATGTCATCGCGCACGCTCCGACATGTCCCGACCAGGGCTCTAGAAGCAGAGAGGCGCTGCAGGGGAGTGAGTGGTGATGTAAATATAAAAACAACTTTTTTTTTTATAAAATGAATAAAATGGTGGGTAACTGCAAATGAAGAAGTGGGGAGGGGTGAAAGGAGGACTGCACAAGATGGAATTTGGGGGGTTAAAGGAGGCTGCACATGATGGAATTTGGGGGTTAAAGGAGGCTGCACATGATGGAATTTGGGGGGCTAAAGGAGGCTGCACATGATGAAGAGGGAGTGGGGCCACACATGATGGAATTTGGGGGTTAAAGGAGGCTGCACATGATGAAGGGGGAGTGGGGCCACACATGATGGAGTTTGGAGGTTAAAGAGACTGCACATGATGAGGTGAGTGGGTCAGCACATGATGGAATTTGGGGGTTAAGGAGACTGCACATGATGAAGGAGGAGTGGGGCTTCACATGATGGAATTTGGGGTTAAGGAGACTGCACATGATTTATGGGAGTGGGGCCGCGCATGATGGAATTTGGGGGTTAAGGAGGCTGCAGATGATGAAGGGGAGTGGGGCTTCACATGATGGAAATTGGGGGGTTAAAGGAGGCTGCACATGATGAAATTTGGGTGGTTAAAGGAGGCTGCACATGATATCATTTGTGGAGTTAAAGGAGGCTGCACATGATGAAGGGGAGTGGGGCCGCACATGGCGGAATTTGGGGGGTTAAAGGAGGCTGCACATGATGGAATTTGGGGGTTAAAGAAGACTGCATATGATGAAGGGGGAGTGGGGCCACGCATGATGGAATTTGGGGTTAAGGAGGCTGCAGATGATGAAGGGGAGTGGGGCCGCACATGATGGATTTGGGGGTTAAAGGATGCTGCACATGATGAAGGGGGAGTGGGGCCACACATGATGGAGTTTGGAGGTTAAAGAGACTGCACATGATGAGGTGAGTGGGTCAGCACATGATGGAATTTGGGGGTTAAGGAGACTGCACATGATGAAGGAGGAGTGGGGCTTCACATGATGGAATTTGGGGTTAAGGAGACTGCACAAGATGGAATTTGGGGGGTTAAAGGAGGCTGCACATGATGGAATTTGGGGGTTAAAGGAGGCTGCACATGATGGAATTTGGGGGGCTAAAGGAGGCTGCACATGATGAAGAGGGAGTGGGGCCACACATGATGGAATTTGGGGGTTAAAGGAGGCTGCACATGATGAAGAGGGAGTGGGGCCGCACATGATGGATTTGGGGGTTAAAGGATGCTGCACATGATGAAGGGGGAGTGGGGCCGCACATGATGGAATTTGGGGGGCTAAAGGAGGCTGCACATGATGAAGAGGGAGTGGGGCCACACATGATGGAATTTGTGGAGTTAAAGGAGGCTGCACATGATGAAGGGGAGTGGGGCCGCACATGGCGGAATTTGGGGGATTAAAGGAGGCTGCACATGATGGAATTTGGGGGTTAAAGAAGACTGCATATGATGAAGGGGGAGTGGGGCCACGCATGATGGAATTTGGGGTTAAGGAGGCTGCAGATGATGAAGGGGAGTGGGGCTTCACATGATTGGATTTGGGGGGTTAAAGAAGGCTGCACATGATGAAATTTGGGTGGTTAAAGGAGGCTGCACATGATGGAATTTGGGGGTTAAAGGAGGCTGCATATGATGAAGAGGGAGTGGGGCCACACATGATGGAATTTGGGGGTTAAAGGAGGCTGCACATGATGAAGAGGGAGTGGGGCCGCACATGAGGGAATTTGGGGGTTAAAGGATGCTGCACATGATGAAGGGGGAGTGGGGCCGCACATGATGGAGTTTGGAGGTTAAGGAGATTGCACATGATGAGGTGAGTGGATCCGCACATGATGGAATTTGGGGGTTAAGGAGACTGCACATGATGATGGAGGATTGGGGCTCCACATGATGGAATTTGGGGGTTAAGGAGACTGCACATGTTTAACGGGAGTGGGGCCACACATGATGGAATTTGGGGGTTAAAGAAGACTGCACATGATGAAGGGGGAGTGGGGCTGCACATGATGGAATTTGGGGGTTAAGGAGGCTTCACATGATGAAGGGGAGTGGGGCTGCATATGATGGATTTTGGGGGTCAAAGGATGCTGCACATGATGAAGGGGGAGTGGGGCTGCACATGATGGAATTTGGGGGTTAAGGAGACTGCACATGATGGAGTGGGGCTGCACAAGATGGAGTGGGGCTGTACATGATGGAGTGGGGCTGCACATTATGAAGGGGGAGTGTGGCTGCACATGATGGAGTTTGGGGATTAAAGCAGACTGCACATGATGAAGTGGAGGGAGTGGGGCTGTACATGATAGAGAGCGGCCGCACATGATGACATGGGGGTAAGGGGGATTGCACATGATGAAGGGGAAGTGGGGCTGCACATGAAGTGGGGGTAAAGGAGGACTGCACATGATAAAGGAGTAGTGGGGCTACACATGATGAAGTGGGGGATTTGGCTGCACATGATGAAGGGGAAGTGGGGCTGGACATGAAGTGGGGGTTAAGGAGGACTGCACATGACGAAGGAGTAGTGGGGCTGCACATGATGAAGTGGGGGAGTTGGGCTGCACATGATGAAGTGGGGGTAAGGTGGACTGCACATGAAGTGGGAGGTAAGGGGGACTGCATATAATGGGGGACTCGTAAGCTTACAATCTATGAGGTTGCATAATAACCAATTATATATCGATTGTGGGTGGACCTCTGTATTCAGATGTGTAGTGTAGAAGAAAGGGAAAAAGTGAGGAATGTGCTCTGGAAGCGGTGCTCTAGGTAACTGGGTTATTTTATGCAGAGACGAGTCCTGGCTGGAAGAAGTGACAGCGTTCTGTGCTGCATGAATAAGAAAAGCAAACATGAAGGATTTCAGCTAGAGATGTCACTGGTAAGTCAGTGTATTACCTGTACACTGACACTATACACTGTATACTATATACAGAGCTTCTGTGTATAATGTCACTGGCAGTGGTGATCACTGTATTACCTGTACACTGGCACTTTTTACAGAGCTCCTGTGTATAATGTCACTGGTGATCCCTGTACATGTATATGTTTTTTCTTTAAATTAATGATTAGTATTGTAGTATCCAGTCACTATGTGGTGGTAATATGTGGTCTGGTCATGGTGTGGCAGTATTTGTTCCTTGTATGTGGTATTATTGGTCATCATGTGGTGGTAATATGTGGTCTGGACATGGTGCGTGGGTATTTGTTTAGTGATAAGCGAGTATAGTCATTACTCGAGATTTCTCGAGCATGCTCGGGTGTCCTGTGAGTATTTGTAAGTGCTCAGAGATTTAGTTTTCATCGCCGCAGCTGTCCTCCGAGTATTTGTAAGTGCTCGGAGATTTAGTTTTCATCGCCGCAGCTGAATGATTTACATCTGTAAGCCAGCTTGATTACATGTGGGGATTCCCTAGCAGCCAGGCAACCCCCACATGTACTTATGCTGGCTAACAGCTATAAATCATTCGGCTGTGGTGCTGAAAACTAAATCTCCGAGCACTTACAAATACTCGGAGGACACCCGAGCGTGCTCGGGAAATCTCAAGTAACGTGTAGACTCGCTCTTCAATATATTTTTTCCTTGTAAGTGGTATTATTCAGTCACTATGTGGTGGTAATATGTGGTCTGGTCATGGTGTGACGATATTTGTTCCTTGTACTGTATGTGGTATTTATGGTTGTTTAAAAAAATGTAAATGTATGTCACTCATTCCCTTAAAGAAAAATCCATAAAAATATATTTATTTTTAATAGTTTAGAGTAGAGTAGGGCCCGGCCGAAAGAGTCTACCGTGTCGTGGTGTCAACTTAAAAATTATTTTGGCCAGAACAAGAGCTGCTGGTTATTAATGTGATCTGGTGTTTGATGGGAACTGTTAATATCTGATCGGTGAGGATGTGGTGGAGAAAATTAAGATTAAGGGGGGGAGAATAGGGGCTGCTCATCAAGTCTTGGAGTCCTTAAGGCTTACAGGACAAGCCTCTATATCTAACACCTCCGGCACCTCCTCTAGTGCCTCCACCTGTGCCCTCAACCTCATTCTTAATGGGAATCACATTTCAAAAGTGCAAAGAGAATCCCTCCATCTCCGTGCTGTGTAACCAAGGCTCAACACATTCAAGCAGTGATTAAATTAATATGCCTTGGAGATCATAGTCACCCAGCTCAAGAGTTGTGGACAGCTATTCAGACCAACTTTGAGCAATGTCTGTCTTCACTTAATCTACAGTATTGTTTTAGCTGAGATAGTGTGTCTGGACCATAGCTCAAACAGTTTAGATTCTGAAATGTGCTCTGGTCTCAGGCCCACACTATTAGTACAAACAATTTAGATTCTGAAATGTGGCCTGATGTATGGCCCACGATTAAATGAAATTATTTAGATTCATAAATATAGCTTGTTGTCTGGCCCACACTGTTAGCACAAGCAATATACTGTAGATTCTGAAATGTGGCCTGGTCTCTAGCCCACACTATTAGCGCAAATGATTTAGATTTTGGATGGTCGATTTCACATAAGATCCTATCTATCAAAACTATCCGACTACCCGCAGTAGCAGCAGCCACAGGACCAGACTGTCTGCGCTGTTACACTGACAAAATGGCCCAAAAACAACATGTCTTCTTTTTTGTGGAGAGGGACATGTGACTTCAAGCCCTTTTGTCTGGACGTTGTGGATAGTTACTGCGCACTGATAGGCTGCCGGAATCTGCGCACATTAAGTTAATAACAAAAAAGTACAGTCCTCCACTACTCTGACCTCTCTCCAACCCCTCCCCTCATCAAATACGTCCCTACTCACTCATCATACAGCACCACTATCTTAGCCAAAAGCATTAGTGATTTACCAAACTTTGCTTTGAAATCCAAACATGAATCTGAATTTGCAATGCTCATGCCGAATTTGACATTGGAGAATGTCTTCTGCACAAGTTCACTCATCTCTATTAGTGAAAGACTGTGTTAGGTGTCGAGTTCTCACTGCTGCACAGGAGGGATCTCAAACCATGTCTTCTGCAGTCTCCCATTTTTCCCTAGCTGCAGAGAAGCCAGCTCAGCAGAGACGACGGTCCCAGCATCTTGATCAAGTTGATGCTGTACATCTGGTTACTGCTGCCATTCCAGATCCAGCTATTGTAACTAGCATTAGTCAGCGGCGAGCAGGCGCTCCGGGGACTAAGTCCTGCTTTTTGTCTACTGAGCATGCCCGTGGGATGACCTCTCATTGGAGGTCAGAGGTCACATGATCAGGTCCTGTAGCGGCTCTGATTGGACCACCAGGAAGGTCCTGGAACCCTGTTACTATAAAAGTTTCACATGGCCGCTCGGCCATGGGCTAGTATAAACCTAAATTGTGTGTGTGAGCTTGTATGATTGTATCTGGTGAATGCTCCTTAATGTCCCCTTTCCTCCGGTTGTTGCTTGGGCATTAGGGTGAGTGGAGCTAAGATAAAGGGCCAGTCAGTGGCTAAGCCTCCACCACACACTAGGTCAGCGTCAGTAGCGGCGAACACAAGCGCGACGCTGTGCACACTCTGTGCGCTATTGCTTTCCGTTAGCAATTAGCAGTCGCGTCCGCATTAATAATCTGAGCACAATACCTTTGTCAGAGCCTATAGGGTGGGAATTCCAGCTTGAACCCAGCATCTGATTCCGGGAGTCCTCAGGCGCAGGCTCAAAGCCACTGAGTGACAGAGCGGGATCAACCACCAGTGTAGTGGGGGTGAGCATTAGGGATCCCACTAAATCCTACTCTGCTGCACTCTGTGTCAGCTAACAGGGTACAGCGTTCTATTGTGCTCTGCGGCTCTGTGAAGTAACAGAGTTTGCGTCTGTTCACAGCGGGTGACCTTAACCTGTATGCACTTTGGTGTAATACCGCCAAAGAATGCCGCCATTACTCAGCAGCAAATACCATCACTGCATGGTGGACCCCGGGCTCTGAACGCATCTTATTTCCGTTTTTATATTTTTTTTAGTGCATTCCGTCACTCCTAACAGATTATATGTGATAGAACTTTTTCAATATTTTAACTTAGTTCAGCGATCGAAAGCATATAAAAATCACCTCTTACTTTTCACACAATTTTAGTCTTGCAGACCTGTGTAATTCATGTGCAGTAGAAATGCATGTAATGAATTGATCAGGTCTAGAATGAAATAGAGAATGAAAAGATGAAGTTCCCGCATTTCTATAAATATTCTAATTTAGGGATAGAAGAGTTTAAATCTTCCACAAATAATTGACTACACAATGGAGCTTGCAAACCACACCAAGTAATAAAACTAAGCAATAAATCGCATTCATTCTCCTTTTGAGACTTTCATTTACTTGTAACTTGTTATTGTGGTGCGATTTAATGGATAGTTAATGTGCTACAATTCACAGAAAACTCTGGACAACTAATCAATTTACCTAAAAGCACCTGTGAAGAACACAATTATAAAAATTGTCACAGTCAAACATAGCTCCTATTATTTCTCAGTTTTTAATGCCTTAGGAAAAAGGATTAGCTACAATTAAACTGATATTTTATTTTTAAATATTCACCTAACATCTATAAGTATATCGAAAACCTTAAATAATAGAATCATTTACATTACTTACATATTTTACAATTGTTCCATGCACTTAGAGAATTGTCTTTGTTTGCAGAGTATGGCGAATTTATTACAAACCGATATAACACCTCTAGTGTCATGAGATGATCCATGAAGTATACTTACAAAAGTAGGATTGACAGAAGGGTCCCAGATGTTTAACCATTTAAATGCTGTTTTTTTTAATTAATTATTTTGATTAATATGGCACCGAGAAAACTCAACAGGAAAAGAATACTCTCTTTCTCAGTCTATTGGCTCCCCAGTGACATCTGTCTCAGAGTGCCTGTCAGTGATGCACTGAAAGGTAGCAATGCTCTAAAGGGACTGTCCCACCAATATTTACTATATAAATTGTAAAGATCTCAAGATCTTAAAGCTTTAACAATGATTGTCATTTACAGGCTATTAATAACTGAGACCTTGTTGACAACCTGTGGCAGCAACATGTTGTCTGTTATTATCATGTTGAAAAAGTTTCCTTGTGAATGCTTCTTTGCATTGCCCACATGATCTCTACACCAATCTCTATCACTGCATCAAAGATGAATGTGCTACTCTTTAATGAAGAAGATAGAACTTCATTTCAGCCTCCATTGGTGCCTTGCTTTGCACTATGACAGCCTTTGGGAATTTTGGCATGAAGTCATAGGAATAATTGTAGCTGAACATCTTGTCCTAGCTAAAGAGGAGTGAAACCAAACAGTAAAGCTTGGCGTCCATACCGAACACCTACTGTTCGGGCTTGGACACCGAACATGGACTTCATCGGGAAGTCCGTGTTACTGTTCGGCTTCGGCTGCCCGAACACTGAG
Organism: Ranitomeya variabilis; assembly: GCF_051348905.1. Taxonomy (NCBI): domain Eukaryota; kingdom Metazoa; phylum Chordata; class Amphibia; order Anura; family Dendrobatidae; genus Ranitomeya; species Ranitomeya variabilis. The sequence goes on along the minus strand of NC_135236.1, from coordinate 620,777,816 downwards.
TGTTTGTCATGCCGTTATGTGCATGACAGCCAAGCAAACACCGCTTCTGATTGGCAGTGAAATCATCACCGCCTGTCAAAGAGCTGTGATTCCCATGCTGTCAAAAGACATCGTGAGCGCTCAGCTATGATCGGAGGTATAAACCTCCAGTCACATGTGTTAGCGGATGGGACTACTGCTCACATCATCTGACTAAAGCTGCCGCTAATAGCATCAAGAGCAGGAGCAGCTGATTGGTGTATTCATTAGCCGGCTCCTGCGCTGTAAATAAATAATTTAAAAAAAAAAACTGGCATGGGTTCTCTTGTATTTTTGATAACCAGCCAGGCTAAACTCCCTGATGGGGGCTGCAGCCCTCAACTGTCAGCTTCAACAAGGCTGTTTATCAAGAATAGAGGGGTCCCCACGTCGTATTGTTTAATTATTTAAATAAATAATTTTTTAAAAAGGCATGAGGTCCCCCCATTTTTGACAACCAGCCTTGCAAAAGCAGACAGCTGGTGGGCTGGTATCCTCAGGCTGATAAGGGGCCATGGATATTGGCCCCAGCCTAAAAATAGCAGCCCACAGCTGCCCAGAAAAGGCCATCTATTTGATTGGCCAATTTTGTGTGATGGCCATATCATCTCTTGCAGGGATCTTTGCTCTTCCTTATTGTCACATACATCATGGTGTGACTGAGCAGAGCCACAAAACACAAGGTAATTATATTGCATCAGCAAGATTTTTTTGCAAGGCAAACTATTCAAAGCAGACTAGTGTTTGTGCTGTTCAAGCTCTTTTGAAGAAACACAAAGAAATTGGCAGCACTGAAAAGAGCAGAAGCAGTAGTGTGACATGGAATTAGTGCAATCACTTCATGCTTACTTCCCTTTGAAATTGGTGTCCAGCAGTGCCATCAGTTCACAGATACCGTATACCCATTGGAGAGGCCTAGCTGTTGTGAATTCCGTTCTCGGGCTCCCTCCTATGGTCATGAGTGGAACTTTGTGAGTTCTATTCTTGGGCTCCCTCTGGTGGCTTTTAGTGTTACGGCTGGTCTGTAGCTGGACTCCAGCTGCCTCGTTTTCTGCTAGGCTTGCTGCCTATTTAACTCCACCTGGACCTTTACTTGTTGCTTGCTGTCGTTGTATTCAGTACTGGTTCAGATCTCTCTGGGACTTCCCTTGTGACCTGTCTCCTCGTGGAGAAGCTAAGTTCATCCTAGTCTATTTTTGCTCATTGCTATTTGAAAATGTTTCTCAGTATATGATGAGTTCAGTCCAGCTTGCTTATATGCTATTTGATTACTCACCGTCATTATTTGTGGGGGCTGCTCTCACTTTGGGGAAAATTTCTCTGAGGCAAGTGAGGCTTTGTTTCTCTCTAGGGGTAGCTAGTTTCTCAGGCTGTGCAGAGGCGTCTAGGCCTAGTTAGGAACGCTCCACGGCTGCCTATAGTGTGTGTGTTGATAGGATCAGGATTGCGGTCAGTAAAGTTCCCACATCCCCAGAGCTTGTCCTATGTTTTGGTTTACCTATCAGGTGAGTTCATGTGTTCTTACCACCAGAACCATAACACCTAGCCACAAGTTGTCAAAATAGAAGAATTATGGCCAAAGGCAATACCTTTGGCATGAAAGTATAAGTATAATAGGTCTCTGACACACCTTCTATAACAGGCAACCCACCAAATGGAGACCTAACTACAAGTCTCCACGTTTCAAAGAATTATTGTCATACACCACTAAAGTAGCACGAATTTCTACAGAGTAAAAACAATATGACAAGCCCAGTTCTCTGACACAATAGGTCTCTGACACACCTTCCACTACAGGCAACCCACCAGATGGAGACCCAATTTGGAGTAAACTAGCATCGATTTCCAGAGTAGAAACAGTATAACAGGACTCTGTCACACCTTCTACTACTGGCAACCCACCAGATGTAGACCCAACTTCGAGTCTCCACTTTTCAAAAAAGTATTGTCACATACCACTAAAGTGGCATTGAACTTGGAGTCCGGAAATTACAGATATGATTATCCTTTCCCCATTATCCTCTGCTTCCACCCCTTCCTCTGAGACCACCACTTCGTCCCGCAGACTATTCAAAGTGTGCTCCAGCATGTACATGACCGGACTAGTATTGTTGATGACAGCATCATTAGCGCTAACCATCTTATAAAACTGTGCAGAAAGTTGCAGAAGTCCTTCATCTGTGCCCACTCCACAAGCATGATTTGCACCACATTTGTACTGCGTCGGCCCAGGTTATGCAAAAGGACATACTGCACAACAGTCAAAGAAACATGTGCAGAGAGGAATTCTACCATGTCAGAATATTGAAAATCAAACTGTTAACCAGCAATCCGATAGACCTGAGTAGCGATGCAAGTCGGCGGAGTGTGATCATCAGAAGTTAGCATACAGCAATTAATCTTTCTGCAGAAGAGCACCCAGCCAGGCATAGTGGTAGATAAATTAATCTATCACCAGGTTGAGGACAAGACCCATGCAAGGTATGTATGTGAGGTTGCCTTGGCGTAGGGCCGCCACCAGGTTTGCACCCTTACTGCACACGGTATTCCCTGGCTCCAGGTTCATTGGAGACAGCCATTGCTCTAACTCGGCCTGGGTAGCTGTGTAGAACTCTTCAGCTGTATGAATGTGATCTCCTAGGCATATTAATTTTAACACTGCCTGATTGCGGTGGGCCCTGGCTACACAGTATGGAGTTCTCTTTTTCTCTGAAAAGGCAATTTGCATATTATATTTCCCAAAGGAGCATTGCACAGCGAATAAGCATCCTTACCTTGAAAAGCCAGAGCTGGCATGTCACTCTCCACAAGGAGAAACCTTACCCCTTAGACCCCAGTCCAGAGCCTCTCACCTAGCCAAATCAGTTCTCATGCTTCGCACTGACGAGGGCCAACAGGCTGAAACACAGTGACTGGGAATTGAGATACTGATTTGGCTTTTATCCGAAGTCATATTGCAAGACTCGTTAAAAGGTTGATTGTGACTTGTAGGATCACTACTTCCATCAGGTGGTGCTAGAGAGTTTAAGTCCTCTTTTTCTCTGAAGAGGCAATTTGCATATTACATTTTCCAGAGGAGAATTGCACGGTGAATAAGCCTACTTACCTTGACAACCCAGCTGGTAAGTCACTCTCCACAAGGAGAAACCTTACCCCTTATACATTAAATGGAAATATACTGGGGACTGCAGAGCAGGAGAAGGAGTTGGGTATTCAGATTCTGGTTAGAAGTAAGCTAAGCAGCAGTACTCAATGTCAAGCAGCAGCTGCAAAAGCAAACAAGATTTTATGATGTATAAAAAGATAGATAAAATCCCTTGATCCCAAAGTATTGCTACCTATTTATAAACCACTTGCAAGGCTAAATCTAGAATGTGGGATCCATTTTAGAAAGGATATTCAGAAGTTACAGTCAGTTCAAAGTGGGCAACTAGATTATTACAAGGGATGGAAGGCCTCTCATATGATGAAAGGTTGGTAAAGTTGGGCTTGTTTAGCTTAGAAAAAAGATGTCTCAGAGGAGATCTCATTTATATGTATAAATAATTGTGGGGTAAATACAAAGGACTGGAACATGACGTATTCTTTCCAAAGACCTTACTGAGGACCAGGATGCACTCATTACGGGTCAGAGAATGGCGATTTCAGCAGTTAAGTAGGAAAGAGTTCTTTACAGTTAGAGCAGTCAGACTGTGGAAGACACTGCTTACCTTCACCCAAGCATTCCATTTTATGCAATACAAGTTGGAAATTTATTTGTGAAATAGAACCATTTATCAATGGCTCCTGACTAGTGTTGAGCGATACCGTCCGATACTTGAAAGTATCGGTATCGGAAAGTATCGGCCGATACCGGCAAAGTATCGGATCTAATCCGATACCGATACCCGATACCAATACAAGTCAATGGGACTCAAGTATCGGACGGTATTCCTGATGGTTCCCAGGGTCTGAAGGAGAGGAAACTCTCCTTCAGGCCCTGGGAACCATATAAATGTGTAAAAGAAAGAATTAAAATAAAAAATATCGCTATACTCACCTGTCCGACGCAGCCGGGACTTCAGCGAGGGAACCGGCAGCGTTGTTTGTTTAAAATTCGCGCTATTACTTGGTTACGTGAATTCCCGGCTTGTGATTGGTCAGGTCGGCCATGTTGCCGGGACGCGGACCAATCACAGCAAGCCGTGACGAAATTACGTCACGGCTTGCTGTGATTGGTCCGCGTCCCGGCAACATGGCCGCCCTGACCAATCACAAGCCGTGACGTCACGGGAGGCTGGACACGCGCTCACTTTAAAATTGGCGCGTGTCCAGCCTCCCGTGACGTCACGGCTTGTGATTGGTTGTGCCGCGGTCAACCAATCACAAGCCGGGAGGCTGGACGCGCTCATTTTAAAATGGGCGCGTGTCCAGCCTCCCGTGACGTCACGGCTTGTGATTGGTTGCGCCGCGGTCAACCAATCACAAGCCGGGAGGCTGGACGCGCTCATTTTAAAATGGGCGCGTGTCCAGCCTCCCGTGACGTCACGGCTTGTGATTGGTTGCGCCGCGGTCAACCAATCACAAGCCGGGAGGCTGGACGCGCTCATTTTAAAATGGGCGCGTGTCCAGCCTCCCGTGACGTCACGGCTTGTGATTGGTTGCGCCGCGGTCAACCAATCACAAGCCGGGAGGCTGGACGCGCTCATTTTAAAATGGGCGCGTGTCCAGCCTCCCGTGACGTCACGGCTTGTGATTGGTCAGGGCGGCCATATTGCCGGGACGCGGACCAATCACAGCAAGCCGTGACGTAATTTCGTCACGGCTTGCTGTGATTGGTCCGCGTCCCGGCAACGTGGCCGACCAGACCAATCACAAGCCGGGAATTCACGTAACCAAGTAATAGCGCGAATTTTAAACAAACAACGCTGCCGGTTCCCTCGCTGAAGTCCCGGCTGCGTCGGACAGGTGAGTATAGCGATATTTTTTATTTTAATTCTCTCTTTTACACATTTTAACATTAATGTTGTTGCGATACCCGATACCCGATACCACAAGAGTATCGGAATCCCGGTATCGGAATTCCGATACAGCAAGTATCGGCCGATACCCGATACTTGCAGCATCGGAATGCTCAACACTACTCCTGACAGCTGCCATTGACTTTTTTACTTGATAAAATAGTGTAGTATGTGCAGAAAAATAAAAGTTTGAATGTAATCTTAGGCTATGGTCACATTTTTAATTCCATTGATAATAAAAACTACCAGGAATGCTGAGATCTTCATACAACAGATACAGAATACCATTTATGTATGAACTTGATCTACTGTTTCTATCAAAGTATCTGTTTTTCTGACTAGAAAATGTACCATTAAGGTTGGAAATTTCACAGCATTAGATACAATTATTACTAATCTTACTTTTCTTTTTATAACTCTGCCCAGCATGCAAAGTTATGAAAATTTGCAAATCAATTTATTAGGATATTTTTATTGATTCCTGTAAATTTGGGAGTTTCCCTAGCAATGGACGCTTGGCTTTCTCCTCTGTCCCCCATTTCTACTATGTCTATGACTCGTGGACACTGAGCATGCTGTTGACGCTATGAATACTCTTTGTGGAGGTCTTTCATACAGTGAAATAACAGAACACGTGATATGTTTTTGGAGCCAGTGGTGAGTCTGAATCTACTTTTGAATCACACTTTGTTGGATTACTATATCTTTTTCATGTATTGTATAAATTAGACATAAATAGTTTTGTCCTATATTTCTTGAATTCATACTTGACACACAAAATACTTATATAATGATTGAATGCTGTGTTTGACACTTTTCACTGCTCTGTACTAATTGTTAGCACATATATAAATATTGGTTACTGCTGCTTATTGGGTTGCTTGAGAAATGCTCATAGGAACGAAAAATGTTGCACGGGTTAATAAAACTGCCATTTTGCTCATATATGTTGCCTCACATTCCATATTTGTTTATTGTTGGTGATTGCTGGATCGAGACCATAGAGGTGTACACTCCCTCTTACAAATTGCCTTTATTACTGCTTTTCTCGTAGTTATCTTAATCTGGAATATAATAAGTAAGATGAAGAGGAAAATAAAGTGCTTCTAGACAAGTAACAATAAAATATTACAAACCCAGTCAGGGAACCAGAATAATTATGGACATGGAGAGTATTCCTTGACACTTTACCATGTCATTTAATTGTCAAGCTTGTGGAAAAATCTATACACTTCATTGAAAGCAGCAATTAAATTTGTTGTTCAGGACTGACATATTGACATTTTGATGACCTATCCGTATGATAGGTCATCAATATGAGACTGGTGGGGTTTTGACTACCAGCATCACCACTGATCATTTATTATCAGCTCCAACTGGATGAAAGCAGTGCATGGAGCTGGAATAGTCTATCACCGTACACTGCGGCTGTTCCCGTGGTACTGCAGCTCTAATCACATTCAATAGAATAGAAGACGAGCTGCCGCACTTGGGAATGGCCACTACACCATGTACAGAGCCATGCTCGTCTGACTCTACACATTTTTTACATCATGCTGCAACCAGAGCTAACAACAGCCTAATGTGGCTGTCAGGTCTCACCTGAATAAATTTATGGTTTTTGTGTGCTGGCACTCCCCCTTGGTGTTGGATGGCTATGTATTGGCTAGTCTTCTGAAACTCCATTGTTTGGACAAAAGCAGGGGCGTAACTACCACAGGTGCAGAGGCTGCAATCGCATTTGGGCCATGGAGCCTAGGGGGCCCTAAAAGTCCCTTTGGCCTACAGAAAAAGACAATTGCTATTAAAGATTTAATATATTTGGGGGCCCCAATGGAGCTTTCACATCGGGGCCCATGAGTTTCAAGTTACGCCAGTGGACGAAAGTATTGTGTTATCTCCACATTACACCCAAAGGATCATTTATGATATCCCTTTCCAAATCCATTGGCATTAATATAGAGTTAGAGTTATCTTTGCTGCTGAAACCCATGTCACTTTTTGGGCATGTTTTCTTCAAGATTTTGGAGTGTGTCTGTGTGAAAGTTTTGAACATTCATCCAGAAAAACATTTGTGAAGTCAGACACTGATGTTTATTCAGAACGTCTGGCTCACAATCTGCATTGTAGTTCATCTCAAGGGTGTTTGGTGGGTTTGAAAGTATGAACTCTGTTCCTCCTAGTCAAGTTCATCCGCACCAGATCTACCCAGCCTTGCTTTTATGGACCTTGCTTTGTACACCACAGCAGATTTATGCTGGAAATGAAAAGGACCAAACTGCTTCCAAAAATGTAGAAGTATGCAATTGTTCAAAATGATAGTATGCTGAATCAAGAAGCATTCACCTCACTGGGACAGAGAGGCCTAGGCCAGCCCCAGTAGAACAACCATATATGACTAGCCCTCCTCCACCAAACTGTACAGTTGGCACAGTGCAGTCAGGCCAGATAGAGAAGCATGATTTGCCACTGTATCTATGTATTCCAGAGTCATATTGAGGACATGACAGCCTCCAAATACCACAAGGGTGGTTGCATTTCGACTTAAACCTTGTCCTGTCCATTTTTCAGAGGGACTCCACAAAGCAGAATTTTAGATATCTAGATTAGCTGGCTGTAGAGCACCTGCTGTTCAAACGATTTACAGCTCAATTGCAAATTGACACATGGTATTGAAAGTCCTGTTGATTCTTTGGATTTTGATAACTGAGCAGAAATGGGCTGAGCCAGGGCAGATGGGCATATGCCACAGATGCTGTTTAGAGCTGCTCAACCATCCATGTGCTTTTAAATGTGTAGATGTGCCAGCCGGTTGCCTAACAGTATAGCAGGAATTGTCATGCAGAACACTTTGCGGCACTGTATATTCTGAAGTAACATCACAACAAAGCTTGCCTGGTGCTGCCTCATGCAGATGGAGAAGATCTAAAAGTAAGAGTGTGGGCCAGACAAGAAACCATCTGCACAGCAGGAGAGGACTGTCTAAATGGCTTCCCCAATCACCAGATGTAAAAGCACCAGAGTGTGTGAAGCTGTATGTATGTAACAGTGTATTATGTATGCATCTGTAAAAACATTCACATGTTTAGGACACATTTACTAAATGTATGAGGACTCTTTCACATTTACTGTGGCTTTAAGCCTCTGTGTGTACTCTGCAAATCTGCCTGTGTGACTACTGTGCCTTTAAGCCTCCATGTGTATTCTGCAACCCTGCCTGTGGGAGAACTGTGCCCAAAAGCCTCTGTGTGCACTCTTCAGCCCTACCTGGGGGAGTATTGTTCCTTTAACCCTCTGTGTATTCTTAGCAACCCCACCTGTGAGAGTACTTTGCTGTTAAGCAAGTTTCACAATATAGAGGTGACACTGCTGTATATAATCACAGTATCACCCATACAATGTATGTACAGCAGTCTACATGCATTATACAGGTAATACTGTGAATACTGTGTATATACGTTATATAGGTGATACAGCTGTATATATAAGGCAAATATACACTACAATCACAGTATCACCTATATATTGTATATACAGCATTTGCAGTTTGACCTGTCTAATGTATATTGACTGCTGTATATACAATATATAGGTGATACTGTGATTATTACATACAGCAGTAGCTGTATTACCTGTATAATGTATGTACAGAAGTCTATATACATTATATACAGTAAGTGATACTGCGACTGATGTGTACATACATTATATAAGTGATACTGCTGTATATATACGGCAACATTACACTGCAACCACAGTGTCACCTGTATAATGTATATACTGTAGATTGCTGTATATACAATATATATGTGATGCTGCTACTGCTGTATATAACTGCAGTATCACCTATATAATGTATGTACAGCTGTCTATATACAGTACATTATATAGGTGATGCTGCGACTGTTGTATATACATAATGTATATATACTGCTGTGTGTAAGAAGTATACAATTTTGCACAGCATATAGTGTGGAGTTGTGTGTGCATATAATTGATTCTAGCAAAGATTGTGAAGCTGGGTATACTTCTCCTGTCCTGTATACTATACATAGTGTAATTCTAAGCATCTACTCATATTATTTGTATGTATGTATATGTACAGGTCCTTCTCAAAAAATTAGCATATAGTGTTAAATTTCATTATTTACCATAATGTAATGATTACAATTAAACTTTCATATATTATAGATTCATTATCCACCAACTGAAATTTGTCAGGTCTTTTATTGTTTTAATACTGATGATTTTGGCCTACAACTCCTGATAACCCAAAAAACCTGTCTCAATAAATTAGCATATTTCAACCGTCCAATCAAATAAAAGTGTTTTTTAATAACAAACAAAAAAACCATCAAATAATAATGTTCAGTTATGTACTCAATACTTGGTCGGGAATCCTTTGGCAGAAATGACTGCTTCAATGCGGCGTGGCATGGAGGCAATCAGCCTGTGACACTGCTGAGATGTTATGGAGGCCCAGGATGCTTCAATAGCGGCCTTAAGCTCATCCAGAGTGTTGGGTCTTGCGTCTCTCAACTTTCTCTTCACAATATCCCACAGATTCTCTATGGGGTTCAGGTCAGGAGAGTTGGCAGGCCAATTGAGCACAGTAATACCATGGTCAGTAAACCATTTACCAGTGGTTTTGGCACTGTGAGCAGGTGCCAGAAAGCATGAAGTGCTCCAAAATCTCCTGATAGCTAGCTGCATTGACCCTGCCCTTGATGAAACACAGTGGACCAACACCAGCAGCTGACATGGCACCCCACACCATCACTGACTGTGGGTACTTGACACTGGACTTCAGGCATTTTGGCATTTCCTTCTCCCCAGTCTTCCTCCAGACTCTGGCACCTTGATTTCCGAATGACATGCAAAATTTGCTTTCATCAGAAAAAAGTACTTGGGACCACTTAGCAACAGTCCAGTGCTGCTTCTCTGTAGCCCAGGTCAGGCGCTTCTGCCGCTGTTTATGGTTCAAAAGTGGCTTTACCTGGGGAATGCGGCACCTGTAGCCCATTTCCTGCACACGCCTGTGCACGGTGGCTCTGGATGTTTCCACACCAGACTCAGTCCACTGCTTCCTCAGGTTCCCCAAGGTCTGGAATCGGTCCTTCTCCACAATCTTCCTCAGGGTCCGGTCACCTCTTCTCGTTGTACAGCGTTTTCTGCCACATTGTTTCCTTCCAACAGACTTACCATTGAGGTGCCTTGATGCAGCACTCTGGGAACAGCCTATTTGTTGAGAAATTTCTTTCTGGGTCTTACCCTCTTGCTTGAGGGTGTCAATGATGGCCTTCTTGACATCTGTCAGGTCGCTAGTCTTACCCATGATGGGGGTTTTGAGTAATGAACCAGGCAGGGAGTTTTTAAAAGCCTCAGGTATCTTTTGCATGTGTTTAGAGTTAATTAGTTGATTCAGAAGATTAGGGTAATAGGTCGTTTAGAGAACCTTTTCTTGATATGCTAATTTATTGAGACAGGTTTTTTGGGTTATCAGGAGTTGTAGGCCAAAATCATCAGTATTAAAACAATAAAAGACCTGACAAATTTCAGTTGGTGGATAATGAATCTATAATATATGAAAGTTTAATTGTAATCATTACATTATGGTAAATAATGAAATTTAACACTATATGCTAATTTTTTGAGAAGGACCTGTATGTGTATTGTGATATATGTGATGCAGTAACCCCTGTAACAGGTAGGGGGCGCTGCATGGTCTCCCCGGGATGTGCACGGAGTTGTATTGAGGCCGTGAGAATTGACCTGCAGTGATGTCAGGATCACGTGACCAGCCCATGTGATCCATTACTGTGGGTGTGGTTACAGGTACATAACGTGACCAGGGTGTGGGTCACATGTTCCTGTGTGGTTCCAGTGTTGGACCTGGAGGGTCCAAGTGCAAAATCCCTGAGGGAGTTCCTGAGGGCTCGGTGTGTTCCTGTGTTGGAAGCCTGAGAGGAGGCTTCCTGGAAAGCACCTGCTGGCGTGGGAGGTCCTAGTAGGAGGACCGGATCCCGGAGCAGTGCACAGTGGAACTGGGGAAGCTGGAGTCCTTCGGTGAGGTCTGGACTGACTACTGTATGCCGGGCAGGCAAGTTGGGGATCCCTGTTAGGCAGCTTACCCAGAAGAGTGTTAACGGAGTCTGGGGAAGCTGGAGTCCTTCGGTGAGGTCTGGACTGACTAGTGCGTGCCGGCCAGGCAAGTTGGTGATCCCTGTAAGGCAGCTAACCCGGAGGTGCGGACTGGCAAGGAGTCAGCAGGTGGAGCCGGAGCTCCCGTCAGGTATCGTACAGGCCGGTAGTGCTTATGAAGTTCTATGAACTGTGTGGTCTCCCTTGGGAACTGGTTAAGGGAGGACCAGCGTGTTAGTGGCCGTGAGGCAAAGCCGTACACTGAAGTGTTAGAAGCTGCAAGTAAATATCACCAGTTGGTGCCTGTTGTGTTTCATGTTATGAACTGTGCGTACCCCGGTTTATGAGGCTTAATAAACCGCATGGACTGCTTTGTTTTATAAACCCGTGCCCGTGTGCTTGAATATCGCGGCCAAGTGAGTGTCCCCCAACACTCTCAGTAAGAGAAACCTTACAGTATGTATGTATATATGTATGTGTGTGTGTATGTATGTATGTGTGTATGTGTGTGAGAGTATGTGTGACAGTGAATGTATGTACAGTTGTGCTCAAAAGTTTACATACCCCGGCACAATTTTTGCTTTCTTGGCCTTTTTTCAGAGAATATAAATGATAACAACAAAACTTTTCCTCCACTCATGGTTAGTGGTTGGGTGAAGCCATTTATAGTCAAACTATTGTGTTTTCTATTTTTAAATCATAATGACAACTCAAATCATCCAAATGACCCTGATCAAAAGTTCACATACCCTGGTGATTTTGGTCTGATAACATGCACAGAAGTTGACACAAATGGGTTTGAATGGCTACTAAAGGTAACAAGGAATTGATAATGCCAGTCAGCAGTGTTCAAACAGTGATTAAGGGTACCGTCACACAGTGAAATTTCCATCGCTACGACGGTACGATTCGTGACGTTCTAGCGATATCGTTACGATATCGCAGTGTCTGACACGCATCAGCGATCAGGGACCCTGCTGAGAATCGTACGTTGTAGCACATCGTTTGGAACTTTCTTTCGTCGCTTGATCACCCGCTGACATCGCTGGATCGTTGTGTGTGACAGCGATCCAGCGATGTGTTCGCTTGTAACCAGGGTAAACATCGGGTAACTAAGCGCAGGGCCGCGCTTAGTAACCCGATGTTTACCCTGGTTACAAGCGTAAACGTAAAAAAAACAAACAGTACATACTTACATTCCGGTGTCTGTCCTCCGGCATCTCAGCTTCTCTGCACTGTGTGAGCGCCTGCCGGCCGGAAAGCGAGCACAGCGGTGACGCGGTGACGTCACCGCTCTGCTTTCCGGCTATGGCGCTTACACAGTGGAGAGAAGCAGAACGCCGGGGACAGACACCGGAATGTGAGTATGTACTGTTTGTTTTTTTTACGTTAACGCTGGTAACCAGGGTAAACATCGGGTTACTAAGCGCGGCCCTGCGCTTAGTAACCCGATGTTTACCCTGGTTACCCGGGGACCTCGGCTTCGCTCCAGCGCCGTGATTGCAAAGTGTGACCGCAGTCTACGACGCTGGAGCGATATTCATACGACGCTGCGACGTCACGAATTGTGCCGTCGCAGCGATGGAAATTTCACTGTGTGACGGTACCCTAACAAATGGAAAATCAGGGAGTCTGTAAATACAAAACCACAGTCGGTAGACCAACAAAAATGTTGTCCACAACTACCAGAAAAATAGTTCGGGATTATAAGAAAAACCCACAAATAACATCAGCTGAAATACAGGACTTTCTGAAAACCAGCGGTGTGGCTGTTTCAAGATGCACAATAAGGAGGCACTTGAAGAAAAATGGGCTGCATGGTCGAGTCGCCAGAAGAAAGCCATTACTGCGCAAATGCCACAAAGTATCTCGCCTACAATACGCAAAACAGCACTGAGAAAAGCCTCAAAACTTATCAAACAAGGTAAATTGGAGTGATGAGACCAAAATTGAAATTTTTGGCCACAACCATAAACGTTTCATTTCAAGAGAGGTCAACAAGGCCTATGACGAAAGGAACACCATTCCTACTGTAAAGCATGAAAGTAGATCACTGATGTTTTGGGGATGTGTGAGCTACAAAGGCACAGGAAACCTTGTCAAAGAGTGCAAATACTGGAAGCAAATTTGCACTCATCAGCCTGGAAGCTGCGCATGGGACGTACTTGGATGTTCCAACATAACAACGATCCAAAACACAAGGCCAAGTTGACCTGTCATTGGCTAAAGCAGAACAAAGTGAAGGTTCTGGAGGGGCCATCTCAATTTCCTGACCTCAAAATCATTTAGCCACTCTGGGGAGATCTCAAGCGAGCAGTTCATGCTAGACCACCCAGTCATTTATAGGAACTGGAAGCTTTTTGCCAAGAAGAGTGGCCAGCTTTACCATCTAAGAAAATAAAGAACCTCATCCACATCTACCACAAAAGACTTCAAGCTGTCATTGATGTTAGAGTGGGCAATACACAGTATTAAGAAATGGGGTATGTGAAGTGTTGATCAGGGTCATTTGGATGTTTTGGGTTGCCATTATGATTTAAAATGGGAAAACACAGCAATTTGACAATAAATGGCTTCACCTAACCACTAACCATGAGTGGATACAAAGCTTTGGTGTTATCATTCATATTCACTGAAAAAAGGCCAAGAAAGCAAAGATTCTGCTGGGGTAAGTAAACCTTTGAGCACAACTGTGTATATATATATATATATATATATATATATATATATATATATATACACACACACACACACACACACACACACACACACACACACACACACACACACACACACACACACACACACACACACCCTCCACTCTGATTAACTGTGAAAAAAGAGGCTGACTCTTTATTAGCCCATGTGGCAATGTTTCGGATCGATAACCGAACATTTCTCTGATATGGAACTGAAAAGTTGACACATGGGCTAATAAGCAGTCCACTGCTAAGAGAATTGTCTCCTACAAGGACAACCTCATCTAAGGGTACTGTCACACAGTGCAATTTTCGTCGCTACGACGGCACGATCCGTGACGTCGCAGCGTCGTATGATTATCGCTCCAGCGTCGTAGACTGCGGTCACACTTTGCAATCACGGCGCTGGAGCGATGCCGAAGTCCCCGGGTAACCAGGGTAAACATCGGGTAACTAAGCGCAGGGCCGCGCTTAGTAACCCGATGTTTACCCTGGTTACCAGCGTAAACGTTAAAAAAACAAACAGTACATACTTACATTCCGGTGTCTGTCCCCGGCGTCTCAGCTTCTCTGCACTGTGTAAGCACCATAGCCGGAAAGCAGAGCGGTGACATCACCGCGTCACCGCTGTGCTCGCTTTCCGGCCGGCAGGCGCTCACACAGTGCAGAGAAGCTGAGATGCCGGAGGACAGACACCGGAATGTAAGTATGTACTGTTTGTTTTTTTAACGTTTACGCTGGTAACCAGGGTAAACATCGGGTTACTAAGCGCGGCCCTGCGCTTAGTTACCCGATGTTTACCCTGGTTACAAGCGAACACATCACTGGATCACTGTCACACACAACGATCCAGCGATGTCAGCGGGTGATCAAGCGACGAAAGAAAGTTCCAAACGATCTGCTACGACGTACGATTCTCAGCAGGGTCCCTGATCGCTGCTGCGTGTCAGACACTGCGATATCGTAACGATATCGCTAGAACGTCACGAATTGTACCGTCGTAGCGATCAAAATTGCACTGTGTGACAGTACCCTTAAACTAAATGTTCGGCCCCAGTAGCATAATAAAACCTATACTCCCCTCCCATGCCGACACCATTCACACAGTGGCTGTTATGACTCCCCGGGGCTGTGATGCAGTGAATGACAATCATCGCTGGAGTCATGGTCTCCATCTACAGACAAACTGAACATGAAGAGGAAGTTTGGGATCAAGCAGCTCATCCTGGTCTTCCTTTTCATGTTCAGCTTGTCCGAAGATGGAGAGCGTGAAACTAGTGCTAATTATCGCTGGGTATGTTGTGTCACTCCAACACATTACAGCCCCAGGCACGGGAGGTGAGTATAGGCTTTATTATTTTATCTGGGCTGAACATTTAAGGGGTTGTCCACTACTAGGACAACCCCTTAAATGTTCAGCCCATAAAGGGAACTTGTCACCTTCCAGGGCATTGTGAAGTAAAAGAGCCACCTTCAGCAGCACTAAGGCTGCATTCTGTGAAGGTGGCTCTTATGTTTCTGATGCCTAGTAACACTGAAATATTGACTTTTCAATTTGCATCCCATACCTGTATTAAGTCCCACAGGTATGGTGTCTCCCTCTGTTTCAGCCACCTCCCAGTGGTCCATCATCCAGCTCTTGCATCTGTGCACTGCCTCCTGTGTTGCTGTTACATGCCCGGCGCCTGCCCCCATCCCCCTCCTCCTTTTTCTCTTTACTCCCTCGGCAGCTTCTGATGAGCTGAGCTCCCCACACGCAGTTCACTGGCAAGTCAGATCATCAGTGCTGCTGAGGGAGGAAAGAGAAAAATATTACACTACACCTCTCCTGTATATATACATTGCACAGTGCCACTTTGCCTGTCCTGTATATATGCATACTGCACAGTACCACTTCGCCTGTCCTGTGTATATACACTGCACAAGACCAATTCTCCTGTCCTGTATATATACACTGCACAGTACCACTTCTCCTGTCCTGTATACATAAACTACACAGTACCACTTCTTCTGTCCTGTCTATCCACTGCACAGTACCACTTCTTCTGTCCTGTATATACACTGCACAGTACCACTTCTCCTGTCCTGTATACATAAACTGCACAGTACCACTTCTTCTGTCCTGTATATACACTGCACAGTACCACTTCTCCTGTCCTGTATACATACACTGCACAGTACCACTTCTTCTGTCCTGTATATATACACAGCACAGTACCACGTCTCCTGTCCTGTATACATAAACTGCACAGTACCACTTCTTCTGTCCTGTATATAAACTGCACAGTACCACTTCTCCTGTCCTGTATACATAAACTGCACAGTACCACTTCTTCTGTCCTGTATATACACTGCACAGTACCGCTCCTCCTGTCCTGTATATATACACTGCACAGTACCACTTCTCCTGTCCTGTATACATACACTGCACAGTACCACTTCTCCTGTCCTGTATATACACTGCACAGTACCACTTCTCCTGTCCTGTATACATAAACTGCACAGTACCACTCCTCCTGTCCTGTATATATACACTGCACAGTACCGCTCCTCCTGTCCTGTATATATACACTGCACAGTACCACTTCTCCTGTCCTGTATACATACACTGCACAGTACCACTCCCCCTGTCCTGTATACAGGTCCTTCTCAAAAAATTAGCATATAGTGTTAAATTTCATTATTTACCATAATGTAATGATTACAATTAAACTTTCATATATTATAGATTCATTATCCACCAACTGAAATTTGTCAGGTCTTTTATTGTTTTAATACTGATGATTTTGGCCTACAACTCCTGATAACCCAAAAAACCTGTCTCAATAAATTAGCATATCAAGAAAAGGTTCTCTAAACGACCTATTACCCTAATCTTCTGAATCAACTAATTAACTCTAAACACATGCAAAAGATACCTGAGGCTTTTAAAAACTCCCTGCCTGGTTCATTACTCAAAACCCCCATCATGGGTAAGACTAGCGACCTGACAGATGTCAAGAAGGCCATCATTGACACCCTCAAGCAAGAGGGTAAGACCCAGAAAGAAATTTCTCAACAAATAGGCTGTTCCCAGAGTGCTGTATCAAGGCACCTCAATGGTAAGTCTGTTGGAAGGAAACAATGTGGCAGAAAACGCTGTACAACGAGAATTTAGGTGACCGGACCCTGAGGAAGATTGTGGAGAAGGACCGATTCCAGACCTTGGGGAACCTGAGGAAGCAGTGGACTGAGTCTGGTGTGGAAACATCCAGAGCCACCGTGCACAGGCGTGTGCAGGAAATGGGCTACAGGTGCCGCATTCCCCAGGTAAAGCCACTTTTGAACCATAAACAGCGGCAGAAGCGCCTGACCTGGGCTACAGAGAAGCAGCACTGGACTGTTGCTAAGTGGTCCCAAGTACTTTTTTCTGATGAAAGCAAATTTTGCATGTCATTCGGAAATCAAGGTGCCAGAGTCTGGAGGAAGACTGGGGAGAAGGAAATGCCAAAATGCCTGAAGTCCAGTGTCAAGTACCCAGTCAGTGATGGTGTGGGGTGCCATGTCAGCTGCTGGTGTTGGTCCACTGTGTTTCATCAAGGGCAGGGTCAATGCAGCTAGCTATCAGGAGATTTTGGAGCACTTCATGCTTCCTGGCACCTGCTCACAGTGCCAAAACCACTGGTAAATGGTTTACTGACCATGGTATTACTGTGCTCAATTGGCCTGCCAACTCTCCTGACCTGAACCCCATAGAGAATCTGTGGGATATTGTGAAGAGAAAGTTGAGAGACGCAAGACCCAACACTCTGGATGAGCTTAAGGCCGCTATTGAAGCATCCTGGGCCTCCATAACATCTCAGCAGTGTCACAGGCTGATTGCCTCCATGCCACGCCGCATTGAAGCAGTCATTTCTGCCAAAGGATTCCCGACCAAGTATTGAGTGCATAACTGAACATTATTATTTGATGGTTTTTTTGTTTGTTATTAAAAAACACTTTTATTTGATTGGACGGTTGAAATATGCTAATTTATTGAGACAGGTTTTTTGGGTTATCAGGAGTTGTAGGCCAAAATCATCAGTATTAAAACAATAAAAGACCTGACAAATTTCAGTTGGTGGATAATGAATCTATAATATATGAAAGTTTAATTGTAATCATTACATTATGGTAAATAATGAAATTTAACACTATATGCTAATTTTTTGAGAAGGACCTGTATATCCACTGCACAGTACCACTTCTTCTGTCCTGTATATACACTGCACAGTACCACTTCTCCTGTCCTGTATACATAAACTGCACAGTACCACTTCTTCTGTCCTGTATATACACTGTACAGTACCACTTCTCCTGTCCTGTATATATACACTGCACAGTACCACTTCTCCTGTCCTGTATATATACACAGCACAGTACCACATAATAGGGTCACATACGGCAGCAGCGGCTCAGTATTGGGGTATCAGGGACAGTAATAGGGACACATACGGCAGCAGCGGCTCAGTATTGGGGTATCAGGGACAGTAATAGGGACGCATATGGCAGCAGCGGCTCAGTATTGGGGTATCAGGGACAGTATTAAGGACACATACGGCAGCAGCGGCTCAGTATTGGGGTATCAGGGACAGTAATAGGGACGCATATGGCAGCAGCGGCTCAGTATTGGGGTATCAGGGGCAGTAATAGGGACACATACGGCAGCAGCGGCTCAGTATTGGGGTATCAGGGGCAGTAATAGGGACACATACGGCAGCAGCAGCTCAGTTTTGGGGTATCAGGTAGAATAATAAGGACACATATGCCAGCAGCGGCTCAGTATTGGGGTATCAGCAGGATAAGGAGTTTGTGCAGGTTGGGAATAGATGGTGATGGCTGGAATGTGAGAAGTGAAACATGTCTTTGTTGTATTCTCTGCAGCCGAGTCATTGCTGGAAGAAGTTGTCATGTTGGCCTGGGCCAAATGGAAAAGACGGGAAAAGTGAATGATTCCATCATAAAGAACGTCAGTGGTAAGACATTATCTGTAACTGTGCAGTGATCTGTTATATGTTCTGTAGGGCTGATATCTACCACTGACCATATGGCGGTAATATCCATGTTGGTCTTTATATAGAGATTATCTTCAGCAACAGCGCGGTCATCTGCTGGGGTTCTCCTCCAGTATTAGGGTGCGTCACCGAGTTGTAATCAAGGTTACCTGGTTAGGGGCCCACTGAGAAGCTTCGCCCCCTGAGCCAAAACCCTAGCTACACCTCTGAATACACACAAAGGAAATACACATGTATAACAAATGTGAAATTGCAAAACATTTCTGGGAGAAATACTGCATTTTCTGGAACAATTTCAAGAGTGACAGATCTACCCGCCATGACTTCACTGCAGTATCATTGTATTGGAATATACACTCACCGGCCACTTTATTAGGTACACCATGCTAGTAACGGGTTGGACCCCCTTTTGCCTTCAGAACTGCCTCAATTCTTCGTGGCATAGATTCAACAAGGTGCTGGAAGCATTCCTCAGAGATTTTGGTCCATATTGACATGATGGCATCACACAGTTGCCGCAGATTTGTCGGCTGCACATCCCAAAGATGCTCCATACAAGGCAGGATGGATCCATGCTTTCTTGTTGTTTACGCCAAATTCTGACCCTACCATCCGAATGTCGCAGCAGAAATCGAGACTCATCAGACCAAGCAACGTTTTTCCAATCTTCTACTGTCCAATTTCGATGAGCTTGTACAAATTGTAGCCTCAGTTTCCTGTTCTTAGCTGAAAGGAGTGGTACCCGGTGTGGTCTTCTGCTGCTGTTGCCCATCTGCCTCAAAGTTCGACGCACTGTGCGTTCAGAGATGCTCTTAGGCCTACCTTGGTTGTAACGGGTGGCGATTTGAGTCACTGTTGCCTTTCTATCAGCTCGAACCAGTCTGCCCATTCTCCTCTGACTTCTGGCATCAACAAGGCATTTCCGCCCACAGAACTGCCGCTCACTGGATTTTTTTTCTTTTTCGGACCATTCTCTGTAAACCCTAGAGATGGTTGTGCGTGAAAATCCCAGTAGATCAGCAGTTTCTGAAATACTCAGACCAGCCCTTCTGGCACCAACAACCATGCCACGTTCAAAGGCACTCAAATCACCTTTCTTCCCCATACTGATGCTCGGTTTGAACTGCAGGAGATTGTCTTGACCATGTCTACATGCCTAAATGCACTGAGTTGCCGCCATGTGATTGGCTGATTAGAAATTAAGTGTTAACAAGAAGTTGGACAGGTGTACCTAATAAAGTGGCCAGTGAGTGTATAGTATCAAACAACCAAATGATCATGGGTTCAAGACAGTAAAGTAACACAATACAAAAAAATAAAATATAAATTTTTAGATTACTCCTTTTTAGCCAGTTTTACATAAAGAAATAAAAAATAATAAACAGAATTGTTATCGCCGTTTTCATAAAAGTCCAATCAAACAAAATGTAAAAATATTTAAAAAATGCCCTGAACATCGAAAAAAAGAAACAAAATGGATTTCCCCTTTTTATTTGCTTTACTTTTTCATAAAAAGTGATGAATATGTTATATTTACCCCAAAATAGCATCAATAAAAAAGTCAACTCGCCTCACAAAAAAATAAGCAGTCATGCAGCTCCATCGATAGAAAAATAACAACTCTCTGGAAATGGTGATACAAAGCAAACTCTTTTTTTAATCAAAATTCTGGGTTATGTTTACTTTTAAAACATATCTAAAAAAAAGTGAAAAGTTTACATTTGCTGCAATTTTACTTACCAGGAGATTTATGCTGGCAGGTAATTTTTATTGTACACTGAACGCTGTGAAAACATGACTCAAAAAGCAATGGTGGAGTTGCGTTTTTTTTTTTCATGCAACACTTGTGGTTGTGTTCCTGAAGAAGTGGTCATTTGAACCTTGAAACACGTTGAATTAAACCATTTTAAGTTTATTTGAATACTTTGACTTTTTATCCTTATCGCAGCGTTGACTAAATCCACAAAATCCTCTATCTTGTCATCTAAAATGTTGCACGACAGAGCACACATTCATTTTCTTGGCACCATTATAGTCTTCCATGGCTCTACTGACGAAGACGCCTGAATCCCATTTTTCTCTGTGTTCGGATATAAGCCCCGACGGGACCAATAAACGCAGCATGAAAGCATCCTCCTAATGTAGATGTGAAAGTGGACTGAAGGTGCATTTACGCTGCATGATTATCCTAGGAACACTCGCTTCCCAATAATCCTGCAGTCTATTCAGATTTCCAATCACTTGACAAACTAGAAATATGCTCGTTCAACAGGTGAATGATTTTTAAAATTAATAAAATTAATTATTGTTGATAGCACATTATCTTGTGTAAACACTAATGTCCCACCAAGAACAATGGCAGTCCATGCCCACTAAACCATGCATTACAGATCATTTTGTGCACATTGAAGGCACGGTCACTCTTTCTACAAAGCCTACTTCTTAATGGCCGATCGTCTTGCATTTAGCTAATGCGGAACTTTTGTTAAGTGTTCAGTATTTTTGTTGACATGACATGTTTAATCAATTAGGTAAAACTATGAGGATAGCATGCAATTTACATGGAGAAAACATGCAAACTTCTTGCAGATGTTGTCCTTGGTGGGGTTTGAGCACGAGACTTCAGCACGGCAAAGCAACATTGCTAACCACTGAGATGCTGTGCTGCCCAATGTGGATGTGATGTGGATCCTTGAAGCCATTGGTCTGAAAAAGCAGTTGGAATACAACATGGATAAAGGTATAGGAGCAGCAGGGCAAGCCAGTTGGAAGCTCAAAAGCAGAGGACAAAATGGCCACAAGGCGAAAAAAAGAGGCAGAGTAGAGTTCAGTAGGGCAGATAACTCCCAGTAATGAAGTAGCAATGTAGCATAGCCAAAGACTCCCAGGGACAAACTAGCGGAGCTTAGAAATTTTGCAAAGCTGGAAATTTTAGGAGGTACACAGTGTCCATGCAGCTGAGCCAAAAAATAACAGAGTTTAGACAAGAAAATAAATTAATAAAGAATGGAACAGTAGACAACATTAAAAGTATTGTATAACAACTACCTGGACTATTGAATGAGCCGAGGCTACATGACTTGGATGACTGACAGCAGAAATGACTTTGTCATATGCTTGTAACAAATGTTTGTAGTATTGGTATACACCAAAGATTCTCAAACCTTCTTCTTTTATTTGGGCCACACCAGACAGACCAGGATGATATTTGGGCTTTACAATCTGCAGTGAAAATCCATGTTCAAATTCTAAATATGTCTCAATTTTCCATGGTTGCTTCATGAATCGAGTATAGCATTAAAATAAATGCAGAATGAGTTAATTATGTTTCTAAACAATATATTCCTATATAAGACTTATTTCTATATAAGAGTGTGCAGCACATGGTCACGTCTATGAAACCTGCCCACCCTCCCTGTCTCACCAACAACCGGGGGGCATATCATTGATGAGGCTATTCTCACAGTTTGAGAAGCACTGGTATAGATGTCAAAAAATATTCACGGAATCACAATCTTTCTAATAAACAACAAATTTGTTGTAAGCTATATATTGGAAAATGAAGAAATCACTAATTTATTTAATTTAATTTAATTTATGAATAGTGCCTTAGGGGTTCAATTACTGTGTATAATACATGGCTCATTTATTCTGGAAATTAGTGGTGGCATTACATATAGCGGAATATTATAGATGATCAAAATGGTTTGAGGCAAATTGCCTTGAATTTTAAGAAAAATTCAGATTCTCCTTAATATAAACTTTTTTTGATTCACTTATTGTGAATTTCAAAAATTGCCATTTGGTTGCCATAATTCTGAATTTTTGATAGACGGGAATGAGGTTAAAAATATACTTTGCTCACTATTCACTGGTTCTAACACCTCTGCAGTCCTATGTCAAGTCCTCTATTCCCTCCGACCTGTACTTTTCTCTGGCAAGCGATATTATGTTGAGTCAACTTAAGTCTACCATGGTTTCTGAATAGACCACTTATGTTGCAATACACTCTGACTTCACAACGCACTTTCTCTGATGCAGTATGAAATATGTCATGAAGTGAAAGGTATTCTCAGCGTAAGGAGGCCCAAAGGAGATAAAAGAGGTCAAACAATAAATAGCATAATAACACACATGTACCATCAGATTCACATCAAATAACTTTCTATGCATTCTGCTAAACTTGAACTTCGGTGGATTTGCTTATCACTGATAAATCTAATATATGTATATATATATATATATATATATATATATATATATATATATATATATATATATATATATATATATATATATATATCTTATCTATATACAGAAAAGGCTGGACATTATCTTGCCATTTGGAAAAGCCCAGAACAGATTCCAATGGCCTGAGGTATGATAATGGCTCTTAGGATTTTGTCACAGTGCTAACATTATTCATTGCCTAGGTAGGTCCATCAAGTTAAACCTTTCACCACCAATTACCTGAAGCGCGACAGAAATCCTACCCATCGGTGACCCCATCACGTGATTGCAGGTCACCAATGGGTTATCATGAAACCAGAGGTCTCCAGCAGACCTCTATGGTTGTCATAGCTGGATTGCTATGAGTGTTGCCCAGTGGTTGGCGCTCATAGAAGTTGAGCATTTCTGCAACACACAGGCAATCTGATCATTGGATAAGACAACTGCAGCTTCTAGTCTCCCAAGGAGACTATTGAAGCATGCAAAAAGTAAAAAGAAAATTTTTTAAAAATCTGCAAAAAAATATACAGCGGGGAAAAAAAAGTATTTAATCAGCCACCAATTGTGCAAGTTCTCCCACAAGATGAGAGAGGCCTGTAATTGACATCATAGGTAGACCGCAACTATGAGAGTGAAAATGAGAAAACAAATCCAAAAAATCACCTTGTCTCATTTGGCAAGATTTATTTTGTACATTATGGTGGAAAATAAGTATTTGATCACCTAAGAACATGCAAGATTTCTGGCTCTCACAGACCTGTAACTACTTATTTAAGAGGTTCCTCTACCCTCCATTCATCATCTGTAGTAATGGCACCTGTTTGAACTTGTTATCAGTATAAATGACACCTGTCCACAACCTCAAACAGTCACACTCCAAACTCAACTATGGTGAAGACCAAAGAGCTGATGAAGGACAACAGAAACAAAATTGTAGCCCTGCACCAGGCTGGGAAGACTGAATCTGCAATTGGCAAGCAGCTTGGTGTGATGAAATCAACTGTGGGAGCAATAATAAGAAAATGGAAGACATAAAAGACCACTGATAATCTCCTTCGATCTGGGGCTCCACGCAAGATCTCACACCGTTGGGTCAAAATGATCACAAGAACAGTGAGCAAAAATCCCAGAACCACACGGTGGGATCTAGTGAATGACCTACATAGAGCTGGGACCACTGTAACACAGGCTACCATCAGTAACACACTACACCATCAGGGACTCAGATCCTGTAATGCCAGACGTGTCCCCCTGCTTAAGCCAGTACATGTCCAGGCCCATCTGAAGTTTGCTACAGAGCATTTGGATTATCTAGAAGGGTATTGGGAGAATGTCATATGGTCTGATGAAAGCAAAGTAGAACTGTTTGGTAGAAACAAAACTTGTCGTGTTTGGAGGAGACAAAATGCTGAGTTGCATCCAAAAAACACCATACCTACTGTGAAGTATGGGGGTGACAACATCATGCTTTGGGGCTGTTTCTCTGCAAGCAGACCAGGATGACTGATCCACATACATAAAAGAATGAATGGGGCCATATATCATGAGATTTTGAGTGCAAACCTCCTTCCATCAGCAAGGGCATTAAATATGAAATGTGGATGCGTCTTTCAGCAGGATAATGATCCCAAGCACACAACCAGGACAACGATGGAATGGCTTTGTAAGAAGCATATGAAGGTCCTGGAGTGGCCTAACCAGTCTCCAGTTCTCAACCCCATAGAAAACCTTTGGAGGGAGTTAAAAGTCTGTGTTGCCCAGCGACAGACCCACAACATCACTGCTCTAGAGGAGATCTGCATGGAGGAATGGGCCAACATACCTTGAATAGTGTTTGCCAACCTTGTGAAAACTTACAGGAAAAATGTGACCTCTGGCATTGCCAACAAATATATATAACAAAATATTGAGATGAACTTTTGTTAATGACCAAATACTTATTTTCCACCATAATTTGCAAAATATATCTTGACAAATAATACAACGTGATTTTCTGGTTTTGTTTTCTCATTTTGACTCACATAGTTGTGGTCTACCTTTGATGACAATTACAGACTTCTCTCATCTTTTTAAGTGGGAGAACTTGCACAATTGGTGGCTGACTAAATACTTTTTTCCCCCACTGTATACATTTTGTCACTCAATAATTTATATTCCACAATATTATGTGTATTGATTCCACAATATTATGTGTATTGAGGAAATCATCCAGCCCTTTTTTAAAAGCTGTCATATTTTCTGACAGTACTACCTCTTGTGGGAGGGAATTTCACAGTATGAGTGCTCTAACTATACAGATCCCTTTCCTGTTTAACTAATTTTACAGTTTTAAAGGTCAGGTCATTTCAATGTGTGCTTTTTTATTATTTTTTTTACATATAACATGTATATTTATCGGTATAATATTTTTGCTATGACAACATTTGTGCCCTCGCAAAGATTTCGCTGGGGGCACCAATCAGAAGGAAGAGGGAGCCCCTCCCTCTCCCAGCCTTTTAAGTGTTGAAATCAATGTCGATCAAGGCATTTAGGGAGTTAAATGGTCCAGGTGGTCTATAGTTTGACTCCCAGTTGCTTCAGAAGGTTGAAGATTTTTTTCAGGCTCTGGGACTTACCTATGATGACCTCGGCCATGTCTCTCTCTGAGTCTTAATTTCATTAGCTACAGCAGGGATACTGCCCAGCAGAGCAGTATTGCTCTGAGTTCTGTAGGTTGACTGACAACTGGCCAGAGGAGGATTATTGCTCTGAGTTCAGTAGGTGGATTGACCCTGAACATCTTAGTCTATACCATAAAGGGCTTTCAGAGAAGGTAAAGGATGCCTTTGCTCTGTAAGAGACACCGGTTTTCCTGGAGGTGGCTATGCCTCCAACTATGCATGTGGACCGCTATCTACATCAGACACATAAAGAGATGCCTCAATTTCCATGGATCAATTTAACCTATAGCTGAGTCTACTTTGGAACCCATGAGCAGTAGACTAAGGGGTCGACTTGTTTTATAGGTCCTCCTGCATTTTGGCACAAAGAGAGAGTGTGGTAAGATGAGTAATTTTGTGGGTATTTGTCCATCCATACTTAACTGCAAACTGCCAGAAAACTAAGGAGCTCAAATTGCTCGGAGGTTAGCAACTTGGGTGTATATATTTCCTCTGTGGGTAGGCAACTCATTTTACAAGCTGAAATCCATTTTAGCAAAAGTAATGTGGTTATTGCTGCCTTTTTGGACAGTGGGATGGGTTTAATCTGACTGAAGCCCGTTTTGTCCAGGACCATGGTCTCAATCCACATAAATTGTCTAAACCCACACCTAGAATTGCTATAGATTCTGCACCTTTGGGCCAGGGGTATTTTACTCAGGTCATTCGAGAGATACACCTGCAGGTAGGGGCCGTGCACTATGAATCTGTTGATTGTTATGTGCTAGAGGGCTTGCCCTCTCCAATGGTTCCATGACTAACTTTTCTTACATTGCATAATCCCGTGGTGGATTGGCAGGCTCGAGAGGTAGTAAGGTTGAGCGAGTACTGTCAAAGAAACTTTTTGGGCACTCGTTTAGCCTGGGTTGATCCCCGGTTTTTGCCAGAATATCTGTCTGATTTTAAGGACATGTTCTTGGAACAGAGATATCAAGAAAAGACATTTTGTAATTGTCTGATCATTTTGTGATTAGCAAATCAGTTGCAGACCAGATAGTATTTTTCCTTCTAGCTGAGAGGCAATTACTTCTTCACATTCAAACAGTACATGTAGTACATCTGTTTTATCTTACTAATTAATAAGATATATTTTTTTAAATAAAAAAGCTATCTTTTTAAACTTTCCAAAAAGAGAGATAATTGTTTCACTCAAAAGTATAAAAATTAGTGAGGAGCGAGTGTACTCGTTGCTTGGATTGTCCCGAGCACGCTCGAGTGACCTCCGAGTATTTGTTATTGCTCGGAGATATAGTTTTCATCTTCTCAGTTGCATGATTTACGGCTTCCAGATATGCTGAATACATGTGATGAATGCCTGTTTGTTAGGGAATTCCCACATGTATTCAGCGTATCTGGAAGCCGTAAATCATGCAACTGAGGCGATGAAAACTATATCTCCGAGCAATAACAAATACTCGGAGGTCACCCGAGCGGGCTCGGGAAAACCCGAGCAACGAGTATACTTGCTCATCACTAATAAAAATGCCACATCTTCCTTCTTTGCACAACATGTCAATAAATAATAGCAATGCATTTATCTGCCCCCCCAAATGGATACATTTTAGAGCATTTATACAATTTAGGTAGCCTAAAAATTCTCATTCTATATTGTGTTGTTAACCTCTTATTACAATCCGTTTTCAGCTAGCCATATAGGTTGAAGTCATATGTACACTAAAAGTTTGTGTTTGCATTGAAAAGCTCAAAACATGATCAATTGACTCAAACAGGAACTCACAGTTTTCTACACATCCTTTCCAAGCAATTAGAGGTTTTTTATTTATGCAAAATTATTCTCCGTGAATCTATTTTTGTTGTCGAAATTCAGCGAAGCCGGCAAGCTTGTATTCAAAAAAATTTTGTTCATCTCTAGCAAAAACAAAAACATCAGCCTTCTTTTTAATTTTTTTATATATGAAATTCTCCTATCCTTAACAAAAAATATCCATATCCCTAAAACAATGTTGCTAGGTAGGTACAAAAACAGAAAGGACGTTACTACAACAGTCAGCAATATTCTTATGACTTTTTTCTTGCATGCTTGTCAAACTGGAGTAGAACAGTCGGAAAAATCTTAATTTGTTTGTGAGCGTTATTTATTTATTGAATTTGTAATTATAATTTCTTGTCTAAAATACAATGTACCCCTTCAATCCTACGTTGCCCTAAGTAGCTACGCATAGGTTCACATACGGAAAAGAACACGCTGCAACAGATATTCAATAATTTAAATGTGTCCTTTTTTAAAAAGATTTAGCAAACAAAAATATAACCCTGAACCTTTAAAATGGATGGGATTAAAAAAGGTACCTATGTTCACGGTCCAAAAGTAAGCACCTGCAAAACGCCACTTAAGAGAAAATATGTGAACAAAAAATATTCTGTTAAGGTACTGCTACTACAATACATCACAGATCAATCAATTCAGAATCACGCTGACTCTGCAAGTCCAGCACCTCTCTATTAGGCCGGTGTCACACTAGCGAGTTTTACAGACATATGAGAGGTGCAGAAAATACGGATTGCATACGGTACTAGGGTTGAGCGAAACGGGTCGTTCATTTTCAAAAGTCGCCGACTTTTGGCAAAGTCGGCATCTCATGAAACCGAGCCGATCCCAGCGTTGCATCGGCCATGCGGTGCGCGACTTTCGCGCCAAAGTCGCGTTTCAATGACGTGAAAAGCGCCATTTCTCAGCCAATGAAGGTGAATGCAGAGTGTGGGCAGCGTGATGACATAGGTCCTGGTCCCCACCATCTTAGAGAAGGGCATTGCAGTGATTGGCTTGCTGTCTGCGGCGTCACAGGGGCTATAAAGGGGCGTTCCCGCCGACCGCCATCTCACTGCTGCTGATCTGAGCTTAGGGAGAGGTTGCTGCCGCTTCATTAGAAGCAGGGAGAGCGTTAGGCAGGGTCCATTAACCACCAAACCGCTTGTGCTGTAGCGATTTCCACTGTCCAACACCACCTTCGGTGTGCAGGGACACTGGAAGCTACATTTTTTCTCTCAGCGCTGTAGCTCATTGGGCTGCCCTAGAAGGCTCCCTGATAGCTGTATTGCTGTGTGTACGCCACTGTGCAAACCAACTGCTTTTTTCAAAGCACATATCCTCTTGTTCCTTCTTTTCTGCACAGCTATCTTTTTTGTTTGTCCACACTTTTTATTTAATTTGTGCATCAGTCCACCCCTTATTGCTGCCTGCCATACCTGGCTGAGATTACTGCAGGGAGATAGTAATTGTAGGACAGTCCCAGTTTTTTTTTTTTTTTTTGTGGGAGATTAAGATTGGCATTTCTGCTAGAGTGCCATCCCTGTGTGTGCCATCTCTCACTCAGTGGGCCATAGAAAGCCTATTTATTTTTTTGCTTGATTTGGGTTCTAAAATCTACCTGAAAAAAAATCACTACATCCATCAGTGGGAGATTAATATTGCCCTTTCTGCTTGTGTGCCACTCCTGACTCCTGTGTGTGCCATCTCTCACTCAGTGGGCCATAGAAAGCCTATTTATTTTTTATTATTTGGTTTCTAAAGTCTCCCTGAAAAAGAAAAAAGAAATAAAACAGTGGGAGATTAATATTGTTTTTTCTGCTTGTGTGCCACTCCTGACTCCTGTGTGTGCCATCTCTCACTCAGTGGGCCATAGAAAGCCTATTTATTTTTTTGCTTGATTTGGGTTTTAAATTCTACCTGAGAAAAAAACACTACATCAATCAGTGGGAGAAAAATATTGGCCTCAGTCAGGGCTTGTGTGCCACTCCTGACTCCTGTGTGTGCCATCTCTCACTCAGTGGGCCATAGAAAGCCTATTAATTTTTTATTATTTGGTTTCTAAAGTCTCCCTGAAAAAGAAAAAAAAAAGAAAACAGTGGGAGATTAATATTGCCCTTTCTGCTTGTGTGCCACTCCTGACTCCTGTGTGTGCCATCTCTCACTCAGTGAGCCATAGAAAGCCTGTTTATTTTTTATTATTTGGTTTCTAAAGTCTCCCTGAAAAAGAAAAAAAAAAAGAAAACAGTGGGAGATTAATATTGCCCTTTCTGCTTGTGTGCCACTCCTGACTCCTGTGTGTGCCATCTCTCACTCAGTGGGCCATAGAAAGCCTATTTATTTTTTATTATTTGGTTTCTAAAGTCTCCCTGAAAAAGAAAAAAAAAAGAAAACAGTGGGAGATTAATATTGCCCTTTCTGCTTGTGTGCCACTCCTGACTCCTGTGTGTGCCATCTCTCACTCAGTGGGCCATAGAAAGCCTATTAATTTTTTATTATTTGGTTTCTAAAGTCTCCCTAAAGAAGAAAAAAAAAATAAAACAGTGGGATATTAATATTGCCCTTTCTGCTTGTGTGCCACTCCTGACTCCTGTGTGTGCCATCTCTCACTCAGTGGGCCATAGAAAGCCTATTTATTTTTTATTATTTGGTTTCTAAAGTCTCCCTGAAAAAGAAAAAAAAAAATAAAACAGTGGGAGATTAATATTGCCCTTTCTGCTTGCACTCCTGACTCCTGTGTGTGCCATCTCTCACTCAGTGGGCCATAGAAAGCCTATTTATTTTTTATTATTTGGTTTCTAAAGTCTCCCTGAAAAAGAAAAAAAAATAAAACAGTGGGAGATTAATATTGCCCTTTCTGCTTGTGTGCCACTCCTGACTCCTGTGTGTGCCATCTCTCACTCAGTGGGCCATAGAAAGCCTATTTATTTTTTATTATTTGGTTTCTAAAGTCTCCCTGAAAAAGAAAAAAAAAATAAAACAGTGGGAGATTAATATTGCCCTTTCTGCTTGTGTGCCACTCCTGACTCCTGTGTGTGCCATCTCTCACTCAGTGGGCCATAGAAAGCCTATTTATTTTTTATTATTTGGTTTCTAAAGTCTCCCTGAAAAAGAAAAAAAAAAGAAAACAGTGGGATATTAATATTGCCCTTTCTGCTTGTGTGCCACTCCTGACTCCTGTGTGTGCCATCTCTCACTCAGTGGGCCATAGAAAGCCTATTTATTTTTTATTATTTGGTTTCTAAAGTCTCCCTGTAAAAGAAAAAAATAAAAATAAAACAGTGGGAGATTAATATTGACATTTGTGCTTGAGTGACAGTCCTGCGTGTGTGGCATCTCTGTGATTTGGTGCCACAGAAAACAGAGTGTGTAACATTGTGCCTGATTTTCCTTGTGGTCTCACCAACCTGTTAAGGGATATTGAAATCATACTGAAGTTGTAGCTCACCGTGTAAGTTGTTTGACAGCACCAAATAAAGTTAATTTGGCTAAGTTTTTAAAACAATGAGGAAGTCTGGTGCAAGAGGTCGTCGTGGCCGTGGGCGTTCATTGTCAGCTGGTAATGATGGTAGTGGTAGTGGAGCATCAGGTGGTCGTGGGGATACAAATATTCCACCTAAGTCTGGAGCTGTGGAGCCAGTTTCGTCGTCTGGCTACACAAGGCCTCGAACGCTCTCTTTTCTGGGAGTAGGAAAACCGCTTTTAAAGGCGGAGCAGCAACAGCAAGTTTTGGCTTACATTGCAGACTCAGCCTCTAGCTCTTTTGCCTCCTCTTCTGAAACTGGTAAATTTAAAAGCAGCGCATCGCTTGTGGATGTTCACGGTCAGGGACAAGTCGCTTCCTTGTCCTCTTCAGCAAAAACTACAACAAGAGAGAAGGATGCAGCAGGCGACACAACGGGTTACTCCATGGAGCTCTTTACACATACCGTCCCTGGCTTAGAAAGTGAAACACTTAACAGGCCATGCCCATTACAAGTAGATTCTGACATGGAGTGCACTGATGCACAGCCACAGCCAGAGTACTATGCTGCTCCTTTGACTCAGACCACCACATTGCCCTCTCAGGGTACTGATCCACAATCAGACCCTGATGAGACTATGTTGCCCCGCCACGAACGCTATACCACCGACCGACACAGTGACACAGACGAAGTTGCACACGAGCTCGAAGAGGAGGTAATAGATGACCCAGTTGTTGACCCTGATTGGCATCCATTGGGGGAACAGGGTGCAGGCGGCAGTAGTTCAGAAGCGGAGGTGGAGGAGGGGCCGCAGCAGGCATCAACATCGCAACAGGTTCCATCTGCCGGGCCCGTATCTGGCCCAAAACGCGTGTCAAAGCCAAAACCTGTTGGAGGACAGCGTGGCCATCCGGTTCAAGCTCAGTCTGCAATCCCTGAAAAGGGATCCGATGCTAGGAAGAGTGCAGTCTGGCATTTTTTCAAACAACATCCAATTGATCAGCGCAAAGTCATCTGTCCAAAATGTTCAACTAGCTTAAGCAGAGGTCAGAATCTGAAAAGTCTAAATACTAGTTGCATGCATAGACACTTAACCACCATGCATTTTCAAGCCTGGACTAACTACCAAACGTCCCTTAAGGTTGTAGCACCCTCGGCCAATGAAGCTAGTCAGCAACGCAACATCCCTTCCGTCACTGTAAGGCCACCATTTTCCGCACCACCGGCAGTATCTGTGCAGGTTTCTTTGCCAGCCAAAAGCAGTCAGGGTCAGGGAATCACCAGTTTTGTAGGAGGAAATATTGCATCTAGGGCACCGGCGGAAACAATACCGTCTCCAACTGTCTCTCAGTCTGCCATGTACACCGGCACACCCGAAAGTTCCACGATCTCCAGCTCTCCAGTCCAGCTCACCCTACATGAGACTCTGGTTAGAAAAAGGAAGTACTTATCCTCGCATCCGCGTACACAGGGTTTTAACGCCCACATAGCTAGACTAATCTCGTTAGAGATGATGCCCTATCGGTTAGTTGAAAGCGAAGCTTTCAAAGCCCTGATGGAGTACGCTGAATTACGATACGAGCTACCCAGTCGACACTTTTTTTCCAGAAAAGCCATCCCAGCCCTGCACCAGCATGTTAAACAGCGCATCGTCCATGCACTCAGGCAATCTGTGAGTACAAAGGTGCACCTGACTACAGATGCATGGACCAGTAGGCATGGCCAGGGACGTTATGTGTCCATCACGGCGCACTGGGTGAATGTGGTGGATGCAGGGTCCACAGGGGACATCAATTTCGGGACAGTTGTGCCTAGCCCACGGTCTAGGAAACAGTTGGCTGTAGGCATTCGCACCCCCTCCTCCTCCTCCTCCTCGTCCTCCTGCAGAAGCTACAGCTCTTCCACAGACCGCAGTCGGCCAACCACTCCATCGGCAGATGACACTGTTGCACACCAGTTGTCCCATTATGGGCCAGCTACTGGCAAGCGTCAGCAGGCTGTATTGGCTATGAAGTGTTTGGGCGACAACAGACACACCGCGGAAGTTCTGTCCGAGTTCTTGCAACAAGAAACGCAGTCGTGGCTGGGCACAGTAGATCTTGAGGCAGGCAAGGTAGTGAGTGATAATGGAAGGAATTTCATGGCTGCCATCTCCCTTTCCCAACTGAAACACATTCCTTGCCTGGCTCACACCTTAAACCTGGTGGTGCAGTGCTTATTGAAAACTTATCCTGGTTTCTCCGACCTGCTCCTCAAAGTGCGTGGACTTTGCTCACATATCCGACGTTCGCCTGTACACTCCAGCCGTATGCAGACCTATCAGCGGTCTTTGAACCTTCCCCAGCATCGCCTAATCATAGACGTTGCAACAAGGTGGAACTCAACACTGCACATGCTTCAGAGACTGTGCCAACAGAGGCGGGCTGTTATGTTTTTGTGGGAGGATACACATACACGGGCAGGCAGTAGGATGGCAGACATGGAGTTGTCAGGTGTGCAGTGGTCGAAGATACAAGACATGTGTCAAGTCCTTCAGTGTTTTGAGGAATGCACACGGCTGGTTAGTGCAGACAACGCCATAATAAGCATGAGCATCCCCCTAATGCGTCTGCTGATGCAAAGTTTGACGCACATAAAGGATCAGGCGTCTGCACCAGAGGAAGAGGAAAGCCTTGATGACAGTCAGCCATTGTCTGGTCAGGGCAGTGTACAGGACGAGGTAGCGGGCGAAGAGGAGGTGGAGGACGAGGAGGATGATGGGGATGAGTATATTTTTAATGCGGAAGCTTTCCCGGGGGCACTGGAAATTGGTTGCGTGGCAAGGCCGGGTTCTGGTTTTTTGAGGGACACAAGTGACGTAGATTTGCCTGAAACTGCCCCTCAACCAATCACAACCGGAGATTTGACAACTGGAACTTTCGCCCACATGGCGGATTATGCCTTACGTATCCTAAAAAGGGACACACGCATTACGAAAATGATGAACGATGACGATTACTGGTTGGCCTGCCTCCTTGATCCACGCTATAAAGGCAAATTGCAAAATATTATGCCACATGAGAACTTGGAACTAATATTAGCAACCAAACAATCAACTCTTGTTGACCGTTTGCTTCAGGCATTCCCAGCACACAGCGCACGTGATCGTTCTCACACGAGCTCCAGGGGGCAGCAGACTAGGAGTGTTAGGGGTGCACACATCAGAAGTGGCATTGGACAGAGGGGTTTTCTGACCAGGTTGTGGAGTGATTTTGCTATGACCGCAGACAGGACAGGTACTGCTGCATCAATTGAAAGTGACAGGCGACAACATTTGTCCAGTATGGTTACTAACTATTTTTCATCCCTTATCGATGTTAGCCCTCAACCGTCATTCCCATTTGATTACTGGGCATCAAAATTAGACACCTGGCCAGAATTGGCAGAATATGCATTGCAGGAGCTTGCTTGCCCGGCAGCAAGTGTCCTATCAGAAAGAGTATTCAGTGCTGCAGGTTCAATATTAACCGAAAAAAGGACTCGTCTGGCTACCCAAAATGTTGACGATCTAACATTCATTAAAATGAACCACAACTGGATTTCGAAATCTTTTGCCCCACCTTGCCCGGCCGACACCTAGCTTTCCTATGAAAAGCTCTTGCCTGTGGACTACTGTGAATTACTTTTCTAATGTCTAATTTTCTGCAGCTGATTGTCCAGCATACGACATGTTTACACCTCCCTAAATGGCCAAACTCCCCACACGGGGCTGTGGTATCGCGACTTGGCGCAAGCACCCGTGAGACTGTTGTTTGTCTGAAGAGGTGGGTGTGCTCGCTTTTGGTCGACGGCATTGCTACTTGGTCCCTCAGAGTACAATAAAGTGTCTCTGGCGGTGGTGGTGCGCACCCAACGTCAGACACACTGTTGTAACATGAGGGGCCCTGGGCCTGTACCGCCGGCCACAAGAGAGTTCACCCACCCCCAGGTCAAACATTGCTCTACCACTTCCACAGTTATCTCTCACACTTCCACCAATGTTTAGTCTATGCGATGACATCCTTCCATACCTGCCACTGACAATACCATTGTGTTGACATGTATGATGGTACTTAACATAGTCAGGGGCAGTGTCCTCTATTTACCACAGTAAATATTTTGCGCTAAATTAGTAGGTCTGAAACAACGGAGAGGATCCCACCCCTGAACCTAATGATTGCACCCTTTAGTGTTTTTGTTTTGTTTTAATGCGAGACATTCATATTTAATTGTTGTTTTTGACTACTAACTGGCAGACACTCATTACAATCGGCCTCCGTTGACCAGACCACTGCTGCCCGTGTACCCCTGGAACCAATTATAAAGTGCCTACAGCCAGCCCATTTTATTGCGTTAGGCCTTCGAAGCCTGTCTGCGGTCCCTCCTTCCACTAGGCCTCCACTGACCAGACCACTGCTGCCCGTGTACCCCTGGAACCAATTATAAAGTGCCTACAGCCAGCCCATTTTATTGCGTTAGGCCTTCGAAGCCTGTCTGCGGTCCCTCCTTCCACTAGGCCTCCACTGACCAGACCACTGCTGCCCGTGTACCCCTGGAACCAATTTTACAGTGCCTACAGCCAGCCCATTTTATTGTGTTAGGCCTTCGAAGCCTGTCTGCGGTCCCTCCTTCCACTAGGCCTCCACTGACCAGACCACTGCTGCCCGTGTACCCCTGGAACCAATTTTACAGTGCCTACAGCTAGCCCATTTTATTGTGTTAGGCCTTCGAAGCCTGTCTGCGGTCCCTCCTTCCACTAGGCCTCCACTGACCAGACCACTGCTGCCCGTGTACCCCTGGAACCAATTATAAAGTGCCTACAGCCAGCCCATTTTATTGCGTTAGGCCTTCGAAGCCTGTCTGCGGTCCCTCCTTCCACTAGGCCTCCACTGACCAGACCACTGCTGCCTGTGTACCCCTGGAACCAATTTTACAGTGCCTACAGCCAGCCCATTTTATTGTGTTAGGCCTTCGAAGCCTGTCTGCGGTCCCTCCTTCCACTAGGCCTCCACTGACCAGACCACTGCTGCCCGTGTACCCCTGGAACCAATTATAAAGTGCCTACAGCCAGCCCATTTTATTGCGTTAGGCCTTCGAAGCCTGTCTGCGGTCCCTCCTTCCACTAGGCCTCCACTGACCAGACCACTGCTGCCCGTGTACCCCTGGAACCAATTTTACAGTGCCTACAGCCAGCCCATTTTATTGTGTTAGGCCTTCGAAGCCTGTCTGCGGTCCCTCCTTCCACTAGGCCTCCACTGACCAGACCACTGCTGCCCGTGTACCCCTGGAACCAATTATAAAGTGCCTACAGCCAGCCCATTTTATTGTGTTAGGCCTTCGAAGCCTGTCTGCGGTCCCTCCTTCCACTAGGCCTCCACTGACCAGACCACTGCTGCCCGTGTACCCCTGGAACCAATTTTACAGTGCCTACAGCCAGCCCATTTTATTGTGTTAGGCCTTCGAAGCCTGTCTGCGGTCCCTCCTTCCACTAGGCCTCCACTGACCAGACCACTGCTGCCCGTGTACCCCTGGAACCAATTATAAAGTGCCTACAGCCAGCCCATTTTATTGCGTTAGGCCTTCGAAGCCTGTCTGCGGTCCCTCCTTCCACTAGGCCTCCACTGACCAGACCACTGCTGCCCGTGTACCCCTAGAACCAATTTTAGAGTGCCTACAGCCAGCCCATTTTATTGTGTTAGGCCTTCGAAGCCTGTCTGCGGTCCCTCCTTCCACTAGGCCTCCACTGACCAGACCACTGCTGCCCGTGTACCCCTGGAACCAATTTTACAGTGCCTACAGCCAGCCCATTTTATTGTGTTAGGCCTTCGAAGCCTGTCTGCGGTCCCTCCTTCCACTAGGCCTCCACTGACCAGACCACTGCTGCCCGTGTACCCCTGGAACCAATTATAAAGTGCCTACAGCCAGCCCATTTTATTGTGTTAGGCCTTCGAAGCCTGTCTGCGGTCCCTCCTTCCACTAGGCCTCCACTGACCAGACCACTGCTGCCCGTGTACCCCTGGAACCAATTATAAAGTGCCTACAGCCAGCCCATTTTATTGTGTTAGGCCTTCGAAGCCTGTCTGCGGTCCCTCCTTCCACTAGGCCTCCACTGACCAGACCACTGCTGCCCGTGTACCCCTGGAACCAATTTTACAGTGCCTACAGCCAGCCCATTTTATTGTGTTAGGCCTTCGAAGCCTGTCTGCGGTCCCTCCTTCCACTAGGCCTTCACTGACCAGACCACTGCTGCCCGTGTACCCCTGGAACCAATTATAAAGTGCCTACAGCCAGCCCATTTTATTGTGTTAGGCCTTCGAAGCCTGTCTGCGGTCCCTCCTTCCACTAGGCCTCCACTGACCAGACCACTGCTGCCCGTGTACCCCTGGAACCAATTTTACAGTGCCTACAGCCAGCCCATTTTATTGTGTTAGGCCTTCGAAGCCTGTCTGCGGTCCCTCTTTCCACTAGGCCTCCACTGACTAGACCACTGCTGCCCGTGTACCCCTGGAACCAATTATAAAGTGCCTACAGCCAGCCCATTTTATTGTGTTAAGCCTTTGAAGCCTGTCTGCGGTCCCTCCTTCCACTAGGCCTCCACTGACCAGACCACTGCTGCCCGTGTACCCCTGGAACCAATTATAAAGTGCCTACAGCCAGCCCATTTTATTGTGTTAGGTGTTGTGAAATTGGATTTTGGGCTCCCCCGGTGGCCACTGGTGGAATTGAACTGGTGTGCATCATCCTCTCTGTTCACCTGTTTCCATCAGGATGTGGGAGTCGCTATTTAGCCTTGCTCCTCTGTCACTTCCATGCCGGTCAACATTGTAATCAGAAGCCTTTCTGTGCATGTTCCTGCTGCTAGACAACTCCCAGCTAAGTTGGACTTAGTCCTTGTTTGTTTTTGCATTTTGTTCCAGTTCACAGCTGTAGTTTCGTTTCTGTGTCTGGAAAGCTCTTGTGATCTGAAATTGCCACTCTGATGTTATGAGTTAATACTAGAGTCTTAAAGTAAGTTCAGGATGGTATTTTGATAGGGTTTTCAGCTGACCATGAAAGTGCCCTTTCTGTCTTCCTGCTATCTAGTAAGCGGACCTCAATTTTGCTAAACCTATTTTCATACTACGTTTGTCATTTCATCTAAAATCACCGCCAATATTTGTGGGGGCCTCTGTCTGCCTTTCGGGGAAATTTCTCTAGAGGTGAGCCAGGACTATATTTTCCTCTGCCAGGATTAGTTAGTCCTCCGGCCGGCGCTGGGCGTCTAGGGATAAAACGCTACCCGGCTACTGTTAGTTGTGCGGCAGGTTTAGTTCATGGTCAGTTTAGTTTCCATCCTTCCAAGAGCTAGTTCGTATGTTTGCTGGGCTATGTTCTCTTGCCATTGAGAACCATAACAGTTTGACCGGCCTAAAGGGTTAAATTAATTGACAGAGAAAGGAGAGAAAAGAGAAGTCTGCTGAAGATTTTTTATTTTTTTTTCTCAGTTCTGAGTGTGCTTGTAATTGAATCTCTTGCAAGTCTGCCTATATTGCAGCCTTTCTCTCTCTCTCTCCTTCTAATCCTGGAATGGCTCTGTGTTCACCTGTTTAAAATGGATATTCAGAGTTTAGCTGCAGGTTTGAATAATCTCACCACGAAAGTTCAAAACTTACAAGATTTTGTTGTTCATGTTCCTATATCTGAACCTAGAATTCCTTTGCCTGAATTTTTCTCGGGGAATAGATCTTGCTTTCAAAATTTCAAAAATAATTGCAAGTTGTTTTTGTCCCTGAAATCTCGCTCTGCTGGAGATCCTGCTCAGCAGGTCAGGATTGTGATTTCTTTGCTCCGGGGCGACCCTCAGGATTGGGCTTTTGCATTGGCTCCAGGGGATCCTGCGTTGCTCAATGTGGATGCGTTTTTTCTGACCTTGGGGTTGCTTTATGAGGAACCTCAGTTAGAACTTCAGGCGGAAAAGGCCTTGATGTCCCTATCTCAGGGGCAAGATGAAGCTGAAATATACTGCCAGAAATTCCGTAAATGGGCTGTGCTTACTCAGTGGAATGAGTGCGCCCTGGCGGCGAATTTCAGAGAGGGTCTCTCTGATGCCATTAAGGATGTTATGGTGGGGTTCCCTGTGCCTGCGGGTCTGAATGAGTCCATGACAATGGCTATCCAGATCGATAGGCGTCTGCGGGAGCGCAAACCTGTGCACCATTTGGCGGTGTCTACTGAGAAGACGCCAGAGAATATGCAATGTGATAGAATTCTGTCCAGAAGTGAACGGCAGAATTTTAGACGAAAAAATGGGTTGTGCTTCTATTGCGGTGATTCAACTCATGTTATATCAGCATGCTGTAAGCGTACTAAGAAGCTTGATAAGTCTGTTTCAATTGGCACTTTACAGTCTAAGTTTATTCTATCTGTGACCCTGATTTGTTCTTTATCATCTATTACCGCGGATGCCTATGTCGACTCTGGCGCCGCTTTGAGTCTTATGGATTGGTCCTTTGCCAAACGCTGTGGGTATGATTTGGAGCCTCTTGAAACTCCTATACCCCTGAAGGGGATTGACTCCACCCCATTGGCTAGCAATAAACCACAATACTGGACACAAGTAACTATGCGGATTAATCCGGATCACCAGGAGATTATTCGCTTTCTTGTGCTGTATAACCTACATGATGTGTTGGTGCTTGGATTGCCATGGCTGCAATCTCATAACCCAGTCCTTGACTGGAAAGCTATGTCTGTGTTAAGCTGGGGATGTAAGGGGACGCATGGGGACGTACCTGTGGTTTCCATTTCATCATCTATTCCCTCTGAGATTCCTGAATTCTTGACTGAATATCGTGACGTTTTTGAAGAACCTAAGCTTGGTTCATTACCTCCGCACCGGGAGTGCGATTGTGCCATAGATTTGATTCCGGGTAGTAAATACCCTAAGGGTCGTTTATTTAATCTGTCTGTGCCTGAACATGCTGCTATGCGAGAATATATAAAGGAGTCCTTGGAAAAGGGACATATTCGTCCTTCGTCATCTCCCTTAGGAGCCGGTTTTTTCTTTGTGGCTAAGAAAGATGGCTCTTTGAGGCCGTGCATTGATTATCGGCTTTTGAATAAAATCACGGTTAAATATCAATATCCGTTGCCACTGCTGACTGATTTGTTTGCTCGCATAAAGGGGGCCAAGTGGTTCTCTAAGATAGATCTTCGTGGGGCGTATAATTTGGTGCGAATTAAGCAGGGGGATGAGTGGAAAACCGCATTTAATACGCCCGAGGGCCACTTTGAGTATTTGGTGATGCCTTTTGGTCTTTCAAATGCCCCTTCAGTCTTTCAGTCCTTTATGCATGACATTTTCCGTGATTATTTGGATAAATTTATGATTGTGTATCTGGATGATATTTTGATTTTTTCGGATGACTGGGACTCTCATGTCCAGCAGGTCAGGAGGGTTTTTCAGGTTTTGCGGTCTAATTCCTTGTGTGTGAAGGGTTCTAAGTGCGTTTTTGGGGTTCAAAAGATTTCCTTTTTGGGATATATTTTTTCCCCCTCTTCCATCGAGATGGATCCTGTCAAGGTTCAGGCTATTTGTGATTGGACGCAACCCTCTTCTCTTAAGAGTCTTCAGAAATTTTTGGGCTTTGCTAACTTTTATCGTCGATTTATTGCTGGTTTTTCTGATGTTGTTAAACCATTGACTGATTTGACTAAGAAGGGTGCTGATGTTGCTGATTGGTCCCCTGCTGCTGTGGAGGCCTTTCGGGAGCTTAAGCGCCGCTTTTCTTCCGCCCCTGTGTTGCGTCAGCCTGATGTTGCTCTTCCTTTTCAGGTTGAGGTCGACACTTCTGAAATCGGAGCTGGGGCGGTTTTGTCGCAGAGAAGTTCCGATTGCTCCGTGATGAGACCTTGTGCTTTTTTCTCGCGTAAATTTTCGCCCGCCGAGCGGAATTATGATGTTGGGAATCGGGAGCTTTTGGCCATGAAGTGGGCTTTTGAGGAGTGGCGTCATTGGCTTGAGGGGGCTAGACATCAGGTGGTGGTATTGACTGACCACAAAAATCTAATTTATCTTGAGTCCGCCAGACGCCTGAATCCTAGACAGGCGCGCTGGTCGTTGTTTTTCTCTCGGTTTAATTTTGTGGTGTCCTACCTGCCGGGTTCTAAGAATGTTAAGGCGGATGCCCTTTCTAGGAGTTTTGAGCCTGACTCCCCTGGTAATTCTGAACCTACAGGTATCCTTAAGGATGGAGTGATATTGTCTGCCGTTTCTCCAGACCTGCGGCGGGCCTTGCAGGAGTTTCAGGCGGATAGACCTGATCGTTGCCCACCTGGTAGACTGTTTGTTCCTGATGATTGGACCAGTAAAGTCATTTCTGAGGTTCATTCTTCTGCGTTGGCAGGTCATCCTGGAATCTTTGGTACCAGGGATTTGGTGGCAAGGTCCTTCTGGTGGCCTTCCCTGTCTCGAGATGTGCGAGGCTTCGTGCAGTCTTGTGACGTTTGTGCTCGGGCCAAGCCTTGTTGTTCTCGGGCTAGTGGATTGTTGTTGCCCTTGCCTATCCCGAAGAGGCCCTGGACGCACATCTCGATGGATTTTATTTCGGATCTTCCTGTTTCTCAGAAGATGTCTGTCATCTGGGTGGTGTGTGATCGTTTCTCTAAGATGGTCCATTTGGTTCCCCTGCCTAAGTTGCCTTCTTCTTCCGAGTTGGTTCCTCTGTTTTTTCAAAATGTGGTCCGTTTGCATGGTATTCCGGAGAATATCGTTTCTGACAGAGGTACCCAATTCGTGTCTAGATTTTGGCGAGCATTCTGTGCTAGGATGGGCATAGATTTGTCTTTCTCGTCTGCTTTCCATCCTCAGACTAATGGCCAGACCGAGCGGACGAATTAGACCTTGGAGACATATTTGAGGTGTTTTGTGTCTGCAGATCAGGATGATTGGGTTGCTTTTTTGCCTTTAGCGGAGTTTGCCCTCAATAATCGGGCCAGTTCTGCCACCTTGGTGTCTCCCTTTTTCTGTAATTCGGGGTTTCATCCTCGATTTTCTTCTGGTCAGGTGGAATCTTCGGATTGTCCTGGAGTGGATGCTGTGGTGGAGAGGTTGCATCAGATTTGGGGGCAGGTAGTGGACAATTTGAAGTTGTCCCAGGAGAAGACTCAGCTTTTTGCCAACCGCCGGCGTCGGGTTGGTCCTCGGCTTTGTGTTGGGGACTTGGTGTGGTTGTCTTCTCGTTTTGTCCCTATGAGGGTTTCTTCTCCCAAGTTTAAGCCTCGGTTCATCGGCCCGTACAAGATATTGGAGATTCTTAACCCTGTGTCCTTCCGTTTGGACCTCCCTGCATCTTTTTCTATTCATAATGTTTTTCATCGGTCATTATTGCGCAGGTATGAGGTACCGGTTGTGCCTTCCGTTGAGCCTCCTGCTCCGGTGTTGGTTGAGGGCGAGTTGGAGTACGTTGTGGAAAAAATCTTGGACTCCCGTGTTTCCAGACGGAAACTCCAGTATCTGGTCAAATGGAAGGGATACGGTCAGGAGGATAATTCTTGGGTGACTGCCTCTGATGTTCATGCCTCCGATTTGGTCCGTGCCTTTCATAGGGCTCATCCTGATCGCCCTGGTGGTTCTGGTGAGGGTTCGGTGCCCCCTCCTTGAGGGGGGGGGTACTGTTGTGTATCCGCTTTTTGGGCTCCCCTGGTGGTTGCTGGTGGTACTGGTGACTTGTTTGCCTTTGCTGCTTCTGTTCACCTGCTTCCATCAGTGTTTGGGAGTTTCCTATTTAGCCTTGCTCTCCAGTCATTTCCTTGCCGGTCATCATTGTAACCAGAGCCTTCGGTTGCATGTTCCTGCTACTAGTCTGCTGATCAGCTAAGTGGACTTTGTCCTTTTGTATTGTATCTTTTGTCCAGTTTGCAGTTTTTGTAATTCTCTGTAGCTGGAAGCTCTTGCGGGCTGAAATTATTATTACCAATTATAAAGTGCCTACAGCCAGCCCATTTTATTGTGTTAGGTGTTGTGAAATTGGATTTTGGGCTCCCCCGGTGGCCACTGGTGGAATTGAACTGGTGTGCATCATCCTCTCTGTTCACCTGTTTCCATCAGGATGTGGGAGTCGCTATTTAGCCTTGCTCCTCTGTCACTTCCATGCCGGTCAACATTGTAATCAGAAGCCTTTCTGTGCATGTTCCTGCTGCTAGACAACTCCCAGCTAAGTTGGACTTAGTCCTTGTTTGTTTTTGCATTTTGTTCCAGTTCACAGCTGTAGTTTCGTTTCTGTGTCTGGAAAGCTCTTGTGATCTGAAATTGCCACTCTGATGTTATGAGTTAATACTAGAGTCTTAAAGTAAGTTCAGGATGGTATTTTGATAGGGTTTTCAGCTGACCATGAAAGTGCCCTTTCTGTCTTCCTGCTATCTAGTAAGCGGACCTCAATTTTGCTAAACCTATTTTCATACTACGTTTGTCATTTCATCTAAAATCACCGCCAATATTTGTGGGGGCCTCTGTCTGCCTTTCGGGGAAATTTCTCTAGAGGTGAGCCAGGACTATATTTTCCTCTGCCAGGATTAGTTAGTCCTCCGGCCGGCGCTGGGCGTCTAGGGATAAAACGCTACCCGGCTACTGTTAGTTGTGCGGCAGGTTTAGTTCATGGTCAGTTTAGTTTCCATCCTTCCAAGAACTAGTTCGTATGTTTGCTGGGCTATGTTCTCTTGCCATTGAGAACCATAACAGTTAGGCCTTCGAAGCCTGTCTGCGGTCCCTCCTTCCACTAGGCCTCCACTGACCAGACCACTGCTGCCCGTGTACCCCTGGAACCAATTATAAAGTGCCTACAGCCAGCCCATTTTATTGTGTTAGGCCTTCGAAGCCTGTCTGCGGTCCCTCCTTCCACTAGGCCTCCACTGACCAGACCACTGCTGCCCGTGTACCCCTGGAACCAATTTTACAGTGCCTACAGCCAGCCCATTTTATTGTGTTAGGCCTTCGAAGCCTGTCTGCGGTCCCTCCTTCCACTAGGCCTCCACTGACCAGACCACTGCTGCCCGTGTACCCCTGGAACCAATTATAAAGTGCCTACAGCCAGCCCATTTTATTGTGTTAGGCCTTCGAAGCCTGTCTGCGGTCCCTCCTTCCACTAGGCCTCCACTGACCAGA
Source organism: Ranitomeya variabilis (assembly GCF_051348905.1). Classification (NCBI taxonomy): domain Eukaryota; kingdom Metazoa; phylum Chordata; class Amphibia; order Anura; family Dendrobatidae; genus Ranitomeya; species Ranitomeya variabilis. The sequence goes on along the minus strand of NC_135236.1, from coordinate 620,733,605 downwards.
CCACTGCTGCCCGTGTACCCCTGGAACCAATTATAAAGTGCCTACAGCCAGCCCATTTTATTGTGTTAGGCCTTCGAAGCCTGTCTGCGGTCCCTCCTTCCACTAGGCCTCCACTGACCAGACCACTGCTGCCCATGTACCCCTGGAACCAATTTTACAGTGCCTACAGCCAGCCCATTTTATTGTGTTAGGCCTTCGAAGCCTGTCTGCGGTCCCTCCTTCCACTAGGCCTCCACTGACCAGACCACTGCTGCCCGTGTACCCCTGGAACCAATTTTACAGTGCCTACAGCCAGCCCATTTTATTGTGTTAGGCCTTCGAAGCCTGTCTGCGGTCCCTCCTTCCAGTAGGCCTCCACTGACCAGACCACTGCTGCCCGTGTACCCCTGGAACCAATTATAAAGTGCCTACAGCCAGCCCATTTTATTGTGTTAGGCCTTCGAAGCCTGTCTGCGGTCCCTCCTTCCACTAGGCCTCCACTGACCAGACCACTGCTGCCCGTGTACCCCTGGAACCAATTTTACAGTGCCTACAGCCAGCCCATTTTATTGTGTTAGGCCTTCGAAGCCTGTCTGTGGCCCCTCCTTCCACTAGGCCTCCACTGACCAGACCACTGCTGCCCGTGTACCCCTGGAACCAATTATAAAGTGCCTACAGCCAGCCCATTTTATTGTGTTAGGCCTTCGAAGCCTGTCTGCGGTCCCTCCTTCCACTAGGCCTCCACTGACCAGACCACTGCTGCCCGTGTACCCCTGGAACCAATTTTACACTGCCTACAGCCAGCCCATTTTATTGTGTTAGGCCTTCGAAGCCTGTCTGCGGTCCCTCTTTCCACTACGCCTCCACTGACCAGACCACTGCTGCCCGTGTACCCCTGGAACCAATTATAAAGTGCCTACAGCCAGCCCATTTTATTGTGTTAGGCCTTCGAAGCCTGTCTGCGGTCCCTCCTTCCACTAGGCCTCCACTGACCAGACCACTGCTGCCCGTGTACCCCTGGAACCAATTATAAAGTGCCTACAGCCAGCCCATTTTATTGTGTTAGGCCTTCGAAGCCTGTCTGCGGTCCCTCCTTCCACTAGGCCTCCACTGACCAGACCACTGCTGCCCGTGTACCCCTGGAACCAATTATAAAGTGCCTACAGCCAGCCCATTTTATTGTGTTAGGCCTTCGAAGCCTGTCTGCGGTCCCTCCTTCCACTAGGCCTCCACTGACCAGACCACTGCTGCCCGTGTACCCCTGGAACCAATTATAAAGTGCCTACAGCCAGCCCATTTTATTGTGTTAGGCCTTCGAAGCCTGTCTGCGGTCCCTCCTTCCACTAGGCCTCCACTGACCAGACCACTGCTGCCCGTGTACCCCTGGAACCAATTATAAAGTACCTACAGCCAGCCCATTTTATTGTGTTAGGCCTTCGAAGCCTGTCTGCGTTCCCTCCTTCCACTAGGCCTCCACTGACCAGACCACTGCTGCCCGTGTACCCCTGGAACCAATTATAAAGTGCCTACAGCCAGCCCATTTTATTGTGTTAGGCCTTCGAAGCCTGTCTGTGGTCCCTCCTTCCACTAGGCCTCCACTGACCAGACCACTGCTGCCCGTGTACCCCTGGAACCAATTTTACAGTGCCTACAGCCAGCCCATTTTATTGTGTTAGGCCTTCGAAGCCTGTCTGCGGTCCCTCCTTCCACTAGGCCTCCACTGACCAGACCACTGCTGCCCGTGTACCCCTGGAACCAATTATAAAGTGCCTACAGCCAGCCCATTTTATTGTGTTAGGCCTTCGAAGCCTGTCTGCGGTCCCTCCTTCCACTAGGCCTCCACTGACCAGACCACTGCTGCCCGTGTACCCCTGGAACCAATTATAAAGTACCTACAGCCAGCCCATTTTATTGTGTTAGGCCTTCGAAGCCTGTCTGCGTTCCCTCCTTCCACTAGGCCTCCACTGACCAGACCACTGCTGCCCGTGTACCCCTGGAACCAATTATAAAGTGCCTACAGCCAGCCCATTTTATTGTGTTAGGCCTTCGAAGCCTGTCTGCGGTCCCTCCTTCCACTAGGCCTCCACTGACCAGACCACTGCTGCCCGTGTACCCCTGGAACCAATTTTACAGTGCCTACAGCCAGCCCATTTTATTGTGTTAGGCCTTCGAAGCCTGTCTGCGGTCCCTCCTTCCACTAGGCCTCCACTGACCAGACCACTGCTGCCCGTGTACCCCTGGAACCAATTATAAAGTGCCTACAGCCAGCCCATTTTATTGTGTTAGGCCTTCGAAGCCTGTCTGCGGTCCCTCCTTCCACTAGGCCTCCACTGACCAGACCACTGCTGCCCGTGTACCCCTGGAACCAATTTTACAGTGCCTACAGCCAGCCCATTTTATTGTGTTAGGCCTTCGAAGCCTGTCTGCGGTCCCTCCTTCCAGTAGGCCTCCACTGACCAGACCACTGCTGCCCGTGTACCCCTGGAACCAATTATAAAGTGCCTACAGCCAGCCCATTTTATTGTGTTAGGCCTTCGAAGCCTCTGCGGTCCCTCCTTCCACTAGGCCTCCACTGACCAGACCACTGCTGCCCGTGTACCCCTGGAACCAATTATAAAGTGCATAGAGCCTATTTTTTCATTTTATTTAATATTAATAAAGCCAGGATGGACTACGATGTACCACGCTATGAGCTACCCAGTTGACAATTCTTTTGCGAGAAAAGCCATCCCACCCCTCCACCAGCATGTTAAAGACCGCATTGTCCTTGCATTCTGTCAATCTGTGAGTCCAAAGGTACACCTGACAACAGACACATGGACCTGTAGGCATGGCCACGGAAGGTTACGGGTCCTTTGTGGCTCAATGGGTTAATGTATTGGATGCATGGTCCACACAGGGGACAGCCTGCTAAGTCTGTCTGCAGTCCCTAATTCAAGTTGTCCTCAACTGAATAAAGCTGAGCTTCTACCTTCTGGCTCTGATTAACTGCTGTTTTTAAACAAATTGGTGGTTCCGGCCTACTAACGGTGTCTGCCCCTCCCTGGTGTTGGCCTCAACTGAATAAAGCTGAGCTTCTACCTTCTGGCTATCATTAAGTGCTGTGTTTTTAAAAATTGGTGGTTAGGGCCTACTAATGGTGTCTGCCCCTCCCTGGTGTTGTCCTCAACTGAATAAAGCTGAGCTTCTACCTTCTGGCTCTGATTAACTGCTGTTTTTAAACAAATTGGTGGTTCCGGCCTACTAACGGTGTCTGCCCCTGCCTGGTGTTGTCCTCAACTGAATAAAGCTGAGCTTCTACCTTCTGGCTCTGATTAACTGCTGTTTTTAAACAAATTGGTGGTTCCGGCCTACTAACGGTGTCTGCCCCTCCCTGGTGTTGTCCTCAACTGAATAAAGCTGAGCTTCTACCTTCTGGTTCTTATTAAGCTTTTTTTTTTTTTTTAAATTGCTGGATGGGGCCTAATACCTCTGTTTGCTGCTCCCTGGTGTTTGTCCTCAACTGAATACAGCTGAGCTTCGACCTTCTGGCTATCATTAAGTGCTGTGTTTTTAAAAATTGGTGGTTAGGGCCTACTAACGGTGTCTGCTCCTCCCTGGTGTTGTCCTCAACTGAATAAAGCTGAGCTTCTACCTTCTGGCTCTGATTAACTGCTGTTTTTAAACAAATTGGTGGTTCCGGCCTACTAACGGTGTCTGCCCCTGCCTGGTGTTGTCCTCAACTGAATAAAGCTGAGCTTCTACCTTCTGGCTCTGATTAACTGCTGTTTTTAAACAAATTGGTGGTTCCGGCCTACTAACGGTGTCTGCCCCTCCCTGGTGTTGTCCTCAACTGAATAAAGCTGAGCTTCTACCTTCTGGTTCTTATTAAGCTTTTTTTTTTTTTTTAAATTGCTGGATGGGGACTAATACCTCTGTTTGCTGCTCCCTGGTGTTTGTCCTCAACTGAATACAGCTGAGCTTCGACCTTCTGGCTCTCATTAAGTGCTGTGTTTTTAAAAAATGGTGTTTAGGGCCTACTAACGGTGTCTGCCCCTGCCTGGTGTTTGTCCTCAACTGAATACAGCTGAGCTTCTACCTTCTGGCTTTTGGCCTATAGTATCAGATATTAAACTGCATTTGGCCTACTGGTGTGGTTGGGCCCTTGAAAAAGTGTTTGCTGCTCTTGGGTTTGCTACTCCACTGAACAAAGCAATGCCGCCTGTTTAGTCCTGTTACCAATTTTGAACTGCATTTAGCCTAATTTATTCTTTGGCCCTATATCTGTTTCCTCCTCATCCTGCCCATTGCCCAGCCACTGCTAGATGAGTCTGCTGGTACATTGACCTAGACCACTACATTCCCCTTGCACTCTACACAGCCAGAATCTGACCCTGCTGAAAGTAAGGTTCCCCTTCCCGCATGTTACACCACCTTACACAGGGACAAAGAGGAAGGTGCAGATGAAAGTGCAGGTTCCTTCATCAGGTGGGGGGGCATACTCGTTGGCGACGTCACTGGCACAGGGCCCCTCAGAGTACGCAAAAGTGTCGCTGCTGGTGGGAGGCGCCCCCGCCATGCAAACACACCGCCATACTTTGAGGGGCCCTGTGCCAGTGCCAATGCGAACGAGTGGGCCCCCCCTGGTTGCTCAGGATCACAGCACTTGCAACGTTGAAATACTTACCTCTCCCTGCTCCACCGCCGTGACGTAGTCCACGTTTCCTGGGCCCATTAAAACCTTGAACCAGCCCTACCCCCAACAACTTTTGCCAAATGACCCCCAAGTTCCAATGCCCAACTATTATTATAAAGTTAATTAAGATTGACAAGCTTCAGAAACAAGAATGGATGTTTTTGGCATTAAAATGGGCACTGTAGGTGTTTTCCTGGCCTCCACTCACTGCCGACTATGCTTCCCCATTGACTTGCATTGGGTTTCGTGTTTCGGTCGATCCCCGACTTTTAGCGACAATCGGCCGACTGCACTCGACTCGACTCTGGACAAAATCGGGTTTCCCAAAACCTGACTCGATCTTAAAAAAATGAAAGTCGCTCAACCCTATACGGTACAATGATTCTCTATGACCCAGCTCCTATCTGCCGTATTTTACTGATCCGTATTATACGGTCTTGTACAGCCGTAGAAAATTGCAGCATGCTGCGTTTGTCACCGTATTGCGCCAAAAAATCGCCAATGAAAGTCTATGGGGGCTAGAAAAATACGGATTACACATGGACCATGCGTGTGACTTGCGAGAATTACGCACCGGTGTTCTCTAGAAAAGCCGGCAATTCAGTGCAGTGTACAGTAAAATCACACTGACAGGTCAGAATAGAATAGGTAGAATAAATGTCTACACATAGAATAGGTATATATATATATATATATATATATATATATATATATATATATATAAAATGTCAGTGAGACACACACATTATATATATATATATATATATATATATATATATATATATATATATATATATATATATATATATATATTTATATTTATATTTCATACAGTACTAGATATCATAAAAGCCGGTAATTCAATTGCTGGCTTTTTCTTTCTCCTTCCCAAACCCGACATGATATGAGACATGGTTTACATACAGTAAACCATCTCATATCCCTTATTTTTTGCATATTCCTCACTACTAATGTTAGTAGTGTGTATGTGCAAAATTTGGGCTCTGTAGCTGCTGCAATAAAGGGTTAAATCACAGAAAAAATTGGCGTGGGCTCCCGCGCAATGTTCTCCGCCAGAGTGGTAAAGCCAGTGACTGAGGGCAGATATTAATAGCCTAGAGAGGGTCCATGGTTACTGGCCCCCCTGGCTAAAAACATCTGCCCCCAGCCACCCCAGAAAAGGCACATCTGGAAGATGCGCCTATTCTGGCACTTGGCCACTCTCTTCCCACTCCTGTGTAGCGGTGGGATATGGGGTAGTGAAGGGTTAATGTCACCTTGCTATTGTAAGGTGACATTAAGCCAGATTAATAATGGAGAGGCGTCAATTATGACACCTATCCATTATTAATCCAATAGTACGAAATGGTTAATAAAACACACACACATTATTACAAAGTATTTTAATGAAATAAAGACACAGGGTGTTTTAATATTTTATTATACTCGTAATCCACCTGAAGACCCTCGTCCTGTAAAAAAGGTAAAATAAAAAATCAACAATATCCCATACCTTCCGTCGTTCAGTCAGTCCCACGATGTAAATCCATCTGAAGGGGTTAAATCATTTTACAGCCAGGAGTTCTGCTAATGCAGTCGCTCCTGTGTGTAAAATATTGTGAATGAATGTAATGCAGGGGAATGTCCTGTAGTTACCTTGAGTCGCGGTGATGCGCCCTCTGCTGGATGTCCTCATATGAACTCGAGCGTGGGAACTTTTCCCAGGCTCGAGTTCATATGAGGACATCTAGCAGAGGGCGCATCACCGTGACTCAAGGTAACTACAGGACATTCCCCTGCTTTCCATTCATTCCCCGGGGTTTTACAGCCATGAGCACTGCATTAGCAGAGCTCCTGGGTGTAAAATGATTTAACCCCTTCAGATGGATTTACATCGTAGGACGTGACCTGAACAACGGAAAGTATGGGATATTGTTGTTTTTTATTTTTCCTTTTTTACAGAATGAGGGTCTTCAGGTGGATTAAGAGTCTAATAAAATATTACAACACCCTGTGTCTTTATTTCATTAAAGTACTTTGTAATAATGTGTGTGTGTTTTATTAACCATTTCATACTATTGGATTAATAATGGATAGGTGTCATAATTGATGCCTCTCCATTATTAACCTGGCTTAATGTCACCTTACAATAGCAAGGTGACATTAACCCTTCATTACCCCATATCCCACCGCTACACGGGAGTGGGAAGAGAGTGGCCAAGTGCCAGAATAGGCGTATCTTCCAGATTTGCCTTTTCTGGGGTGGCTTGGGGGCAGATGTTTTTAGCCAGGGGGGCCAATAACCATGGACCCTCTCTAGGCTATTAATATCTGCCCTCAGTCACTGGCTTTACCACTCTGGCAGAGAAAATTGCGCGGAAGCCCAAGCCAATTTTTTCCGCGATTTAACCCTTTAATTTAATAGCTACAGGGCCCAAATTTTGCACATACACACTACTAACAGTAGTGAGGAATATGCAAAAAAAAAAGAGATATTAGATGGTTTACTGTATGTAAACCATGTCTCATATCATGTTGGGTTGGGGAAGGAGATAGCAAAAGCCGGCAATTGAATTACCGGCTTTTAAGCTATCTCTTACTGAATTAAGTATAAATACAGTATATATATATATATATATATATATATATATATATATATATATATATATATATATATATATATATATATATATATATATACTGTATATATGTTTTAACAAACATTTGAGCCCATAAATCCATTAGATGTCGGTTTTGCAAGCCTGCGAGAAAATCTCGCAGTATGGATGCCATACAGATTACACACGGAGGATGCCATGCGCAAAATACGCTGCCACACCCTGCCTACGGATGACATTCGGATCACTATTTTGGGAACATTTATGCGTATTACGGCTGTAAAAAACGGACCGTATTTTCATACCCTGAGTGTGACGCCGGCCTCAATTGAATTTTTGTATTATTATTCATTTGGTGTGACTACACTTTCATTTTCCCAATATGCTGCACCACTGCAGTAGTACAGCACATTCAGATTTAGGACTTTATCTATCCCTATGTTTGAAGTGCATTTTCACCTCCCGTCCCTAGGCTGTAAAATTCAAGAATCGCTGCTGCTTGAATGACCCTCAATTGACTATGCAAGACAATGTGCAGTGATAGCTGCAAGGAGTCAGTTACGGGAATAACTTATTATGGTTTTTATAGTGACATTCATAAATGCTAAGGGATTAATTCCCTTTTCAAAAGATTAATGTTCTAGCAGTGGTCAAGGACTCTTTGGGGTTTTATTTGCTAAAACATTCAGCAATAGCAATGGCAGTTGTATCATTTTGCACAGTACTTTTAACAATGCACCCTAGACTTTAGGGTATGTGCACACGTCAGGATTTCTTGCAGAAATTTCCTGAAGAAAACCGGAAATTTTCTGCAACAAATCAGCATTTTTTTTTGCATTTTTTTCGCTTTTTCTTTTAGCATTTTGCAAGCGAAATTATCTTGCAGAATGCTAAAGTTTTCCAAGCGATCTGTAGCATCGCTTGGAAAACTGACAGACAGGTTGGTCACACTTGTCAAACATACTGTTTGACAAGTGTGACCAACTTTTTACTATAGATGCTGCTTATGCAGCATCAATAGTAAAAAGATATCATGTTAAAAATAATAAAAAAATAAAAAAATGGTTATACTCACCCTCTGCAGACAGCTAATCTCCTCAGCGGCGTCCGTTCCTATAGATGGTGTGGTGCAGGACCTTCGATGATGTCACGGTCACGTGACCGCGACGTCATCGCGGTCATGTGACCGCGACGTCATCGCAGGTCCTTCACCACACCATCTATAGGAACGGAAGCGGCAGCATGCACCGCTGAGAGGTGGGAAGACTCCGGGGGCCATCGAAGGTGAGTATATGACTATTTTTTATTTTAATTCTTTTTTTTTTACCAATTATACGGTGCCCAGTCCATGGAGGAGAGTCTCCTCTCCTCCACCCTGGGTAACAACCGCACATGATCTGCTTACTTCCCGCATGGTGGGCACAGCCACATGCGGAAAGTAATCAGATCAATGCATTCCTAGATGTGCGGAATCCCCGCAATTCCGCAAATTTAATGAACATGTTGCTTTTTTTTCGTGGAAAAAAATGCAACATTTGCACAAGAAATGCGGAATACACTTAAAATAATGGGAGGCATATATATAAGCATTTTTTTCGCGTTTTTTTCATGTTTTTATAGCGAAAAAACGCAACAAAAACACGAAAAATACTGAACGTGTGCACATGGCCTTAGTCTCTTTATTTACACAGAACAAGTCAGCTATCATCTCTCAGACAAAGTAATGGCAGAGGATAATAGTATCCTAATGCTAATAGGTGACTATAATAACCCCTTTTGGTCATTTATGGACACCACTTCTTCTTTTCCTGTTATGAAGCCTACGAATAGATTCTCTCTTATTCACAGATATAAGTTGTACGATGTTTGGAGGGTACAGACAGCATTTTGCAGAGGAAGATTTCAAAATTTTTCACACCCTCGCAAAACTTATTCCAGAATTGATTGTATTTTAGGCAACAAATCACTACTTAATAAAGTAAAATACATGTATCTAAAAAATATTGTAGTCTGATGCCTCTATATCCATTACTATTTCAAGAGAACATTGTAACCAACCTCCTAATACAGTTTGCAGATTTGATAACCTTATCTTGCATCACCCAACTTTTATCAGAGTACTTTTAGCCAGGCGCGTAATGACTGGGGTCACAGAGGTTGCAAAAGCGACCAGGCCATGCAGGTGGGGGCTGTGAGGGTGAACGATTGGCTGCCGTCAGCAGAAACTTCAGCTGGATGTGTGTCTACGGTTCCGTCGTATCAGAGGCCAGCAGCTGACATCAGTGTGCATATGACTTGGGGCGCATGGCAATGAGGTCATGCGCTCCAGTCTCTTGCATGCTGAAGTCAGCTTCCGGCTTCAGAAGAGAACGCCATGGTGTGGGGGAGCGGAGGGAATGTGAGTATAATGGCTTACTTTTTTTTCTATGCATTCAAGAACAGCAGTAGAACGGTGGACATATACCAACAGGGGGCCCAAGAAAAGGGACTTATACAAGATAAGGAATATATTACCAAGATGGGGCCAAAGATAAGGGACATATACCAGGATAAGAGATATATTACCAGAATGGGGCCAAAGATACGGAAATATACCAGGACAAAGGACATATTAGCAAAATGGGGCCCGTGATAAGGGACATATAGAACAGGATGGGGAGCATATATATCAGGATGGGGCCCAGTCAGGATAAGGGATATAATATAGGATTGATTATATGTATATATACAGTATATATATATCTACTGTATAATTGTCTAAGGGTCACTTCAATCCTTCTGTCTGTCCTTCTGTCTGTCTGTCTTTCTGTCTGTCACGGATATTCATTGGTCACGGCCTCTGTCTGCCATGGAATCTAAGTCGCTAATTGGTCTCGCCAGCTGTCTTTCATGGCTGCCATGACCAATCAGCGATGGCCACAGTCTGATTAGTCCCTCCCTACTCCCCGGCAGTCAGTGCCCAGCGCCCGCTCCATACTCCCCGCAGTCAGTGCCCGCTACATACTCCCCTCCAGTCACCGCTCATACAAGGTTAATGCCAGCGGTAATGGACCGCGTTATGCCGCGGGTAACTCACTCCGTTACTGCCGCTATTAACCCTGTGTGACCAAATGTTTACTATTGATGCTGCCTATGCAGAATCAATAGTAAAAAGATCTAATGTTAAAAATAATAATAAAAAAAAATCATTATATACTCACCTTCCGCCACCTTTCCCGCTCCTCCCGACATTCCGGTGACCGCTCCATGCAAGCGGCAGGTTCCGGTGCCAAGGATGGTATGCGAGAAGGACCTGCCATGTCGTCACGGTCATGTGACCGCGACGTCATCACAGGTCCTGCGAGAAGGACCTTCCATGACGTCACGGTCATGTGACCGCGACATCATCACGGTCATGTGACCACGACATCATCACAGGTCCTGCGCTCATGCCAACCCTGGGACCGGAAGCTGCCGTGCAGGGCCAGGAGTTCAACGGGCCTTCGGAAGGTGAGTATATGTTTATTTTTTATTTACTACTACTACTTTGTATACTACGTGGCTCTGTGCTGTATACTCCATCGCTGTGCAATATACTACGTGGCTGGGCAATATACTATGTATGTGGCTGGGCAATATACTACATGACTGGGCAATATACTACATTGCTGGGCAATATACTACGTGACTGGGCAATATACTACGTGACTGGGCAATATACTGCGTGGGCTGTGCAATATACTATGTCGCTGGGCAATATACTACATGACTGGGCAATACACTACGTCATTGGGCAATATACTACGTGACTGGGCAACATACTATGTGACTGGGCAATACACTATGTGACTGGGCAATATACTACGTGGACATGCATATTCTAGAATACCCGATGCGTTAGGCTGGGGTCACACATGCGTGTTTTACGGACGTAAGAGCGCAGAAACTACGTCCGTAAAACTCGCATTACATACGGCACAATTATTCTCAATGGGGCTGCTCCTATCAGCCGTATATTACGGATCCGTAATATACGGCTTTCTACGGCCGTACAAAATCGCAGCATGCTGCGTTTGTCAGCGTATTGCGCAAATAATACGCCAATGAAAGTCTATGGGGCGAGAAAAATACGGATTCCACACGGACCAGCAGTGTGACTTGCGAGAAATACGCAGCGGTGTTAGTGAAAAGTCGGTAATTCAATTGCCGGCTTTTCATTTCTCCTGCACAAACCCGACAGGATATGAGACATGGTTTACATACAGTAAACCATCTCATATCCCCATTTTTTTTGCATATTCCACGCTACTAATGTTAGTAGCGTGTATGTGCAAAATTTCAGCGCTGTAGCTGCTAAAATAAAGGGTTAAATGGCGGAAAAAATTGGCGTGGGCTCCCGCGCAATTTTCTCCGCCAGAATGGTAAAGCCAGTGACTGAGGGCAGATATTAATAGCCAGGAGAGGGTCCACGGTTATTGGCCCCCCCTGGCTACAAACATCTGCCCCCAGCCACCCCAGAAAAGGCACATCTGGAAGATGCGCCTATTCTGGCACTTGGCCACTCTCTTCCCACTCCCTGTAGCGGTGGGATATGGGGTAATGAAGGGTTAATGCCACCTTGCTATTGTAAGGTGACATTAAGCCAGATTAATAATGGAGAGGCGTCAATTATGACACCTATCCATTATTAATCCAATTGTATGAAAGGGTTAAAAAACACACACACACATGATTTAAAAGTATTTTAATGAAATAAACACAGCGGTTGCTTTAATAATTTATTGCTCTCTCAATCCATCAGCAACACCCTCGCTTGGCAAAATAATAAACGCACAAGATACATACCTTCTGATGTCCTATCACGTCCAACGAGGTAATCCATCTGAAGGGGTTAACTAATATTACAGGCACGAGCTGCGATAAACCACTCGCTCGTGCCTGTAATCCCCGGGTGCTGAAAGGAAAACTGGATCTGTACTTACATTGAGTCGCGGTGATGCGCCCCTGCTGGATGTTCTCATGAACTGCAGCCTGGGAACTTTTTCCCACGCTCCAGGTCATATGAGGACATCCACCAGGGGGCGCATCACCGCGACTGAAGGAAATGTAGGTCAATGACCTACATTTCATTCATTCGCCGGGGATTACAGGCACGGAGCACAGCTGCATTAGCAGGGCTCCTGCTTGTAAAATATTTTAACCCCTTCAGATCATGGATTACCTCGTGGGACGTGACGGTTCAGCTGAGGGTATGTATCTTGTGCGTTTATTATTTTGCCAAGCGAGGGTGTTGCTGATGGATTGAGAGAGCAATAAATTATTAAAGCAACCGCTGTGTTTATTTCATTAAAATACTTTTAAATCATGTGTGTGTGTGTTTTTTAACCCTTTCATACAATTGGATTAATAATGGATAGGTGTCATAATTGACGCCTCTCCATTATTAATCTGGCTTAATGTCACCTTACAATAGCAAGGTGGCATTAACCCTTCATTACCCCATATCCCACCGCTACAGGGAGTGGGAAGAGAGTGGTCAAGTGCCAGAATAGGCGCATCTTCCAGATGTGCCTTTTCTGGGGTGGCTGGGGGCAGATGTTTTTAGCCACGGGGGGGCCAATAACCATGGACCCTCTCCTGGCTATTAATATCTGCCCTCAGTCACTGGCTTTACCATTCTGGCGGAGAAAATTGCGCGGGAGCCCACGCCAATTTTTTCCGCCATTTAACCCTTTATTTTAGCAGCTACAGCGCTGAAATTTTGCACATACACACTACTAACATTAGTAGTGTGGAATATGCAAAAAAAATGGGGATATGAGATGGTTTACTGTATGAAAACCATGTCTCATATCCTGTTGGGTTTGTGCAGGAGAAATGAAAAGCCGGCAATTGAATTACCGACTTTTCACAGATATCGCGCTGAATGAAATCTAAATACAGAATATATATATATATGTGTCTCAATGACATATATATATATATATATATATACTGTATATATGTTTTAATGAACATTTGAGCACATAAATCCATTAGATGTCGGTTTTGCAAGCCTGCGCAAAAATCTCGCAGTACGGATGCCATACGGATTACATACGGAGGATGCCATGCGCAAAATACGCTGACACACCCTGACTACGGATCAATATTTTGGGAACATTTCTCCGTATTACGGCCGTAGTACGGACGTATAATACGTGGCGTATTGTCTTACGCCAAGTGTGACCCCAGCCTTAGAATCGGGCCACCATCTAGTATATCTATAATATAACGCTGGGAGCGTCACTCTGTCCGAAGCCTCTATAGACTGCGCAAGCGCAAGCGCCGGCGCAGTCTGGACCGCATAGAGCGACGCTCCCAGGAGATCGCGGTATGCGTAAGCGCTGAACGCACACCGCGATCTCCACCGGACAAGCAGGGACGAGCCAGGAGGCGGAGGGTGAGTATACTTACCTGACCCGTTCCACCGACGCGCTTCCGGGCCGTGACTGTCCCCCTGCTCCCGGAATCGGCGCCTGCGCAGTCCGCGCTTTCCGGCGCCATTTTCTTGAAGACACATTGCAGTGTCTTCAAGAAAATGGCGCCGGAAAGCGCGGACTGCGCAGGCGCCGACTCCGGGAGCAGGACCAAGAAAATGGCCGCGCCCAGCACAGCCGCCGCGCCCAGCACAGCCACGCACGGCCGCCCACAGCAACGCACAGCCGCCGCACCCAGCACAGCCGACCATAGCCGCCCACAGCCACGCACAGGCGCCCACAGCCACGCACAGCCGCCGCACCCAGCACAGCTGCCCACAGCCACGCACAGCCACCCATAGCCACGCACAGCCGCCGCACCCAGCACAGCCGCCCACAGCCGCCGCACCCAGCACAGCCGACCACAGCCGCCGCACCCAGCACAGCCGCCCACAGCCACGCACAGCCGCCCACAGCCACGCACAGCCGCCCACAGCCACGCACAGCCACACCCAGCACAGCCGACCACAGCCACGCACAGCCGCCGCACCCAGCACAGCCGCCCACAGCCACGTACAGCCACCCATAGCCACGCACAGCCGCCGCACCAAGCACAGCCGACCACAGCCGCCGCACCCAGCACAGCCGCCCACAGCCACGCACAGCCCACAGCCACGCACAGCCGCCGCACCCAGCACAGCCACCCACAGCCGCCGCACCCAGCACAGCCGCCGCACCCAGCACAGCCGCCGCACCCAGCACAGCCATGCACAGCCGCCACAGCCACGCACAGCCGCCTACAGCCACGCACAGCCTCCCACAGCCACGCACAGCTGCCCACAGCCACGGACAGCCACCGCACCCAGCACAGCCGCCGCACCCAGCACAGCCGCCCACAGCCACGCACAGCCGCCGCACCCAGCACAGCCACGCACAGCCGCCCACAGCCGCCGCACCCAGCACAGCCGCCCACAGCCACGCACAACCGCTGCACCCAGCACAGCCACGCACAGCCACCCACAGCCGCCGCACCCAGCACAGCCGCCCACAGCCACGCACAGCCGCCGCACCCAGCACAGCCACGCACAGCCGCCGCACCCAGCACAGCCGCCCACAGCCACGCACAACCGCTGCACCCAGCACAGCCACCCACAGCCGCCGCACCCAGCACAGCCGCCGCACCCAGCACAGCCGCCGCACCCAGCACATCTGCCGCACCCAGCACAGCCGCCGCACCCAGCACAGCCACGCACAGCCGCCACAGCCATGCACAGCCTCCGCACCCAGCACAGCCACGCACAGCCGCCTACAGCCACGGACAGCCGCCGCACCCAGCACAGCCACCGCACCCAGCACAGCCGCCGCACCCAGCACAGCCGCCCACAGCAACGCACAGCCGCCGCACCCAGCACAGCCTCCCACAGCCACGCACAGCCGCCTACAGCCACGCACAGCCGCTGCACCCAGCACAGCCGCTGCACCCAGCACAGCCACCGCACCCAGCACAGCCGCCCACAGCCACGCACAGCCCACAGCCACGCACAGCCGCCGCACCCAGCACAGCCACCCACAGCCGCCGCACCCAGCACAGCCGCCGCACCCAGCACATCTGCCGCACCCAGCACAGCCATGCACAGCCGCCACAGCCACGCACAGCCGCCTACAGCCACGCACAGCCTCCCACAGCCACGCACATCCGCCCACAGCCACGGACAGCCGCCGCACCCAGCACAGCCGCCGCACCCAGCACAGCCGCCGCACCCAGCACAGCCATGCACAGCCGCCACAGCCACGCACAGCCGCCTACAGCCACGCACAGCCTCCCACAGCCACGCACAGCTGCCCACAGCCACGGACAGCCGCCGCACCCAGCACAGCCGCCGCACCCAGCACAGCCGCCCACAGCCACGCACAGCCGCCGCACCCAGCACAGCCACGCACAGCCGCCCACAGCCGCCGCACCCAGCACAGCCGCCCACAGCCACGCACAACCGCTGCACCCAGCACAGCCACGCACAGCCACCCACAGCCGCCGCACCCAGCACAGCCGCCCACAGCCACGCACAGCCGCCGCACCCAGCACAGCCACGCACAGCCACGCACAGCCCACAGCCACGCACAGCCGCCGCACCCAGCACAGCCACCCACAGCCGCCGCACCCAGCACAGCCGCCGCACCCAGCACATCTGCCGCACCCAGCACAGCCATGCACAGCCGCCACAGCCACGCACAGCCGCCTACAGCCACGCACAGCCTCCCACAGCCACGCACAGCCGCCCACAGCCAAGGACAGCCGCCGCACCCAGCACAGCCGCCCACAGCCACGCACAGCCGCCCACAGCCACGCACAGCCGCCGCACCCAGCACAGCCACGCACAGCCGCCCACAGCCGCCGCACCCAGCACAGCCGCCCACAGCCACGCACAACCGCTGCACCCAGCACAGCCACGCACAGCCGCCCACAGCCGCCGCACCCAGCACAGCCACGCACAGCCGCCGCACCCAGCACAGCCACGCACAGCCGCCCACAGCCGCCGCACCCAGCACAGCCGCCCACAGCCACGCACAACCGCTGCACCCAGCACAGCCACCCACAGCCGCCGCACCCAGCACAGCCGCCGCACCCAGCACAGCCGCCGCACCCAGCACATCCGCCGCACCCAGCACAGCCGCCGCACCCAGCACAGCCACGCACAGCCGCCACAGCCATGCACAGCCTCCGCACCCAGCACAGCCACGCACAGCCGCCTACAGCCACGGACAGCCGCCGCACCCAGCACAGCCACCGCACCCAGCACAGCCGCCGCACCCAGCACAGCCGCCCACAGCCACGCACAGCCGCCGCACCCAGCACAGCCTCCCACAGCCACGCACAGCCGCCTACAGCCACGCACAGCCGCTGCACCCAGCACAGCCGCTGCACCCAGCACAGCCACCGCACCCAGCACAGCCGTCCACAGCTGCCGCACCCAGCACAGCCGCCCGCACCCAGCACAGCCACGTCACATACAGCCGCCCGCACTCAGCACAGCCACATACAGCCGCCCGCACTCAGCACAGCCGCCCGCACTCAGCACAGCCGCCCGCACTGATGGGGGCGCAGGATGGAGCAGCACGTGATAGGATTGGGGCGCAGGATGGGAGCACATGACAGGATGGGGATGAGGATGGAGCAGCACATGACACGGTGGAGCAGCACATGACAGGATGGGGGCGCAGGATGGAGCAGCACATGACACGGTGGAGCAGCACATGACAGGATGGGGATGCAGGATGGAGCAGCACATGACACGGTGGAGCAGCACATGACAGGATGGGGGCGCAGGATGGAGCAGCACATGACACGGTGGAGCAGCACATGACAGGATGGGGGCGCAGGATGGAGCAGCATATGACAGGATAGGAGCAGCACATACCAGGATGGAGACCATATTCCAATATAAATGCTCGCCACCCGGGCGTAGAACGGGTTCAATAGCTAGTATATATATATATATATATATATATATATATATATATATATATACACACAAGGATGGTGGCGGTCCAAATCTTACACCGGGGTCCATCGGCCTCTAGTTATCCCACTGCTTTTAGCTAAATGACAATTCCCATACTTCAAACTTCTGATTATAATCTCTGATGTGCCATGAAAATGCCGCTTAGAGGGCTTTAAAAAAAAGGCATCTTAGCCGATTTACACAAATTAAACCCTTCATGACGCAGCCCTTTTTCGTTTTTGTTTTTCGCTCCCCTTCTCTCGAGAGCCATAACTTTTTTATTTTTCGTTCAATATGACAATGCAAGGGCTTGTTTTTTGCAGTTGTAGTTTTGAACGACACCATTGGTTTTATCATATTATGTACTTGTAAACTGAAAAAAAATTCCAAAACTGCAAAAAAAAAGGGCAATTCCACAACTGTTTTTTGGATTTTTTTTTACCATCTTCACCAAATGCTAAAAATGACCTGCCATTAGGATTCTTCAGGTCAATACGAGTTCATAGACATTAAATATGTCAAGGTTCTTTTTTTATTTAAGTGGTAAAAAAAAATCCAAAGTTTGTTAAAAAAAAAATTGCGTCATTTTCCTAGACCCGTAGCATCTCAATTTTCATAGTCTGGGGCCGGGCATATTTTTTGCATGACGAGCTGATGATTTTACTTGTACCATTTTGATGTATATACAATCTTTTTATTGTACGTTATTACATTTTAATGCAATGCTGCGGCGACAAAAAAAATCTAATTTTGGGATTTTTACTTTTTTTTTCGCTACGCCGTTTACCAACTGGAATAATTCTTTTTATAGCTTGAAAGATCAGGCGATTCTGAATGTGGTGATACCAAATCTGTGTATATGTGTTTTTTATTGTTTTATTTTGAATGAGGTGGAAGGGGGTGATTTTAACTTTTATATATTTTTAAAATATTTTTCAAACTTTATTTTTTACTTTTTGCAAAATTCAATAATCTCCATGGGAGACTAGAAGTTGCAGTTGTCCGATTGCATCTGCTAGACACAGGCGATGATCAGATTGCCTGTGTGTAGCAGAAATGCTCACTTGCTATGACAACCAGAGAGGTCTGCTGGAGACCTCTGCTTGTCATGCCAACCCATCAGTGACCCTCGATCACGTGACGGGGTCACCAATGGGTGGGATTTCAGGCGCACTTCCGGTAAGCGTAAGTTAAATGCAGATGTCAGAGATTGACAGCAGCATTTATCAGGTTAACAGCCACGGGTGTTAGAGCTGACATGTGTCGAGAAGGATGTGGGCTCAGCGCCCGAGCCCACATCAAAGGGGGAGACACGACATGTGCAGTACATGTACAGCACATGTCTTGAATGGGTAAAACAAACTTTCCTGTACTCAGGCAAGAGAAGGTGAAATTTCACAGATCCAAGATCAAATTCAAGAGCTGGCCCTCTATATACACTATAAATAAATACTATAAATAGTAGAGGGCTAAAAGCCTATTGGGTATAATAGAAAATAGATAATGACAAGGCAGTTTATAATTATAGAGAAAAATAAAATGTACAAAGAAAATAAAATGTACAAAAAAAAATCAAAGGCAGCAAAGATTGAGACAGAAAGACAAAAACAAAAAATACTCATCTATATAAACAGTAAGTCACCGTTGGTCCCCTGAAAAATAATCTCGGTGAAATAGTGAAAGAGGATGAGGAACAGACCAGTCTATTAAGCACCTTATTTTCTCAATAATTACAAAAGAAAATCCCATGACGTCAGGTACGGACTGGGGATGAAATTCAGCCCTGGCATTTGAAATCACACAGTTCCATGTTGTCCCCATCCGCAAGAACCCATTGGGATATACAGTGGGTACGGAAAATATTCAGATCCCTTTAAATTTTTCACTTTGTTTCTTTCAACCATTTGGTAATTTCAAAAAAGTTCAATTTTTTTCTCATTAATGTACACGCTGCACCCCATCTTGACTGAAAAAAAACAGAAATATAGAAATTTTTGAAGATGTATTATAAAAACCCTGAAATATCACATGGTCATTAGTATTCAGACCCTTTGCTCAGTATTCAGTAGAAGCACTATTTTGAGCTAATACAGCCATGAGTCTTCTTAGGAATTATGCAACGAGTTTTTCACATTTGGATTTGGGGATCCTCTGGCACTCTTCCTTGCAGATCCTTTCCACTTCAGTCAGGTTGGATGGTGAACATTGGTGGACAGCCATTTTCCGGTTTCTCCAGATATGCTCAATTGGGCCAGTCAAGAATGGTCACAGAGTTGTTCTGAAGCCACTCCTTTGTTATTTTAGCTGCGTGCTTAGGGTCATTGTCTTGTTGGAAGGTGAACCTTTGGCCAAGTCTGAGGTCCAGAACACTCTGGAAGGGGTTTTCATCCAAGATATCTCTGTACTTCGCCACATTAATGTTTCCTTCAATGGCAACCAGTCGTCCTGTCCCTGCAACTGAAAAACACCTCTATAGCATGATGCCACCTCCACCATGTTTCACTGTTGGGATTGTATTGGGAAGATGATGAGCAGTGCCTGGTTTTCTCCACACATACCACTTAGAATTATCACCAAAAATGTATATCTTCATCTCATCAGACCAGAGAATCTTATTTCCCATAGTCTGTGAGTCCTTCATGTGTTTTTTTAGCAAACTCTATGTGGGCTTTCATATGTCTTGCACTGAGGAGAGTCTTCCGTTGGGCCACTCTGCCATAAAGGCCTGACTGCTGGAGGGCTGCAGTGATAGTTGACTTTGTGGAACTTTCTCCCATCTCTCTACTGCATCTCTGAAGTTCAGCCACAGTGATCTTGGGGTTCTTTTTTACCTCTCTCACCAAGGCTGTTCTCCCATGATTGCTCAGTTTGGCTGGACGGCCAGGTCTAGGAAGACTTCTGGTAGTCACAAGCTTCTTCCATTTAAGGATTATGGAGGCCAATGTGTTCTTAGGAACTTTGAGAACTGCAGAAATTCTTTCTTAACTTGGCCATATCTGTGTCTTGCCACAATTCTGTCTCTGAGCTCCTTGGTCAGTTCCTTTGACCTCATTATTCTCATTTGGTCTGACATGCACTGGAAGCTGTGACGTCTTATATAGACAGGTTTGTGCCTTTCCAAATCAAGTCCAATCAGTTTAATTAAACACAGCTGGACTGCAATAAAAGAGTAGAACCATCTGAAGGAGGATCACAAGGAAATGGACAGCATGTGACTTAAATATGAGTGCCTGAGCAAAGCGTCTGAATACTTATGACCATGTGATATTTCAGTTTTTCTTTTTTAATAAATATGCAAAAAATTCTACATTTCTGTTTTTTCCAGTCAAGATGGGGTGCAGAGTGTATATTAATTAGAAAAAAGGGAACTGTAATCATTCTGACTCTCCAAGGCAGTATGAGTCTCTAAATCCTTAGCCATCAATCCCTTAAATAACCATATGATTGTGGTATTCAAATGCCAGGCTTCTTCAGATGGTGCCAACTCAGCCGTACTGACTTGTAATAAGAGTCCAGGAGAAACAGAGTTGATATTCTCTGAAATCTTGTATTAAGTACAATGCAGCAGGTGAAAAGAGTAGTCTCAAATAGAGGAGTATACATGTGCATCCAAAGATGGCTACAGCAAACTGATAATGAAGCAGAAGGGTGGGGCAAGGGCTAACAATCAACTGCAGGAGAGAAAAATGGACAAACTTAGAGGGCAGAACTTCTCCATAGCAACAACAGAATGCAATGTATAATACAAAAAATATACAAGTTGTTCCCATTCATGGGCGCAACACTTCCCATCTGAAATCTTCAGATTTCACAATGTCTCTGTATGATGTGGTGAGCTATTGCTGTCCAACAACAAAATGGATCCTGAAAAGAGAAAAAGAAGAAAACACTATGTAATAATAATGCAACAATTCTAGTCCATACTCAAGCGACGATGCATAGTCCTTGAATAAAAAAATGAAAAATGAATATGAGTTCAGTAGAAAAAAAACATCTTCGGGTTGGCGAAGCCGCAACAAGCCAACTCTTCCACCAACCCAACCATCCAGTGGCCCCATTGAATCCACTGAGAAGTGTTCAAATCCGGTTGCACACAGAGCGTTTAATGTCCTAACACTGATGGGGTATGAGGAAGTATGGTATGCTCCCCATCGTGATGGAGTCCAGCAACAATGTTCATTTCACATGACGTCCCCCTTCGGTAGTAGTAGCACGAGTTCAGTAACTGGGCAAAAGAGGATTCAAGTTAAACCCACTTTTGTCACCTTGACTTCTACCTTCTGAGTTTTTCCGTCATCGCTGGGCACAACCTTGGTGATAAGGAGTTGTCTTAATTACCTTGTCAGATTCTGGATCCATCAGCTCAAATGCGATGCTGATGTAATTATCATAGATATCCTTGTATAAGATACTTGTAGGGGTCAGCCACATGTTGTCACCGAGCTTGGATGCAGCTGTGAGTCTCGTTGTTCATTCAGCTGGGTTTAGATAAGAGGGGATGTGATGCCACTGCTCAGGAGTAGCAAAACGCCTGATGCACTGTACTATCTTACTCACGTAGACGTAGAATTGTTTTGTTTGGTTATATATATCCGAGTACCACTCTACTATCTGTGTAGAATTTAAGGGAATCGATTGTGATGTCATTTCATCTCTCATAACTTCAGCGATTTCTACTGCCAATACTGTTGCACAAAGTTCAAGCCATGGTACTGAGTGTGCAGGTTTAGAGGTTAGTTTGGCCTTACCCAGAATGAAACCACAGTGCACTTCATTGTCCGCTCCCAAGGTGTTCAGATAACCTACTGCACCTAAGGCTTCTGTAGATGCATCAGAGAAAATGTGGACTTCTCTTCTGGTGGCAACTGAAGAAGATGTTACAGAGTAGCCACGTGGAAATTGGAGATGTTCTAAGACCTTTAGTGACTTCTATGAGGCCTCCCATCTTTTGCTGTTTCTGGGACAGCAGCGGAGAATTACAAACGGTATTTTCGACAGTGAGCTGTCTTAGCAGAATCTTGCCTTGAATAGTGATGGGTGTGATGAACCCAAGAGGATTGTAGATACTGTTTATGACAGATAGGACTCCTTGTTTGGTGAATGGTTTGTCGCAGGGTGACACTTGAAAACTAAATGCATCCTGTTTAATATCCCATAGCAGACCGAGGCTGCGTTGCGTGGGAGGGACGTCGGAACCTAAATCGTGATCTCTTATGCTCGTGGCATAGTCTGCAGATGAAACGTTTCCATTACCTCTTGACTGTTGGAGATAATCTCGTGGAGTCTGAGATTTGAGGAAGAGAGCATTTCTTGAGTCCTGGAGAGCAGATCGATAGCCTCTTCACTTGAGGACAAAGACTTGAGCCTGTCGTCCACGTAGAAGTTCTCTAAAAATCGCATCAATATTCTCTCTCACCTTCCTGGACAGCTTTTCTCAGTCCATAGATCGCTAAAGCAGGTGAAGGGCTGTTGCTGAAGACGTGTACCTTCATCTGGTAGTCCACCACCTCGTTGTGGATGTCATTGCCCTTGTGCCATAGGAACCTGAGATAGTTTATACTGATGAAGCAGTGAAACATCTGCTTGATGTTGGCCATTATCGCCACAGGTTCCTGCCTGAAGCGACTCAACACTCCAATGATGCTGTTGTTCATGTTGGGTCTAGTGTTGAGCGATACCGTCCGATACTTGAAGGTATTGGTATCGGATAGTATCGGCCGATACCCGAAAAGTATCGGATATCGCCGATACCGATACCCGATACCAATACAAGTCAATGGGACACCAAGTATCGGAAGGTATCCTGTATGGTTCCCAGGGTTTGAAGGAGAGGAAACTCTCCTTCAGGCCCTGGGATCCATATTAATGTGTAAAATAAAGAATAAAAATAAAAAATATTGATATACTCACCTCTCCGACGCAGCCTAGACCTTACCGATGTAACCGGCAGCTTCCGTTCCTAAGAATGAGCACTTGAAAGACCTTAGATGACGTCGCGGCTTGTGATTGGTCGCGTGAGCGGTCACGTGACCGCTAAGCGACCAACCACAAGCCGCGACGTCATCTAAGGTCTTTCAAGCGCTTGAAAGACCTTAGATGACGTCGCGGCTTGTGATTGGTCGCGTGGCGGTCACGTGACCGCTCACGCGACCAATCACAAGCCGCGACATCATCTAAGGTCTTTCAAGCGCTCATTCTTAGGAACAGAAGCTGCCGGTTACATCGGTAAGGTCCAGGCTGCGTCGGAGAGGTGAGTATATCAATATTTTTTATTTTTATTCTTTATTTTACACATTAATATCAATCCCGATACCGATTCCCGATATCACAAAAGTATCGGATCTCGGTATCGGAATTCCGATACCGCAAATATCGGCCGATACCCGATACTTGCTGTATCGGAATGCTCAACACTAGTTGGGTCCAGTAAGAAGCAACTTGTTGAGGGAGACGCCTTCATGCTGAGCACTGGAGTCAAATACCACCCTAATCTGGTTAGGTTTCTGAGGGTGGTAGACCCCGGAGGATGGACGTTACCAGCATTCTTCTCTTTTCTTCAGTGGTGGTGCGGGTTCTGCATGAAGACAAAGATGTTTTGCATGAAATCGATGAAATATCTTTCCATTTCAGCCTTCTATTTAAAGTGTGCTTTAGAGAAGAGAACCTTGTTGTTGCTTGATGCAGATTGTTTGGCAACCTTGAGCTTGGAGAACGAAAGGGTAACAGAGCCACCCAGCTGTTGGAGTCATATTGAGCAAATTCTTTGTCCATAACCCTTATAAATAGTGTTGAGCGATACCGTCCGATACTTGAAAGTATCGGTATCGGAAAGTATCGGCCGATACCGGCAAAGTATCGGATCTAATCCGATACCGATACCCGATACCAATACAAGTCAATGGGACTCAAGTATCGGACGGTATCCTGATGGTTCCCAGGGTCTGAAGGAGAGGAAACTCTCCTTCAGGCCCTGGGATCCATATTAATGTGTAAAATAAAGAATTAAAATAAAAAAATATTGCTATACTCACCTCTCCGACGCAGCCTGGACCTTACCGAGGGAACCGGCAGCGTTGTTTGCTTAAAATGCGCGCTTTTACTTCCTTCCATGATGTCACGGCTTGTGATTGGTCGCGTGCCGCCCATGTGGCCACGACGTGACCAATCACAGCAAGCCATGACGTAATTTTCAGGTCCTGGATGCCTAATTCTAGGCATTCATGATTTTAAAATTACGTTCCTCCCATTTGGCTCAGGTGATTTTAATTAGCAGGAGACTGCAAAGTTAGGGGTCTAGGCCATTTTGGCTCTCACTGAAGAGCTGGAGGAAGGTGAGTTTAAATGCTCCCTTCATTTTGGTGCTGGTGCTGTGTGGCGGCCATTGTTGCTGTGGCTTTGTGCTGGTGGGGCGGTGCGGTCTGGAGTCATGGGGGCTCAGTCTCGCAGCATGGCTGCTGTGGGGCAACAGGCCGTCCGCCCTGCTGGTGCATGGCCGCTGCGGCTGTGGTCGTCGCACGGCTCCGCTCCGTTAGGGTGTTAGGACCCACTACGAGGTTTGCCGTGAAGGGGCAGTGGGCTTCATACAGTCTGATCAGAATGTTAAACTGAAAACCTCATGTTTAGTATTTAAATTTTTGCCTAGCGGCTTTAGATCAACGTATGTTTTTGGGATGTGCGGTTCATGCTATTTTTTCTTTTTTTTTCTTTTTGCACATAGCATGTACTTGTCTCTTTTTTTGGACCAGCACTCCTCCCATTTGGCTCAGGTGATTTTAATTAGCAGGAGACTGCAAAGTTAGGGGTCTAGCCCATTTTGGCTCTCACTGAAGAGCTGGAGGAAGGTGAGTTTAAATGCTCCCTTCATTTTGGTGCTGGTGCTGTGTGGTGGCCATTGTTGCTGTGGCTTTGTGCTGGTGGGGCGGTGCGGTCTGGAGTCATGGGGGCTCAGTCTCGCAGCATGGCTGCTGTGGGGCAACAGGCCGTCCGCCCTGCTGGTGCATGGCCGCTGCGGCTGTGGTCGCCGCATGGCTCCACTCCGTTAGGGCGTTAGGACCCACTACGAGGTTTGCCGTGAAGGGGCAGTGGGCTTCATACAGTCTGATCAGAATGTTAAACTGAAAACCTCATGTTCAGTATTTAAATTTTTGCCTAGCGGCTTTAGATCAACATATGTTTTTGGGATGTGAGGTTCATGCTCTTTTTTTTTTTTTTATATATTAGATTTTCATTTTTATATGTAGCTGTTGTAATGGAGCACATATAGTGAATAGTGCAGACGGTTATGTGAAAGCCATCCTCATTTTACAAGAACTATTGCGGCGTGTTTTATACGATTATAAAAACCAAAGACACAATATTGTAAAGGTTTAAAAAGATTTTATTGTAAAATAAGTACATCTCAAAGACATTTTAATACTATAAAAATTCTTACAGAGTATAAAAGCAAAAACATTAAATAGTACAATGATCATACATCAACTCACTTCTTACAAAATAAATAAATAGTATCACAAGTACAATGAGCATACATCATTACACTTCTTACAAAACAAATAATATAGTGTTACAAGCCAAGTACAGCATTTATCCAGTACATTCTTTACATCCTGAGCCACATGGTTTGTAGCATTGGAAGAGACATTTTTTTAGGCATTAGAGTTCCGCGTGTGGTACCTAATGACGGGGAATGTAAAGATTGAATTGTACGTGGCGGCGGAGCTAGCTTCTGCAGCGTAGATACAGCGTGTGTCTCACTGCTGGAAATTTTTAATTCATCTAAAAGCTTCCTAGTAGTGGGGTTACCAACAACTGTAGACAGTATATTTAGCTCGGTCATAGCCTGCATAAATGAATCCCAACCTGGCAGTAAATTTCTGCCGGTCAGAGCATGACTCTGCGTTGTACTACGTACCAAATCCAGTAAATTAGACCCTGGTATTACGGATCCTTTGAAAATAAATTCAGCTTTATCATTCCAGGCTGTAACATTTTTATTCTGCAGTAACCTGTTTAGTAAAAATTCAGCATTCTTTTTACATCTTTGGTTTATATGGCTGACAATTTCAGCGACCTCTTGATTTTTATCAGAGTCGGTATTTGCCAATTGTTGCTGATCAGGATCAGGAGTGCCAACGAGATTTAAAGCCGTTACTTCTTTTGAGCTGTGCCTCGTATGTACCAAGTAGCTCTGTAGCACAGAGCTATACATTTTAATTTTCACATCATCGGGAATGTCGTGACGTTGTAAAATGTCGCTAATTTCACCATCAAGGCGTCAAATAACACTGTCGCGTATGTTATCTGTAGTACCGGGTCTTAGTTTGTCTAGCTCCTGTTTGTGCACTAGATACATTTTCTCTGTATGCTCCATTATCTTCCTGCGAGCAGACTTGTTATTATAGGGATTGCAAAAGCTAAAAGAGGGCCGATAAATCCGCCGGCCTGCTTTAGTAGCCGCTTCTTTTTCTTTATGGGCTGAGATCTGTCGCTCAGGGTTCTTATAGCTTTACGCCACTTCTTTAATATGCCTTTTTGATGCTCTTTCAGCGGAATCCTGCCTTTTAAGATGTTTAAAGCAATCTCGCCTATGGCTGTAATTAAATCATTGCTTGCATTGTGCAAAATAGACTTTCGGACAGTAGGGGTTGCTTTCACCAGAGTTTTTAAGAGAGTCCAGTTACACCGGAGTCTCTCAGACATCTTTACATCACAACGCACACAGCGTAGAATGTCTGATACCTGGGTAAAATTCACTTTTTAGAAGTGTTTTTCTTTTGAACATAGACAGCAAGCAATGCTGGTGGAAACAATCCGGTCCTTAAGCGCAGATCCTCAGGGGTATTGGCTCTCAAATCTGCAAGCAAATACCCATAAGGCTCTCGCGTGGCATCCTCAAAAGCTTCTAGGAAAAAACGTGTTTTTCCGGGGTACATCTGACGAGCTAGAGTTAAAATTTGTAATTTATCTCGGGGGTTATTAAAAAGCACCATGTACTTTGTGTTTAAATTTATCGTGCGGCTTTTCTTACCCTGACAAAATATGTTTTGTACCAGGTAGAAAATGCTGAGATTTCTGTGGTGCACATACTTGGTAAAGGCTTTTTCTATCTCACAATTTTCACTAGCACTCTCCATGAGATCATCAACAATAGCCAAATTCACCTTCTCCGGCGGGAATAATTTGTCATCTACGAATGTATTCGGCAGACCCTCCACAAATCTGGCGTGGAGAAAAGAGAGAGATTTCATCATATAGTTTCTGCCAACACGAATAAAACCAAACAATATTATCAGGTTTCTGAGAAAAATTATTTTCAATATTATACAGCAGTTGTTTTACAAAATAGCTCTTTCCAGAATTAGACGGCCCTGCTAGAATGCATGAGAATGGGTGTTGCAGGCGTGTATCCATCACAATACTCGACTAATACCCAAAAGGTAAGGTAGTGAAATCGTCAATTAGTCGCCGCTTTGTGTAAACGCACTTTTGTGTTTTGCGTAATGGCCTCGTCTCAATCGCCCAGTACTTTTTATTTCTCACAATGGACGGCTGCTGTATGACAATATGTTTCTGTGTATCTGTGTCAGAATTGCGTGGGTAGTCCAGAACTAGATCTTTTAGACTGTTGAAATTAATAGATTGAGAGTTACCGACATTTAGTGTTATCCCCTTAACTTTTAAGATAGTTTTACCGGTGTTGAGTTTGTACCCGTAAGTTTTGGGGCCCGCAGACACAAATTCTGTGATGTGTGTACCATCGGGTATTTCACTAGTCAGTTCCCCCCGGGTAAGCGCCTAAAGGCGGCTGCCACTCACCATCTCTCTGTACAAAAATAACAGAATCTGTGTCGTGATAAAGGCACCTCTCCTGCAGCCTGTCCAGCAGTGAATAGAGCTCTAGCCGGGCATACGCTGTTGTAAAACACGCTATAAAAATGTTTGTGTTTTTGTTGTGTGTGTGGTGCCCTTTTGCGTATTTCCAGTTAATGGTTGTGGTGTCATCATCAAGGAAATGTAACATCGAGATGTCATAGTAAGGCAGGAACAAATACTTAAAAAGCTCATCTGAGTCCCTAACAATGCTGGTACATGATAGATTAGATCTCTTAGCAAACTTTCCCCATAAAGAATTTAAGAAAAGCTTGGAGATCTGTCTCTTAGCAGGATTGACAGCTATATTTTCAGGCCATAATTGGACACCGTCTTTTTCAAGAAAGGTGTCATTGTACTGCCTTTTCTTGTCGTCATCAGTGCACCAGCTAGGGTAACCAGAGGCTTCCTGCTTATCCCTAAGATGTAATTTAATGTAGGGAGCAAACAGTTCATCAGTGGTTTTAGGAAAATGCCATATTTCATAGATGTGCACGATCTGATACCCTTTCTCTATCGCCATCTCGAGCTCTATAGTGCACCAGGTGCCTGTCAAGGCACGTTCTTCATCACTATGAGCACAAACACCTGCCTGGGAATTTACAGCGCAGGTGTAGCAAAGGGGAAACATTAATTTTTTGTTGAGTTTTACCGGTAGAACTGGAAAAAATAAATCTCTCGGTGGGTAGACCTTGACTTTAGCAATGCCAAAGTATTTTTTAATGAATCCAAAATTGTCATAGATGATGTCTGGATGGCCTACAGTGTATGTTTTAGTTTTGTTTACAAAGGGTTGCAGGCTGGTGAAATCGTAGTAATGTAAAGTCTCCCCTTCTTCCAGATGGTGATAGCGCTTAATGGCGTTAGTTCGCCCGCCATAAAGCGCATCACGGGGGTCTAAAGGAACGGGGAATTCCATCTGGTGGAGAAATGTTTGAAGGTTAGAATCATTTTCAACCATTTCATTCCACGCATGCTCCCACATCACTCTTTCTGTGTACCCGCAGCACTGTAAGTAACGCTTTTTAGCTAAACAGGTGTAATATAACTGGCCGTAGGACGTGTTTGTGACCTTATTCTTGTCATTTTCATTATAGCACACGGGACAACCGTGGTAAAAACACCCCTGAAATTCAAAGGCTATGTGTTGGCCGTTAACATAGGCATAACCATCTAGAAAATATTTCCCGACCTGTTTTTCACCGCCTCTCAAAGCGTGCTGTATGTCGATGTTCTCGGAGTGGGCTACATACATGAGCCACTGTATAGCGGGTGACGAGTAGCGCTTTTTTGCCTTGTGATAATTATCACCTGGCAAAATGGCGATGGTCTTTTTTGGAAGAAATTTAAATTGGTACATTGCCATACACACCGAGGCCAGGGTGAGGAGCTGAAAAGGATCAACACATCTGCTCACTACAATTGTTTGCTTTTGACGCTTACAGTATTTTTTGTCATTTTTCTGTGTCATTTGCATAATACGCTCTCTATAGATCTCGCAGGAGCGTCTCAAAATTTCAACATCCTGTTTGCAATAAGATTTTAGCTCAGCCTTGAAGTCAAAAGTTGTATTTACCTGTGTCTCATACCACTCCAGGAACTCTATCTTCTCACCAGGTGACATGTACTCCACCCCATAATATTTTACAGCAGGTATGGGGCCTACATAGTTCTGGTTTTCTCGGGTATTGAAAAAGTGTGGAAAATGTCCTTTACCACCTGAAAAACCCATGGCCTGTGGCAATTTACTGAGTTTCATGGGGATAAAATTTAGAGAGTCTATGAACCTTATAGACAAATTGGGTAGTGCCACACACAAGAAACGGCCACCTTGGGTTATCAATTGTACCTGTAGTTTTTCAGAAATCAGTTCCTTAACAATAAAGTATGAGTCGTATCTTCCACCATTGTGGGCAATAAATGTGTGATCTGAAAATTTACCGCTTGCTTTACAAGTCATGTGTACAGGTATCCCCCTCAAACTCCCAGGAGGGGTGACCATACAGCGTTGTAGCATAAATGTAATTCGGGATGTGCGTGCCTGTCTCCTGCATACATTCAAAATCGTAAAAGATATAACAATCTGACTCATCCTGTGCTACATACTTCCGCATGTAACAGAGATGGGCATCGAATTTATTTATACGGCTGTGACATACAGGACAGCGCAAACCATTACATCTATGCTCAGTCTCGCTATTTCTGAAAACAAAACAGTTGCATGAATCACAAAATGTTTTTAGCCTGCAGAAGGCTAAGTCGTCTACACCCAATTGTGTGTGATAATCTAAGCACGCGCTCGAGCGGCAATAAACCCAGCAAACAGGACATCTGGGCTGCTGGTCGGTGCTGCCTTCTGCACAACCGTCTCTCTGACAGGCCCTACAAAAATGCTGGCAGGAATGATTGTTCTTGTGATGAAACACTGAATTGCAGAGCTCACAAAAGTAATCAGCGCCGATAAAACCCTTCATATTTTTGATACCGTAGTAGTGATTATCATGGAACAATATGAATACGGTTTTACCATTAGCTGTATTGCCACTCTGAAAGTAACGCCAATCACCATGACTATAGTACAGCACTTTAATGGTGATACCCAAATATTTTTCAAATGCCGGAATGTCGCTAAAACTCACTAATTGATCATCAGGGATGCCCAGGGCTGTGTGTATGTTTTTAGAACGGCTCAGTAAAACATCATCAGCGACATCCGTGTCGTCCATCAGGGCGCACACACTAGCAGCCAAACACAGATTTGTCGTATAATTGTTAAAATCATACAGCCATCGCATCTTTTGTTTAATGACCCGACTGCTCGCTATAGATTTCAAGCGCCTTTTTACACCACCGCATCGGTTTTTAATGATGGTGACGACTAGCTTTAGCGAATTGGATGATATGCATTCAGCGTTACTTTGAAGTGTGTTGGCAACAGCATTTAAAAAAGATTCAGAATTAAAATCTTCCCTGGTTTGTTTTGTAGTGAAAATAGGGTCTAAAGTATCACCACATTCAAGTCTTAACTGGACAAAGTCGCCAGGTTCAATGTCCCTGATGATTCTATCCAGTAATGACTGGATGCCGTCATGAACAATATTCACGCCCTCTTCAAATGATCGTACACGCTCCAAATTTACAAATCTAAAATGATTTGTATGTATATGACCATTGAAATTGCGGAGGGGCCTTTGATGATGATGAATGTGCTGCAAAAACACTGTATGATCGCTGCTCCGCACATTACCATCAATGGCAGCGTCAACGTCTGAGGCTTGTGAATTTTGTGTAGATGCATGCATGGCATCTGCAGAGTTGTCTTGGCTATGTGAATGCTGGTCTGACGCTTGTGGCTGCAACTGGGGAGTCTGTAGAGCTATTGCAGGACACGTGCCACCACGACGCATCCTAGCGCATAGCGGGCGTTTAGCACTGACCAACAATTTCAGAGCCCTCTTTATAACTCTAGCCCTATTATACCTGGGTAGTGTTGTTTTAGGGGTTTTATGCATACCGTGGCCGACCATATTCAGTCATAATGGGCTAGCGGTAGATGTTGTTCCGGAGTGCATATAGTTCGGCCTTATTAGCATGTGTTGGGGCTCGTGTTGATAATAATTTTTCAAAAGTATCACAAAAAAACATTATGTTGGGGGCCCAGAGTTTGTAGCGTATGTAGCGGGTGAACTGTTCCTGAAACACAGCCATTTCAGCGATCCCCCAACCGATGGATTCATGCGACAGATTTGTAGATGCCGCTTGAATCCTTGGCTTTTTACACACCTTAACACTCGCTGGTAAAGACCTCTTTAACCGTTTCTTAACATTAACAGAGTTAGATACACAAGCATGAGATGTGCCACCCAAATTGGAGGCGCCTGTGGGGGTGGCACCAGAGGAGTTAGCAGGTACAGTTAGATATGCCGCTGGCGGCTGCATAGTGTGTGCCATACGTATAATGATTGGTTCTACGGCTGATTGCTTACCATCAGCGAGCTGATCAATCGCGCAATCAAGCGCTTCACCAGTCAGTGGGGCTGTGACACCCGCGGCGCCAGATGTGCTTGCTGGCTCTGTAATATGCTTTGTTTTTCACTTATGTTTTCGGGGTGCCTCTACCACTTCTGGATATAGTAGCGCTGGGTCATTCACATGGCTGGTCGATGTCTGCTCAGTACTTGAATGGGGTATTTCACGCTGGGCCGCAGGCACAGGGTTTCCCAGGCCGTGCACCACACAGGTCGACGATACCGGGGCTGTTCTAACAGGTCCATTAGACGACTGTATTGGCGTCCACACTGGTGCAGCGCCATTCTCGGAGATCTGTAGTGGCTGTAGAGGTGCTGGTGGCGATTTTCTCAAGACTTTGCGTTTAGCTGCTGGAAAGATTATACATGTGTCAGATATGTGTCGGATATGTCAGATATGTGTCAGATATGTGTGGAACCAGGATCTCATTGGAGAAGCACGTGTATCATTGATTGTACAGAGAGTGTGCATGTATATCAAAATATACACTTACGGACTAGCGATGTGGGGTGGATGATTGCCGTGGCGGCTTCTGGAGCTTCTGTGAGGTTCTCCATAAGCAGCGGTATATTCTCTTTTGTGTATACAATTCTCCTAGGCTTCACTTTACAGGCTATAAATAAAGATATAGGGCTTAGTAGTGGCGAGGGGGATTTTCTCAGAGCGGTTGTGCAAAAACACATTTTCATACGATTGCTACCTTTTCCTTTCTTGCTCGCAGGTCCTCGCGGTTTTTTAGGTGCTCTAGAAACTGGGCTGTTTCTCGGTGTGGGGTCTGGTACAACAGGTCTTCAGCGGTCATCTGATTGTGTTCCGAGGTAATTGGTTCTGGAATCAGGTCGACATCTGTAAAGAATTAATATATATTTACACGTCTAAATACTTAAAAGATATTCAGGGCGACAT
Organism: Ranitomeya variabilis; assembly: GCF_051348905.1. Classification (NCBI taxonomy): domain Eukaryota; kingdom Metazoa; phylum Chordata; class Amphibia; order Anura; family Dendrobatidae; genus Ranitomeya; species Ranitomeya variabilis. The sequence continues at coordinate 620,700,592 of NC_135236.1, read as the reverse complement.
CTGTAAAGAATTAATATATTTACACGTCTAAATACTTAAAAGATATTCAGGTCGACATCTGTAAAGAATTAATATATATTTACACGTCTAAATACTTAAAAGATATTCAGGGCGACATCTGTAAAGAATTAATATATATTTACACGTCTAAATACTTAAAAGATATATATATATACACACAGACACACAACGCACCTATGATGTCTTGCGATAAATCCCACACAGCAGCGTCAGCTTCATTAGTGTTACTATACGCAGCTCCAGGTGTATTACACTCCAGAGCAGACACGCTGAAGGCGTTTAAAAAATCATCGGAGATCTCCCTCATATATGCATCTTAAACAAGATGCATCAGGATTTAACATGATGTTACATTGCATCCATTGCGCAACTTGTACTTCAATAAAATACAGATTATTATCAAGAGAAATATAGTTTGTGTTGATCTCAAAACAGAAACGCAAAGACACAATAAAGTTCCTCAATAGCATAAATATTAACAATATGTAATAAGGTAATAACTGGGGAAATGAAGAACCTTAATCCTTAAACAACATGCTGCATAAATTGCCTTATGTAAGAAAAAATTAAAAAGATCACCTTCGCAGTTCAAAATTTACAACTATAGTAAATAATTTTAATTGTTATGCCAATTTATATTCGTTAGACATGTCAACTCAAATATTCTAATCACACATGAGACTGTAAGGCATGATGAATTCCAGAAATCCCAAATCCTATAAAATTTAACGATCCAGGATCGTAGAGCTGGGCAAGAAACACCCATCCACCTTAAGGCTAACAACTTATTTGCCAAAAGCAGTAATTGAAGCTTCAGTGAAATTATTTGCATATTCCTGGTGCAGTCTGGGAAGAGGGAAGAGTTGCCGTGAGTCTGAGGATCTTTGGCTGCAGCTGGATCGAGCTGCTTTAAGGAAGGTGTCAAACTGTGAATCTTTACGATTCCACAGAACTTTCTTTTCTTCAATGTGGAGATTACCCATATGGTATTGTGCAATGTGTGCTATATGTTTACAGACTTGTCAGAGGAAAAGATAAACTTTACCTGTCAGAAAAGCAAGCTTGTGACTATGTTACACAAAAAGGTGCAAAGTCATCAGGAGAGAATAGCTACACTGAAGCTCATCAAAGAATATGAGGATTCCCTTGACAAGGCAGAATAATCTCTTCAGAATGTTGCAAGAGAAGAACATTTCAGTGGTCCTGTAGAAGCAAATGACAAAGTAGAAATAACTATTCGAAATGTTTGAAAATAAGAACCTTTCAATGCAACTGCAGAAGAAAAGAAATGCACAGAGAATGGAAAAAACAAGGAGAATTGAAGCTGCTAACACAGGAAGAGAGATATGATGTAGTAGGCATCACCAAAACTTGGTGGGATGAAAGGACGGAATGAAAGGAATACAAACCTTGAAGGCTAAAACTTATTTATTAGAAACAGGATTAACAGGAGAGGAGGAGGTGTTGCTTTGTATATTAGGAAAATGTATATCTCCACAGGGATCCAAGCTTCAGAAAATGGTAGCTCTGCAGAAACTGTTTTGGTAAGAATACAAGAAGAGAAGAGCAGAAAGGGCACTATTGAAGGTGTTTACTATAGGCCACCTGAACAGACTGTAGATATGGATGAACTCTTTTTACATCAGATGTCTCTGTTCTCCAAAAAGTATGACCTAGTGATCATAGGAAATTTTAACTATCAAGATATTTGTCTGAGTCTCTCTAAGGCAAAAGTAAAGGAACCAGAAAATTCTCATCTTCTTTTACTGACAACTTTATCTTTCAAAAGGTAGAAGAGAGAACAAGAGGATCTGTAATCTTGGACCAACATGGGGAAATGATTGAGGAAGTAAAAGTGGCCAGGATTCAGGAATTTAGGAGGCAGTGATAGTGAAATCCTCAAATTTTGAATTACAAGAGGGACTATTATAGGGCAACAAATGGAGACACAAAGCGTAAAATAGGGTCTTATCCTATAGATAACCAAGAGAGCTTTCTTAGAATTGCTCACCTGATTTCATTGAAGATAGTGGACCGGACCCTCTGCTGCTGGTAACTCTGTAAACCAGGAAGATTTCCAACAATCCTGCCAGTAAAGAGCTACTGATGTTGTATGTGGAATTTCCTGAAGAAGAGGTCACACTGACCTTGAAACGCGTTGAATAAACCACCATCTAAATTTATTATCCTTGGAACTTCATCATTAAGGCAGCACAGATTTAACCCACACCTCCTGCACAGTTTATATTGAATTACAAGAGGGGGAAGACCAGCAAGAACTCAAATTTTAAGGTTGGACTTCAGAAAGGCAGATATTAATGGACTCAGAAAGAGGGTAGGAAAGGTTCTATGACTGAATGTTCTAAAGGACAGAAATGTCCAAGAAGAATGCGAGATTTTGCTAAATGAAATTCTCAATGCACAATCAGTAACAATCCTGGAAAGAAAAAAGAGCTGGAAGTATTTAAAGAGACCAGAATGGATGAACACAAAACTTAAACACTTAAACACTTATTGAAAAGTAAGAAATAAATGTATATTTAATGGAAAGAAGGGGGCATATCTAAAGAAGAACATAATGCTGTCTGCAAGGAATTTTGGAGGTACGTCAAAAGCAAAGTCAAAGATGTTACAGGTATTTTATAGGATGAAAAGTATCTGTAAACAGAGAGATGGTGAGGGAACACTTAGCTTATTTAAATGAATTTAAACCTCCTGGTCCAGAAGAATAACACTCTAGGGTACTGAAAGAGACAGCAGGGGGAATTGCAGGACCACTAGCCAGAATCTTTGAAAAATTCTGGAGAACAGGAGAAGTCCCAGAAGATTGGAGAAGGGCAAATATTGTCCCTGTCTTCAAAAAAGGAAAGAAGATAGAGCCAGGAAATTACATATGTGCTGCATATCCTAAGCGTTCTTTCTGCCTGTAACACTGTGCACGCTGCAATCTGTCTGTCTGATGAATGTCTTTGTAGGATCGAAACGCTTCTTTGTTTTTGGATTGCCCTCACAAAATAAAATTATCTCCTCACATCATTTACAGTGGGCTGCTGTATAGACATAGCAGGAGGAGACATGAGGCTGCAGTATAGACATCACAGTATGAGACATTGGGTTGCAGTGTATACAATACAAAAGGAGACAGGGCTATGCTATAGACATCATATGAGACTTGGAGATGCTGTATAGACATAACAGGAGACATGGGGCTGTAGTGTAGACATCACAAGAGACATAGACATCACAGGACATATGGGGCTGTGGCATAGACAACACAGGAGACATGGGACTGCAGCATAGACATCGATGAGACATGGGGCTGTGGCATAGACATCACTGGAGACATAGGGCTGTGGTATATACATGACAGGTTAAGACCTGGGGGCTGCAGTATATACATCGCAGAAGGAGGCATGGGACTGTAGTTTATACATCACAGAAATAGACATGGGGCTGCGGTATAAATAACCCAGTATGCAGGGCCGGACTGGGACTAAAATTCAGCCCTGGCATTTGAAGTCACACAGGCCCACTTGTCGCATGGTGACTGTATAATATCTTTGTACACTTGTAGGCTACAAGAAGTGAGGGGAGTGTAACACAACTATATAACATATAATTACAGCTGTATCCAACATTACAGCTCAGTCCCCATAGACTATAATACAGCTCAGCCCCCATAGAATGTAATGCAGCACAGCCCCCATAGACTATAATACAGCACAGTCCCCATAGAATGTAATGCAGCCCAGCCCCCATAGAATGTAATGCTGCACAGCCCCCATAGAATGTAATGCAGCACAGCCCCCATAGAATGTAATGCAGCACAGCCCCCCATAGAATGTAATGCAGCACAGCCCCCATAGAATGTAATGCAGCACAGTCCCCATAGAATGTAATGCAGCACAGTCCCTATAGAATGTAATACAGCACAACCCCCATAGAATGTAATACAGCACAGCCCCATAGAATGTAATACAGCTCAGCCCCCATAGACTATAATACAGCACAGCCCCATAGAATGTAATACAGCACAGCACCCATAGAATGCAATGCAGCCCAGTCCCATAGAATGTAATACAGCACAGCCCCCATAGAATGTAATGCAGCACAGCCCCCATAGAATGTAATACAGCACAGCCCCCATAGAATGTAATACAGCACAGCCCCATAGAATTTAATGCAGCACAGCCCCCATAGAATGTAATGCAGCACAGCCCCCATAGAATGTAATACAGCACAGCCCCCATAGAATGTAATACAGCACAGCCCCCATAGAATGTAATACAGCACAGCCCCCATAGAATGTAATGCAGCACAGCCCCCATAGAATGTAATACAGCACAGCCCCCATAGAATGTAATGCAGCCAGCCCCATAGAATTTAATGCAGCACAGCCCCCATAGAATGTAATACAGCACAGCCCCATAGAATTTAATGCAGCACAGCCCCCATAGACTATAATACAGCACAGCCCCCATAGAATGTAATACAGCACAGCCCCCATAGAATGTAATACAGCACAGCCCCCATAGAATGTAATACAGCACAGCCCCCATAGAATGTAATGCAGCACAGCCCCCATAGAATGTAATACAGCACAGCCCCCATAGAATGTAATGCAGCCAGCCCCATAGAATTTAATGCAGCACAGCCCCCATAGAATGCAATGCAGCACAGCCCCATAGAATATAATGCAGCACAACCCCATCTATATATATAATTGTCTAAGGGTTTTTCCGTCTGTCTGTCTGTCTGTCTGTCTGTCTGTCTGTCTTTCTGTCTGTCTGTCTGTCTGTCTGTCTGTCTGTCCTGGAAATCACTCCATATAAGGTATGGTCTACAAACAGGATACCTTATATGGAGTGGTCGGCGGTTTGTAGACCATACCTTATATGGAGTGGTCGGCGGTTTGTAGACCATACCTTATATGGAGTGGTCGGCGGTTTGTAGACCATACCTTATATGGAGTGGTTGGCGGTTTGTAGACCATACCTTATATGGAGTGGTCGACGGTTTGTCGGGCGGCCTCGACCAATCAGAGATGGGCACAGCATGGCGACGATGATGTCATAATGGTTGCCATGGCGACGATGATGTCATAAAGGTTGCCTCGACCAATCAGCGACGGGCACAGTCTGCCGCGAATCACATACTACGGGGACATGCATATTCTAGAATACCCGATGCATTAGAATCGGGCCACAGTCTAGTAGAATATAATGCAGCACAGCTCCCATAGAATGGAATGCAGCCAGCCCCATAGAATATAATGCAGCACAGGCCCATAGAATGGAATGCAGCCAGCCCCATAGAATGTAATGCAGCACAGGCCCATGGAATGCAGCCAGCCCCATAGAATATAATGCAGCACAGGCCCATGGAATGGAATGCAGCCAGCCCCATAGAATATAATGCAGCACAGCCCCATAGAATTTAATGCAGCACAGCCCCCATAGAATATAATGCAGCACAGCCCCATAGAATATAATGCAGCACAGCTCCCATAGAATGGAATGCAGCCAGCCCCCTAGAATATAATGCAGCACATGCCCATGGAATGGAATGCAGCCAGCCCCATAGAATATAATGCAGGCAGCTACCATACAATATAATGCAGCACAGCCCCATAGAATGTAATGCAGCACAGCCCCATAGAATGCAATGCAGCACAGCCCCATAGAATATAATGCAGCACAGCCCCATAGAATATAATGCAGCACAGCTCCAATAGAATGGAATGCAGCCAACCCCATAGAATATAATGCAGCACAGGCCCATAGAATGGAATGCAGCCAGCCCCATAGAATATAATGCAGCACAGGCCCATGGAATGCAGCCAGCCCCATAGAATATAATGCAGCACAGGCCCATGGAATGGAATGCAGCCAGCCCCATAGAATATAATGCAGCACATGCCCATGGAATGGAATGCAGCCAGCCCCATAGAATATAATGCAGCACAGCCCCATAGAATATAATGCAGCACAGCTCCAATAGAATGGAATGCAGCCAACCCCATAGAATATAATGCAGCACAGGCCCATAGAATGGAATGCAGCCAGCCCCATAGAATATAATGCAGCACAGGCCCATGGAATGCAGCCAGCCCCATAGAATATAATGCAGCACAGGCCCATGGAATGGAATGCAGCCAGCCCCATAGAATATAATGCAGCACATGCCCATGGAATGGAATGCAGCCAGCCCCATAGAATATAATGCAGCCAGCCCCATAGAATGTAATGCAGGCAGCCAACATACAATATAATGCAGCACAGCCCCCATAGAATGTAATGCAGGCAGCCCCCACAGAATGTACTGCAGGCAGGCAGCCCCCATAGAATGTACTGCAGGCAGGCAGCCCCCATAGAATGTACTGCAGGCAGGCAGCCCCCATAGAATGGAATGCAGGCAGGCAGCCCCCATAGAATGGAATGCAGGCAGGCAGCCCCCATAGAATGGAATGCAGGCAGGCAGCCCCCATAGAATGGAATGCAGGCAGGCAGCCCCCATAGAATGTACTGCAGGCAGGCAGCCCCCATAGAATGGAATGCAGGCAGGCAGCCCCCATAGAATGGAATGCAGGCAGGCAGCCCCCATAGAATGTACTGCAGGCAGGCAGCCCCCATAGAATGTACTGCAGGCAGGCAGCCCCCATAGAATGGAATGCAGGCAGGCAGCCCCCATAGAATGGAATGCAGGCAGGCAGCCCCCATAGAATGGAATGCAGGCAGGCAGCCCCCATAGAATGGAATGCAGGCAGGCAGCCCCCATAGAATGGAATGCAGGCAGGCAGCCCCCATAGAATGGAATGCAGGCAGGCAGCCCCCATAGAATGGAATGCAGGCAGGCAGCCCCCATAGAATGGAATGCAGGCAGGCAGCCCCCATAGAATGGAATGCAGGCAGGCATATAATGCAGCACAGCCCCATAGAATTTAATGCAGCACAGCCCCCATAGAATATAATGCAGCACAGCCCCATAGAATATAATGCAGCACAGCTCCCATAGAATGGAATGCAGCCAGCCCCCTAGAATATAATGCAGCACATGCCCATGGAATGGAATGCAGCCAGCCCCATAGAATATAATGCAGGCAGCTACCATACAATATAATGCAGCACAGCCCCATAGAATGTAATGCAGCACAGCCCCATAGAATGCAATGCAGCACAGCCCCATAGAATATAATGCAGCACAGCCCCATAGAATATAATGCAGCACAGCTCCAATAGAATGGAATGCAGCCAACCCCATAGAATATAATGCAGCACAGGCCCATAGAATGGAATGCAGCCAGCCCCATAGAATATAATGCAGCACAGGCCCATGGAATGCAGCCAGCCCCATAGAATATAATGCAGCACAGGCCCATGGAATGGAATGCAGCCAGCCCCATAGAATATAATGCAGCACATGCCCATGGAATGGAATGCAGCCAGCCCCATAGAATATAATGCAGCACAGCCCCATAGAATATAATGCAGCACAGCTCCAATAGAATGGAATGCAGCCAACCCCATAGAATATAATGCAGCACAGGCCCATAGAATGGAATGCAGCCAGCCCCATAGAATATAATGCAGCACAGGCCCATGGAATGCAGCCAGCCCCATAGAATATAATGCAGCACAGGCCCATGGAATGGAATGCAGCCAGCCCCATAGAATATAATGCAGCACATGCCCATGGAATGGAATGCAGCCAGCCCCATAGAATATAATGCAGCCAGCCCCATAGAATGTAATGCAGGCAGCCAACATACAATATAATGCAGCACAGCCCCCATAGAATGTAATGCAGGCAGCCCCCACAGAATGTACTGCAGGCAGGCAGCCCCCATAGAATGTACTGCAGGCAGGCAGCCCCCATAGAATGTACTGCAGGCAGGCAGCCCCCATAGAATGTACTGCAGGCAGGCAGCCCCCATAGAATGGAATGCAGGCAGGCAGCCCCCATAGAATGGAATGCAGGCAGGCAGCCCCCATAGAATGGAATGCAGGCAGGCAGCCCCCATAGAATGGAATGCAGGCAGGCAGCCCCCATAGAATGTACTGCAGGCAGGCAGCCCCCATAGAATGGAATGCAGGCAGGCAGCCCCCATAGAATGGAATGCAGGCAGGCAGCCCCCATAGAATGTACTGCAGGCAGGCAGCCCCCATAGAATGTACTGCAGGCAGGCAGCCCCCATAGAATGGAATGCAGGCAGGCAGCCCCCATAGAATGGAATGCAGGCAGGCAGCCCCCATAGAATGGAATGCAGGCAGGCAGCCCCCATAGAATGGAATGCAGGCAGGCAGACCCCATAGAATGGAATGCAGGCAGGCAGCCCCCATAGAATGGAATGCAGGCAGGCAGCCCCCATAGAATGGAATGCAGGCAGGCAGCCCCCATAGAATGGAATGCAGGCAGGCAGCCCCCATAGAATGTACTGCAGGCAGGCAGCCCCCATAGAATGGAATGCAGGCAGGCAGCCCCCATAGAATGGAATGCAGGCAGGCAGCCCCCATAGAATGGAATGCAGGCAGGCAGCCCCCATAGAATGGAATGCAGGCAGGCAGCCCCCATAGAATGGAATGCAGGCAGGCAGGCAGTCCCCCCCCCCAATAGCTCCACAATCCACTCATCACTCTTTGTTAAAAAACAAACAAACACTCTACTCACCTCTCTCCTCTGGCTCCGGTCTCAGCAGCTGCAGTCTGCCCGGCGCCCGGTCACACTGCAGGTGCGCGATGATATGACGTCATCGCGCACCCGCAGTGTCAGCGGCAGGCAGAGCGGGGAATGATGGGAGAGGGGGCGTCAGCAGACGCACTCTCCTCCATCATTGCATTCAACTGTACCGGCGTCTATGACGCCGGTATAGTTGAATGCGGGGCCGGGAGTGTGCCGCAACAGCGGGGGGAAGAGTGCCGACAGCGGCACACTCAAGCGGCCCACTACTGCCATCGGCCCTTCTGGCATTTGCCAGAACTGCCCTATGGCCAGTCCGGCCCTGCCAGTATGGAATATGGGCTGTGTTATTGACATCACAGGAGGAGACACAGGTGCTGTAGTTTTTACATAAGTTATAGTATAGGAGTCGATGAGGCTGCCGTTGCGGTATTCTGTAGATTGGGAGCACAATGAGCGCTATCTCCATCCACAAATTATATCATACCCAGAGAAAGGGTCATTATGGGCCATTTCAGGCTCGTGGGCCTGAGGTTCCCCACTCCTGTGTTAGGAAATTGATCTTACTCGATGGACTCATGTAAAGTTTCAACTTTAAAAATTATGATACTTTGAAACTTTTCTTTTATAAAATTGACAGTTTCTATACAAAAGAATAAATTAGAACACAGTTATGTATTTAGCAAGGCTGCAGAAATACTTTACTAATCCAATCAAATCAGACTGTCATTGAAGACAGCAGCTTATGTTAAACTCAATAACATTGAATCAGGATTCAGATGAAAAGAATCCTGCATACACAAGGTTGTGTATAAAAAATACCTTTGTGATAAGTTTTCCTTGATCCTTATTTTTTTCATAAAACCTCCACCTGCAAAGCCCAGACATTGGTTTTGTTCACAAAGACTCAATTTAAATTCAAGGCAACAAGTCAGATTTCCTAGAGCCCTCAAAAAAGTATAATGTGTTTTAGTTTCGTGTGAATTGTGACAAACTCTCTTGCTATGAGTACAGGATGTTGTGCGGGTGTTTAAAAGTGCTGTATGATACTGTAGAGAGTTTGGGAATCTAAATGAACCTGACAGGTTCTCTTTAAATTTGAAACAAATTTTACCGCATTAATTGTTACCTTATAAAATAGATTAAAAGTATGTTATTGTAGGAAAGTTCTCCCTACGAAGTATACTTTACAGATGTACTCCCATCCTCAAAAGACTTCAATCATCTTCATTGTTGGTTCCTAATCTTCATAGGTGATCTTCTATCATTTACTAGACATTTGTAGATGTGCTATTGTCATATTATTTTCTCTTCTCTTAATGTTGTCTAGATTTGCCCCAGAAATTATATCCAGTTATATCCAAAGCAAATTGCACAAATCTTGAAAAATTTAGTTCAAAACAGTAAATATTGAGACTTGGCTAGGGTTGAGCGACTTTTACTTTTTCAGGATAGAGTCGGGTTTCGCGAAACCCGACTTTGTCAAAAGTCGGGTCGGGTGAAATCGGCCGATCATTGCGAAAAGTCGGGGTGCCGACTGAAACACAAAGCCCAATGCAAGTCAATGGGGAATAAAAGTCGGCAGTGAGTGGAGGACAGGAAAACACCTACAGAGCCCATTTTAATGTCAAAAACATCAATTATTGTTACTTAAGCTTGTCAATCTTAATTAACCTTATAATATTAGTTAGGTATTGAAAATTGGGGGTCATTTGGTTAAAGTTGTGGGGGGGAGGGCTGGCTCAATTTTTTCTTGGGCCCAGGAAATGTGGAATACGTCACGGCGGTGGAGCAGGGAGAGGTAAGTATTTCAACTTTGCAAGTGCTGTGATCCAGAGCAAGCAGGGGGGCCCACTCGTTCACATTGGCACTGGCACAGGGCCCCTCAAAGTACGGCGTTGTGTTTGACGGCGGGGGCGCCTCCCACCGGCAGTGACACTTTTGCGTACTATGACGGGCCCTGTGACAGTGACGTCGCCAATGAGTATGCCCCCCCACCTGATGAAGAAACCTGCACTTTCATATGCACCTTCCTCTTTGTCCCCGTGTAAGGTGGTATAGTATGCGGGAAGGGGGACCTGACTTTCAGCAGGGTCAGATTCTGGCTGTGTAGAGTGAAAGGGGAATGTAGTGGTCTGGGTCAATGTACCAGCAGACCCTTCAAGCAGTGGCTGGGTAATAGGCAGGATGAGGAGGAAACACAGATATAGGCCCAAAATAAAAAAGGAGGCTAAAAGCAGAAAAAAATTGGTAACAGGAGTAAACAGGCAGCATTGCTTTGTTCAGTGGAGGACAACAACAAGCAGCAGCAGACACTGTTAGTAGGGCCCAGCCAAACTAGTAGGGCAAATACAGTTTCAAATTCTAAATACAGGCCGAAAGCCTGTAGAATGAAACTCAGCTTTGTTTCTTTGAGGAAACCAAGAGGCAGCAGCAGACATTACTAGGCCCAAACCAAGAACCAGGCCAAATGCAGTTTCATATTGTTGATAGAGGCCGAAAGCCTGTATATTGAAACTCAGCTTTGTTTCTTTGAGGAAACCAAGAGGCAGCAGCAGACGTCACTAGGCCCAAACCAAGAACTAGGCCAAATGCAGTTTCATATTGTTGATAGAGGCCGAAAGCCTGTAGATTCAAACTCAGCTTTGTTTCTTTGAGGAAACCAAGAGGCAGCAGCAGACGTCACTAGGCCCAAACCAAGAACCAGGCCAAATGCAGTTTCATATTGTTGATAGAGGCCGAAAGCCTGTAGATTCAAACTCAGCTTTGTTTCTTTGAGGAAACCAAGAGGCAGCAGCAGTCGTCACTAGGCCCAAACCAAGAACCAGGCCAAATGTAGTTTCATATTGTTGATAGAGGCCGAAAGCCTGTAGATTGAAACTCAGCTTTGTTTCTTTGAGGAAACCAAGAGGCAGCAGCAGACGCCACTAGGCCCAAACCAAGAACCAGGCCAAATGCAGTTTCATATTGTTGATAGAGGCCGAAAGCCTGTAGATTCAAACTCAGCTTTGTTTAGTAGAGGTAGAGTGGGCGCACCCACCTGTCCAGGCAAACGGCACTTGCACGGGTGCTTGCGCCAAGTGGTAACCACGGTCCTGTGGGGGGAGTCAGCCCATTTAGGGAGGTAGAAAAATGGCCTATGGTGGACATTCAGCAGCTGCAAATGGAGGAATTGGCAAAGTCAGTAAGAGGAGGGCAAAAGCGAGTCATTTATCACCCAAGCTACGTGTCAGCAGGGGAAGGTGGGGCAAAAGAATTGGCAATCCATGATTGGTTCATTTTAATGAAGGTTAGATCATCTACATTTTGGGTAGCCAGACATGTCCTTTTTTCAGTCAGTATTGAACCAGCAGCACTGAAGACTCTTTCTGAAAACACACTGGCAGCAGGGCAAGCGAGCTCCTGTAATGCATATTCTGCCAATTCGGGCCAGGTGTCTAGTTTAGATGCCCAGTAATCAAAGGGGAATGACCTGTGAGGGAGAACATCGATAAGGGATGAAAAATAGTTTGTAACCATACTGGACAAATGCTGTCTCCTGTCACTTTGAATAGATGCAGCAGTCCCTGTTGTGTCAGCGGTCATTGAAAAATCACTCCACAACCTTGTCAGAAAACCCCTCTGTCCAACGCCACTTCGGATTTCAGCACCACTAGCACCTCTGTCATGTTGCCCCCTATGGCAAGTGTGAGGACCATCACCGCCTCTGTGTGCTGGGAATGCCTGAACCAAACGGTCTACAAGGGTTGCTTGTTTGGTAGCCAATATTTGCTCAAGGTTCTCATGTGGCATGATGTTTTGCATTTTCCCTTTATAGCGTGGATCCAGGAGGCAGGCCAACCAGTAATCGTCATCGGTCATCATTTTGACAATGTGGGGGTCCCTTTTTAGAATACGCAAGGCATACTCAGCCATGTGGGCAAATGTTCCTGGTGTCAATTCACTGGTCCTGCTGGGTTGAGGAGCACTTTCTTGGAAATCCACATCACAAGTGTCCCGCAAGAAACCTGTACCTGACCTTGCAACGCCACCAGTTTCAAGTGGCCCCTGAGAAGCATCCTCCTCCCATACATAGTCATCCCCATCATCCTCCTCCTCATCCTCTTCGACCGCCACCTCATCCTGGACAGTTCCCTGACCAGACAATGGCTGACTGTCATCAAGGATTCCCTCCTCCTCGGCTGCAGATGCCAGCTCCTTGATGTGTGTCAAACTTTGCATCAGCAGACGCATAAGTGGGATGCTCATGCTTATGATGGCGTCGTCTGCACTTGCCAGCCATGTGCATTCCTCGAAACGATGAAGGACTTGACAGAGGTCTTGCAGCTTGGACCACTGCACACCAGACAACTCCATGTCTGCCATCCAACTGCCTGCCCGTGTATGCATATCCTCCCACAAATACATGACAGCACGCCTCTGTTCACACAGCCTCTGAACCATGTGCAGTGTGGAGTTCCACCTTGTTGCAACGTCGATAATTAGGCGGTGCTGTGCAAGATTGAGCGATCGCTGATGGTTCAGCATACGGCTGGAGTGTACGGGCGACCGGCGGATGTGCGAGCAAAGTCTTCGCACCTTCAGGAGCAGGGCTGGTAACTCCGGATAATTTTTAACAAAGCACTGCACCACCAGGTTCAAAGTGTGAGCCAGGCAAGGTATGTGTTTGAGTTGTGAAAGGGCTATGGCAGCCATAAAATTCCTTCCATTATCACTGACTATCTTGCCTGCCTCAAGATGTACACTGCCCAGCCATGACTGAGTTTCTTGCTGCAAGAACTCGGCCAGATCTTCCGCGGTGTGTCTGTTGTCGCCCAAACACTTCATTTCAACAACGGCCTGCTGACGCTTCCCACTAGCTGTTCCGTAATGGGACACCTCGTGTGCAACACTGGCAGCTGCAGATGGAGTAGTCGTGCGACAGCTCTCTGTGGATGAGCTTTCACTTCTGGAGGAGGAGGAGGAGCTGGGGTGGCGAACGTCTACAGCCAACTGTTTCCTAGATCGTGGGCTAGGCAGAACTGTCCCACTATTGCTGTCCCCTGTGGACCCTGCATCCACGACATTAACCCAGTGTGCCGTGATGGACACGTAACATCCCTGGCCATGCCTACTGGTCCATGCATCTGTTGTGAGGTGCACCATCCCACTGACAGACTTCCTCAGTGCATGGACAATGCGGTCTTTGACATGCTGGTGGAGGACTGGGATGGCTTTTCTCGCAAAGAAGTGGCGACTGGGTAGGTCATAGCGTGGTACTGCGTAGGCCATCAGGGCTTTGAAAGCTTTGCTTTCAACCAACCGGTAGGGCATCATCTCTAACGAGATAAGTCTGGCAATGTGGGCGTTCAAACCCTGTGTACGCGGATGACAGGATGAGTACTTTCGTTTCCTAACAAGAGTCTCTTCTAGGGTGAGCTGGACTGGAGAGCTGCCTATGGTGGAAATAGCGGTGGTGGTGGTTGTGGACATGGCAGATTGAGAGTGAGTTGGTGATGTTGGCCTACATACAGTGCTTCCTACCAATAACCTTCTGACTCCCTGACTGCATTGGCCTAGCGACGATCCCTCCACATTTGCTGCTGGTGTCCTAACCGGTGGGCTTACAGTGAGGGAAGCAATGTTGCGATGCTGACTACCTTCATTCAGACCTGGTGCACCAACGGTACGGGACGTTAGGTAGTTAGTCCAGGCTTGCAAGTGCATGCTGTTTAAATGTCTACACATGCATGTTGTATTTAAATTGTTAAGAATCTTCCCTCTGCTAAAGGTCTTTGAGCATTTTTTACAGATCACTTTTGACTGATCATTGGGATCTTGGTCAAAAAAATGCCACACTGCACTCTTCCTACTATGGAATTCCTTTTCAGGCATTGCACGCTGTGCAACTTTCACAGGATGGCCACGCTGTCCTAAAACTGGTTTTGTCAAACGTTTTTTGCCTGATACGGGCCTGCCAGATGACAGCTGTTGCGATGTAGATTGGTGCTGCTGTGGATAACCCTCCTCCGCTTCTGAGCTACTGGCAGTGCCACCATCTTCCCCCAATGGCTGCCAATCTGGGTCAATAACTGGGTCATCTATCACCTCCTCCTCCTCAATGTCATGTGCACCTTCCTCAGTGTCACTGTGTAAGGTGCTATAGTGTTCGGGACAGGCCACCATAGTCTCATCAGGGTCAGATTCTGGCTCAGCAAACTGCGAGGGCAATGTAGTGATCTGACTCAATGGAACAGCATCATAATCTAGCTGTGGCTGTGCATCAGTGCACTCCATGTCCGATTCTTCTAGTAATGGGCAGGGTACAATTTCCCTTTCTAACCCAGGCACGGTATGTGTAAAGAGCTCCATGGAGTAACCTGTTGTGTCGCCTGACGCATCCTTCACTTTTGGTTTGGGAGAAGGACACAAGGAAACGTCTTGTTCCTGACTGGGAGCATCCACTGACGACTGGCTGCTGTGACATTTTGAACTTTGGGAAGAGGAGGCCAAAGAGCTAAAGGCTGAGTCAGCAAGGAAAGCCAAAACTTTTTCCTGCTGTTCCGGCTTTAAAAGCTGTTTTCCTACTCCCAGGTAAGGGAGCCTTTCAGGCCATATGTAGGCAGACGATGACGCAGGCTCAACACCTCCAGCCTTAGGTGCTACTGTGCTTTTGCCCCTACCACCAGATGCAGCACCACCATCGGTACCAGGTGACAACCCCCGCCCACGGCCTCTTCCACCAGACTTCCTCATTTTTGGGGGGGAGACACAGAACCACAACTCTGGCCCTGTGGTATAACAGTAAACTATGAACGTGGCAGAAAGTGGCTGCCTGATATATACGACACACTAGCAGTACAGCAGGATATACACTGTGTGCGAATTTTAATCTCCCTTTTTTTGGGGGGGAGACACAGAACCACAACTCTGGCCCAGTGGTATAACAGTAAACTATGAATGTGGCAGAAAGTGGCTGCCTGATATATACGACACACTAGCAGTACAGCAGAATATACACTGTGTGAATTTTAATCTCCCTTTTTTGGGGGGGGAGACACAGAACCACAACTCTGGCCCAGTGGTATAACACAACACTATGAACGTGCCAGAAAGTGGCTGGAATTAATATTTAAAAAAATAAATAAATAAAATAACAAGCTCCCTACAATGAGCTCAGGAGAAGTATGGCAGCAATAAAAAGGACTGTGAACACAAAAATGTGGACAAATAAACAAGATAGGTAACTGTGCAGAAAGGAGCAAGAGGAATTTTGCTTTTAAAAAAGCAGTTGGTTTGCACAGCACCGTGCACACAGCTATGCAGCTGCTGCACTAAAATACGACCTCCACTGTCCCTGCACAAAAAGGTGGTGTGGGACAGTAAAAATCGCTCCAGCACAAGCGGTTCGGGGGTTTATATTTCCTCCCTAACTCTGTCCCTGCTTCTGACTAACTGCAGCAACACCTCTCCCTATGCTCAGATCGACAGAAGTAAGATGGCGGTTGGCGTGCATGCCCCTTTATACCCCCTGTGACGCCGCAGACAGCAAGCCAATCACTGCCATGCCCTTCTCTAAGATGGTGGGGACCGAGACCTATGTCATCACGCTGCCCACACTCTGCGTCCTCCTTCATTGGATGAAAAACGGCGGTGACAGCGTCATATGAAACGCGACTTTGGCGCTCTGATCGTGTACCGCATGGCCGATCCCACACTAGGATCGGTTCGGGTTTCATGAAACCCGACTTTGCCTACAAGTCGCCGATTTATGAAAATGACCGATCCGTTTCGCTCAACCCTAGTCTTGGCATAATCTTCATGAATTTGTCAGTAAAAGTTGAAACATTTATAACATGCTTATAATTGTACTTCAGTGACCATAGAAATGTCTAACTAAAATCTCTAAAAACCCTGAAATGGCAAACTTTCTGAAATGCTAAATTTTTATCAGTCTTAGGCACGACTGTACATGTCCCAACATGGGATCTATATAACCATACATTGAGAACTTTCATATCATGCTACACAACTAGAGATGAGCCAATTAATCTGCCGAGGTTCAAGTTTCAGTAAGATTTCCTGAAATTTTGGGTTTCAAGTGAATTTAAACATTTTAAGATTTGTTTTGTGCTTTGCAAACAAATACCTTGTCCTGCACCAATTCACACTCTGTTGAAACATTAGACAGTGGGCTGATGTCATTTTGTGTTGCCATGCTGGCTTCCCAATAATTCCCTGCAGCTATGACATCTATAAGTTTATCATATCTTGTACAGTGATGGTTAGTACCTGGACCATCACAGATCACTAGTTCCCAGTCTTTACCTTTTCTAGAGTAATTAAGTCTTTCTCTCTTCTGATCTGTTGAAGCTCTCATGATAAGCGGGGTGCTCTCTTTCTATCTCCTCTAGAGGCAAAGCTATTATGGTCAGCGGAGTCTTCTCTTTCTCTCACTTGTAGAGTGTAAGATCGTATGGTCAGCGGAGTATTCTCTTTCTCTCACTTGTAGAGTGTAAGATCGTATGGGCAGTGGAGTCTTCTCTTTCTCTCACTTGTAGAGTGTAAGATCGTATGGTCAGCGGAGTCTTCTCTTTCTCTCACTTGTAGAGTGTAAGATCGTATGGTCAGCGGAGTCTTCTCTTTCTCTCACTTGTAGAGTGTAAGATCGTATGATCAGCGGAGTCTTCTCTTTCTCTCACTTGTAGAGTGTAAGATCGTATGGTCAGCGGAGTCTTCTCTTTCTCTCACTTGTAGAGTGTAAGATCGTATGGTCAGCGGAGTCTTCTCTTTCTCTCCCTGTAGAGTGTAAGATCGTATGGTCAGCAGTTTTCTTTCTCTTATGTCGCTAAACTGTAAGCTCGAATGGTTAGCAGGGTCCTCCCTCTCTTGATTGTTATGTGAAAGCTGTTATGAGTCTCTCTCTATTCTTCACCTTGTGTATTATGCAAACAATTAAAACCTCTTCTAATATTAGCATTTGTGGAAATGTATTCACTGCAAATCAAATTTTGTGGGAAATTTGGTGAAGTTGACAAATTTAAATTTCAAAAGATCTCCTCATGTTCACCTATAGCACTCAACAAAGTACTTAACCTCTTTCCCACCTTATTGATATGTCAATGTGGCCTGGCACTTACCGACCTGGGACCGATGGATACTTCCAGGAGAATTTGCAAGCACAAACGCTGTGAGTGCACGATCACATCCGAGTATCAGCTGACTCTGACAGCTGACACCTAACACACAGTGCCAGGAGTGGTCCCACACTGCTGCAGGCACTTTAACCCCTTCATGACCTTGGGATTTTCCGTTTTTCCGTTTTTCCCTTCCTTCCCAGAACCGTAACTTTTTTATTTTTCCGTCAATTTGGCCATGTGAGGGCTTATTTTTTGTGGGACGAGTTGTAAATTTGAACTACATCATTGGTTATACCATGTCATGTACTACAAAACGGGAAAAAAATTCCAAGTGTGGTGAAATTGCAAAAAAAGTGCAATCCCACACTTGTTTTTTGCTTGGCTTTTTTGCTAGGTTCACTAAATGCTAAAACTGACCTGCCATTATGATTCTTCAGGTCAGTATGAGTTCATAGACACCTAACATGACTAGGTTACTTTTTATCTAAGTGGTTAAAAAAAATTCCAAACTTTGCTAAAAAAAAAATTGTGCCATTTTCCGATACTCGTAGCGTCTCCATTTTTCATGACCTGTGGTCGGTTGAGGGCTTATTTTTTGAGTGCCGAGCTGGCGTTTTTAATGATAGCATTTTGGTGCAGATACGTTCTTTTGATAGCCCGTTATTGCATTTTAATGCAATGTCACGGCGACCAAAAAAACGTAATTCTGGCGTTTAGAATTTTTTTCTCGCTACGCCGTTTAACGATCAGGTTAAAGCTTTTTTATTGATAGATCGGGGTGATTCTGAACGTGGTGATTCCAAATATGTGTAGGTTTGATTTTTTTTATTGATTTATTTTGATTGGGGCGAAAGGGGGGTGATTTAAACTTTTATATTTTTTTTTATTTTTTTCACTTTTTTTTAACTTTTGTTTTTACTTTTGCCATGCTTCAATAGCCTCCATAGGAGGCTAGAAGCAGGCACAACGCAATTGGCTCTGCTACATAGCAGCGATCTGATGTTCGCTGCTATGTAGCAGAAATGCAGGTGTGCTGTGAGCGCCGACCACAGGGTGGCGCTCACAGCTACCAGGGATCTGTAACCATAGAGGTCTCAAGGACCTCTATGGTTACTATTCAGAAGCATCGCCGACCTCCGATCATGTGACGGGGTCTGCGATGTGATCATTTCCGGCCGCCCGGCCGAAAGCGGTAAATAAATGCCAGAAACAGTGTGAAAGACTGGTGGAAAGCATGCCAAGATGCATGAAAGCTGTGATTAAAAATCATGGTTATTCCACAAAATATTGATTTCTGAACTCTTCCTGAGTTAAAACATTAATATTGTTGCTTCTAAATGATTATGTACTTGTTTTCTTTGCATTATTTGAGGTCTGAAAGCACTGTTTTTTTCATTTTGATAATTTTTCTTTGTCAGAAACAGAATCAAAATGTATTGCTTTGAAATTCGGAGACATGTTGTTAGAATTTTATAGAATAAAAGAACAATTTACATTTTACTCAAAAATATACATATAAACAGAAAAATCAGACAAACTGAAATTTTTGCAGTGGTCTCTTAATTTTTGCCAGAGCTGTATATATATCATCTGCATTGGCCTTGGCGGTATTATTCCTTAAGCATATCTTACGTCTTCATGGGATGCCTGACAAGATTGTCAGTGACTGGGGATCCCAGTTCGCGTCTCGGTTCTGGAGAGAGCTTTGTCGTATGCTCAGTATAGAGCTCAATTTTTCCTCTGCATACCATCCAGAGACGAATGGGCTGGTGGAGAGGACTAATCAGACTCTGGTCACGTATTTACGGAATTTTGTGTCTGCCAGGCATGATGACTGGGTGTCCTTGCTGCTTTGGGTGGAGTTTGCTCTAAATAATTCTATCTCTGACTCCACGGGGCAGACGCTGTTTCTCCTAAAATATGGGCAGCATCCGCATATTCCTGTGTCAATGCCTGTCTCGTCCTCTGACCCTAGCTTGGTGGACTGGGCAGTAGAGGCTCATGACATCTGGGATCGCACGCAGGCTGCCATCAAGGTTTCAAAGGAGAGAATGAGTGTCTCCACTGACGAGCATCATCATCCCGCTCCGATCTTTGCTCCTCGTGATTTAATGTGGTTGTCAGTAGTGTTGAGCATTCCATGTTGCTATTCTTTCCCTGAGGAAGCCGCTAGGTTTGCGGCGATACGCGTGGGATCGCACCCCACGTCCCTGTCCTTCCCTCATACTATTTTTTCCTCTATCTGCTCGAGCATGTTCTGCATTTACCAGGCCTAGATTGAGGTCCATAGGGCGTATGTATATCTTGTCCACCTGACACACTGCTTATTTATTGGTAATCTTCACTGTGAATTATTTTGCCAGCCAGGTGGTATTGTGATACAGATAACGCCCTGCGTATATATATGTACATACCAGGTATATATATATATATATAAAAAAATTTTTCTATACAGCCATGCATTCGGAGCTCTAGTTGGAGCATTTATATATATTTTTGTATTTTTTTAAAAAAATCTTGGTATGGTTTCTTGTTATAATGCTTTAGCTATTGCACTTTATATGTATTTAGTGGAAGAGGGCAGGGTTGTGGTTTTGTCATTTCCCCTACATCAGGGAATGACTTTTGTGCTGGTTTTGGTTGCATATTGCACTTTTAAATGTTTTTATTCTGTTTTCTGTGTTAGTTGCTGTGTTATTTATTAATAAAAGCCTTTATTGTAAACATAAATTATCTGGTTATTGGTTTGAGGTGCTCCCAATTATATGGACATGATCTTTCTTTTTCTGAGTTATTTCTAGTGTTGAGCATTCCGATACTGCAAATATTGGGTATTGGCCGATATTCGCTGTATCGGAATTTCGATACCAAGTTCCGCTATTTTTGTGATATTGTTATGGAAATATTAGGGTTGGATAAATATATCCCTGTGTGTGCTGTGGCCGCTCCCAATTAGACTGAGTATTTTGAGCGCTCATCAAGAATGGACTGTACACAACTGTGACAGAACAACATTCCATCAATACTGATACTTTATTGTACATACATAGTTTTATATTTTCACATAGAAAGGAGTGGTTAGGGGTTGTCAGGGGTGGTTAGTTAATTATCATATTGTCTAGCTCCTCTGTCATTGGTTATCTAAACATATATGGAATATTGTGATTAATGCTCATATGACTGCTGATCAAGCAACTAAACTCGAGTTCTCTGTCTAGGACAAGGTGGAGACACCTGACCAGCAGTCACCAAACATCTGACTCTCTTCTGCTTTTAGGGGTGGAAAACCCCATATGATCTGTCTGGGTTATATCAGGCTTATATCAGTTCAGTTCGTGTCAGCCATTTTAAACCATTGATTATAATATATATATTAGCTGTGAGCATATAAGTATATATTTGATTATAGAGGAGTATACATGCAAGTGAGATCTACATGATATATATATTTCTATCACAAGCCCCCCTTAGATATCACTTGCCCTAATCCTAGCCTCCTGTCCCAAAGCGCTGCAACTCTTTTGTGCTGTTGGCGAACTGACACAAGCCTAACGCCTGTGCCCCACTCCATACAGACTTTTCGCAAATGGGCGGTCAGGAGATCTGTCCCTAACGGGGGTTCGTTGCAATCAGTCTCTTAGTCAATAGCATGTGTAGTGAGCGATGTGTAGTCTTTATCAGGTAGGTCATCTTTTCGGTCAGGCAGGGCATCCACGACATCATTCTGGCTTGGGTGTCATCTTCTGGTAGGGGAGCTTTCTTGCCATGCGATGAGTGAATCCAAGTGGGTCTTCCCTCCAGTTTCACAGAGTTTGGTGTCATCAGCAGCACTTGAGCAGGATCATCAAATCTGGGATCGAGTGGTGTTCTCCTTACAAGCTTTTTCACCAACACCCAGTCTCCTGGCTTCTAGGAGTGCATACCGGACACTGAATCTGGATCTGGCAATGAAGAAAAAAACTCGAGAATGGATGTTAGCAAGTTTCTTGGTGATTTCAATTACATAAGCAGACAAAGTAACATATTGCATAATCAGCTGCTAAGGGAAAGGATACCCCTAACCTGGGACTAGACACAAACAAAATTTCATATGGTAACAGCTTTCCTGGGCCTCTGGGAGTGTGCCTAACACTGAGTAGTGTGATTGGGAGTGTGTAGGCCTAAGTCTGACCCTACTGCTGACTAGATCTCTCATGTGAGGTTTGCTGTGAATGCAGGTCCCTGGTCACTCTCTATCACTTCTGGGACCCCATAGCTGCATATCTCGTCTCTGAGAGTAGCTTCTTTGCAGTAGTCTTTGCTGACTGGTTCTTCACTGGGAAAGCTTCTGGCTGTCATCTTGAGAACATGTCCACGGCCACAAGGGCATATTCGAATTCTCCACTTGGCGGCATCTGGATGTGGTCTATCTGGATCCTCTGGAAGGGGGTACAGTGGTCTGGCAAGTTGATGTGTGGGAACTTTCTTCATTCTTCCAGGGTTGCATTTGCCACAGGTCAGACAGCTGTTTATGAACTTGGCTGTTAGGGTGGAGATTTCTGGAGCGAACCAGTAAGCACCAATCGGATCATTCATCTGTGTCTCTAATCTGTGTGTGGGCCCATGTGCCCACTGGACCACCATAGGGTACATGCTTCAGGGTAAACTGGGTTTGTAGTCCATTTAGTATACCCTTCCTTCTTCATGTGTTGCTCACTTCTGCATCCAGCATTCCTTCTTGTCCTTTGGGGCTTGCTCTTGCAACTTTTTTGAGCAGATCCCAGGATGTCATCTTGTCAGGTTACCTGTCTTCAGCCGTCCTGTAGTAGCCGTCCGGCTCTACGACCTCTTCCACTTGTCCATATCGTCTTCCCTTGACTGTTTCTTTGGCTGCCATATCCGCCATGTTGTTGCCTCGTGCCCCTACTGTGTTCAGTTTTCCATGCGCTTTGACTTTTAGCATTGTCACCACTTTTGGAAGTTGAAGTGTGTTCAGCAGGTCCTTAATGGCTCCATTGATGCTTCACGGTTGTTCCGCTTGCTGTTATGAAGTCCCTTGCAGCCCAGATGGGTCCGAAGTCGTGTGCTATGCCATGCAAGTACCTTGAATCGGTATACATTTTCTCAGTCTTGTCTTCTGCCCTCTGGTAGGCCTTCATCAGCGCTATCAGTTCTGCTTCCTGGGCTGACAGACTGGGCGGCAGACTTCTGGACCACAGGATCTCTTGATTGCTGGTCACTGCACATCCCGTGTGAAATATTCCTTCATCATCTGCAAATCTGGAGCCATCCACATAGAGGATCAACTCTGGGTTGGTCAGTGGCTCTTCTGCCACCTTGGGTAGTCCTGCTGTTTCCTGTTGCATGATGCTGAAGCAAGCATGGTCATCCGTCCGGAGCAAATTCAGATCCCTGCAGAAGGTATCATGCAGATTTTGATCAGACTTTTTATCTGAGGATCCGTATCTGTATCCCCCCTTGGGAGTGGGAGTAGAGTGGGCGGATTGAGGACTGTGCATCTGGAGATGGTGACATTGTTGGGCAGGAGTAGAGAGCACTGGAGGCGAAGATGCCTGGCGGTGGAGAGATGTTTTAGCTGGGTTTGGTTGAGGATTGCTGAGATGTCATGCAGAGCCAGGATTTCCAATGGTTTTTCCACTGATGTCAGTAGTCCTGTCCAGGAGGGCGTGTGCTGCAACTGCTGCTCTCATGCGGGAGGAAGAGGCTTCCCTTGCAACTGGATCCAGGCAAGCTGAAAAGTAGTCCGAAAGTCTCTGCTTTCCCCCCTGAAGCTGTGTCAGGACTCCAGTAGCAAGGCCTTCTTTTCTCATCAAGTAGAGACGGAATGGCTTCTCGTAGTCAGATGGGCCTAGTGCTGGCTCTGAGACTACTGTGCCTTTTAACTTCTTGAACGAACTGAAGGCTGCATTTGTCAGGAGGAACGGGGTCACGCTGACGTATTCACACAGAGGCTGCATTAGGACGGAAGCATCAGGGATCCAGGCTCTGCAATATGAAACTAGACCAAGGAAGGCCTGTAGCACCTTTGGAGTTGTCGGAGGGACCATCTTCTCCACTGTGGTCTTCCGGTCATCTGTCAGGTGTTTCGCCTGGTGAGCAATACAGTGTCTCTGGAACGTAACTTGCTTCAGACACCACTGGACTTTGTTCTTTGAGATCTTGCAGTGCTGCTCCGCCAGGTAGAGTAGGAGATACAAGGAATGGGCTTTACACGTGTCAAAGTCAACTGCACAAAGGAGTAGATTGTCCATGTATTGTAGCAGGGTTACTTCTGCTTGTTCTGTGACTCAGTTGGTGAGAACTGTGGACATTGCTTTGGTGAACTGTGAAGGGCTGTTCTGGGCCCACTGTGGCATCACTGTCCATGTGTGGTGTCCCCCCTGGTGCATTATGGCAAACAGGAACTGGTCTTCCGGATGAAGGGGAACACTGGAGAAAACATTAGCCAGGTCGGTCACTGTGAACACTTTTGCTGTGGCAGGCACATTTGAGAGCAGAGTGTGCGGATTCGGCATAATTGCAGTTTCAAACACTGTGGCGTCATTCACAGCTCTCAGGTCATATACCATTCTGAACTTGGCTGGCTCTCCTTTTACAGTCTTTTTCTTGACGGGGAAAAGAGGGGTATTGCAAGGCGATGTGCGAGGAACAATGATTCCTATTTCCAGGTAGACCTTCAGTTGGTCAGAGGCAGCTTGACTCTAGGCCTGGCCTGGGCCTTACGAGGGTACGGGGTACATGGCTTGAGTGACACCCGTACTGGGGCAACTTGAGGTTTTCTCACGTGCTGGGGTCCCTTAGACCATAGACTTCCTGGTACTACGTCCAGTACCTCCATGAGTAGGCCTCATTGGTTGCTTAATGTTCTTGTAGGGCCGCCAGCATGACTCTTCTTGGGTCAGGGATGAAGAAAGTGTCACTGTCCCATCTTCGTGGAACACTGTGGTTGCCTTCAGCTTCTGCAGTAGGTTCGCTCCCAGCAGGTTGAGCGGCAGGTCCTTTACACCACAAACTGGGACAGGATAGAGTGTCCTGGCTGAGTGCACACGCTCAGTGGCTTTGTAAGCTGAGAATGTCTGACTTGACCATCAATGCCCATGCGAGACACAGAGGATTCTGATAGGCAGGTGGGATCAGCGAGTTCCACAGGTGTCATCAAACTTCTGGCTGCACCACTTTGGATCTGACAACGCCATCCACTTTAAAGGTAATTTGAGGTACTGGTCTTGCAGATGAAGTTTTACATGTCAGGAGCGTAGTGTCTTGCGGACCTGGCTTGCTTGCCCCTGTCCTTTGGATGGGGTACTTCACTGCTTTCTGCACTTCCTCCTTGACCTGTTTCTCTGGACCAACTCTTGGATTGCATGGGTCCAGTCTCTTCGGGGGCGTGGGTGCTTTTGCACTGGTTCTGGTAATGGCCAATCTTGCCACAGATGTAACCCTTGACACTTCTTCTGTCTTTGTAGGGTGGTTGCTCTTCCAGGTCAGTGGTCACCATGAGAGGGGCTGTCTTCTGCACCCCTGGTTGAGACTCAATCCTTTTGGCTACTGTGGACAACAGCATGATGGGTACTGTAGCGGCAGCGGGGTCCGGCCTGCTGATTGAAGCTGCGGTGGTAAGACGGGGCCTGCAGGTGCATTCGTGGCGAGGCCCGGGGGTGCCATGAGACCGGCGGCTGCATCCAACCCAAGGTCTTGGGGCATTACAGGGGCTGTGGCTGCATCTGCCATCACTTCTTCCCCCTGCTCCGACATAGCTTCTCCCCTTTGCTAACCTTATTGAGGTCGGTGTCTCCTCTCTGGAGTCTGCAGCGGTTCTTCCGGTGTGTCGATCGGCACTTTGTAGTGTCTTCACCTCTGGCTTCCCTTCTGGT
Organism: Ranitomeya variabilis; assembly: GCF_051348905.1. Taxonomy (NCBI): domain Eukaryota; kingdom Metazoa; phylum Chordata; class Amphibia; order Anura; family Dendrobatidae; genus Ranitomeya; species Ranitomeya variabilis. Next base: position 620,674,902 of record NC_135236.1, on the reverse strand, counting down.
GTTCTCAGCAGCATGTCACCCTTTTCCTTCTTTGTGCTCTTTTGTGGTGCTATAATGGTGGCAGTTTTGGTGACAATCGGCAATAGACAGTCTCCTAGGCGCACATAAAACATTTTTTCTGGGTCAGTCCACTGCTATTGACCTGTTCCTAGGCCTAGCCACTATCAGTGGTTTCCTGATTGGCTGTCTCAGTCCATGCCCAAAGGCCTGTGTATCTGGTCATGAATGGTGAAGCCCAAGTCTTGGAATACTTGCATTACTCTGCCATGAAACTTCTTTACAGACTCTGTCTTTTCTTGGCTCATGTCATGTAAGCTGAGGGCCTGTCCGGCCAGCCTGCCTTTGGCCCACTCTCTGAGTTGTTCAATTAGCTGTGGCCCTGACTTCCAAGCATGTATGTCTGATTATGCTGGAAGTTTGAATTGTTCCTTCATGATTGGCCAGAGTGCATCACCTGCTTCTATTTTCATTCATGGCCCAGAGACCATTCCAGCTGGCTGCATATGTTTACTGCTTCTGCTACATTCTTTGGTAAAATGGCATGGGATGCATCCCTGGGTCTGGACTATTGTCACCTGACTTGAAGTGCAGTGCACACAGTGTAATGGTGGTGCCTCTATCTGCCCCTGCATTCTTGGTGCCTGTGGGTTTCTTTTCTAGTACTAGACAGCATGTATGATGTTCCCTCTTCATCTTCATCAGAGGAATAGTTGTGATAGTTTGTACTGGGGTCGTACACTGACTGATTTTGGACTTAGAAGTTGCCTTTTTGTGTGAGGATGTCTCCCCCCTTGCTGAAGCTATGATGGATTAGGCTTATAGTTTCATGTTGGTGTGAATGTAGGCAGCTCTGACCGGTGCTGAAGCTGTACATTATCAATACATGGTGATATCAAAGTTCATGTAAAACCTTAAGGGTTACAATATTGTTGACTGTGAAATGAGGTAACGGAGGATCTGTCAGTGAGCTCGTTCTGATATCATCCCTCCCCCCTCTGCACCCAGGGCTGAGCTGACTGCTGCCTGATATGTCTGGGGCTGCCCACTGTAGGGGGGGCTTTCACCTTCTTTCCCCGATATCACAACTGGCAATGGCTGGACTGTGCCAGGGACACCTTGTGCTGTAAGCACCATATTGCTTGAATTGGGCGTTGGCCCAGCCGGCAACACGGAGGAAAAAAGAGGAAGAAGAAGGAGGAGGGGGTGATGAGTGAGACAAAGGAATAGTAGGAGGGGGAGAGAGAGAGAGAAGAGAGAAGGAGGGGAGAGAGAGGGTGAGGAGAAGAGGGAGGAGAAGATGGGAGGTGTGGAGGAGAGAGATAGAGAGGGGAAGAGAGAGAGAATGTGGAGAGAGAGGAGTGGTGAAGAGAGGAGAGAGAAGGAGGGGAGTGCGAGGGTGAGAAGAAAATGGAGAGTGGAGAAGGAGGGGAAGAGAGAGGGTGAGGAGAAGAGGGAGGAGAGAGAGAGGAGAAAGGTGTGGTGGGGGAGTGGAGAAGGAGGGAGGAGAAGATGGAGGGGAGAGATAGAGAGGGGAAGAGAGAGAAGAGAAACAATGTGGAGGAAGAGGAAAGGAGAGAGAGAGAGAGAATGTGGAGAGAAAAGACTGACAGAGGAAAAAAGAGGATAGATGAGAACAACAAGAATAATAGAGAGGAGCAATTATGCCTTCTCCCTGTAGGGAGAGATGGGGCGCACCACATACTGTGCAAAAATAACTACCTACACCATGGATTCTGCTAAAAGCAGACTGCGCAGATTCTCCCGTCTCATACCCACAAAAATCACTTCCTGGTTTGCTCACATAACTTTCTGTACCATCTAAACGATATAAGCTCTGCTGCCACTTCATACCATGTATTAGTATTCAGCAATCTAACATCAGCTACTGTAACTTCCCTTATTTTCCTTTCTACGTCATGCCACTCCGCAGCTTGAAATCTGCCATTCTAATGAATTTCACGTACTTTATACCTTCCAAAAATCTTCACATACTTAATACCTTCGTGTCCTGTCACTATCTAGGGGCTGTTTTCTCATCAGGAAGTAAAAAGACTTTCCTGTTGCTCGGCCACTTTATTCCCCATGGCAAAAGCAAAAAATGAAAATGAAAAACACATAAAAATGAAAAAAGAAAACAGTACTAAAAAAACTTCTAAAAATGAGTATATAAAACTCTAAGAAAAACCCAAAACGATAAGAAAAACCGTCAAAAACTTAGTTCACAACCAAAAACTCAAAACTTTGATACAATAGTAAAAGAAAAAAAAAACTTTTTTCAAAAATATATATAAATAAAAAATAAAAAGGTAAAGAGATTGAAGATTGAGGAAAACTTAATTAAAAAACTTTAAAATGCCGCAAAAAGAAAAAAGACCCCCTAAGAGAGTTAAAAAAATTAAAAAATGAAAACGGCTGTCAGTCAGAGACACACTTCCTCTTTATTCCGTATGCCATTGCAATAATATCAAATGTCACTAAAATCACATTTCTGAAAACACGTAGGTCACATCAAAAAAATGATAGATACAATTTAAATTTCACTTCTTCACAAAAAAACTACACATACCCAGCATTGCAGCTGAAAACAGTCAGAAAAAAAAAAAAAAACTGTGACAGTTTGATTTACAATGCATATCTCTCTGCTAAACAGCACGGAGAAAGAGGAAGTTCGGACAAGAGAACTATTTCTGCTTCTTAAAGCGGCAATAGTACATGACACAAACAGACAGATAGACAATCCGAGAGATGCCCTTTTAAATTCTGTGACACATGCAGGTTGCGCTGGGAACAGACTACTGCCAATCGCACTGGACGCACCTGCGCCCGGGCCACCTGAGTGCTTGAGAAGCACAACAAGCGGGAAATCTACCACCCCGGTCCGGACGTCCTGAATGGATCGCCGGCACTACGGGAATCTGCAGTAGCCCTCTTAAGTTATCACTACCCGTGCCTGGAACATGGGACTACCTGCCCCGGAACTCTGCGTGTTCCTCCTATGCACGGGAATCCTGCAATAACTTATCGAGCGATTTGGCCTCCTGCGGTCTGTTTCTCAGCAACCACAAACAAAAGTCACTTTTTCTTCCTCTCTCGGATTTTACACAAAACATATACACGGTCCACAGCAGACACCTCCCAGGGTGGATTCGTGGCTACGGATTTTTTACACTACCTGGGAATTTGTGACCACATCTGACCGGCAAGAGGCATAGACAAGGACTGGGCACAGGGGACTTTCAGGTAAGATGATAACATTTTCTTACCTTACTTATGGAGCTGCGCAGTCTCCTGCCCCTGTGCCAGGCCACGCTACAGCTTCCGTATCTCCGGTTAGAAGGATCCAGTGCGTTTCATCCGAGCCGTTGGGCGCCATTCTGTTATGGAAATATTAGGGTTGGATAAATATATCCCTGTGTGTGCTGTGGCCGCTCCCAATTAGACTGAGTATTTTGAGCGCTCATCAAGAATGGACTGTACACAACTGTGACAGAACAACATTCCATCAATACTGATACTTTATTGTACATACATAGTTTTATATTTTCACATAGAAAGGAGTGGTTAGGGGTTGTCAGGGGTGGTTAGTTAATTATCATATTGTCTAGCTCCTCTGTCATTGGTTATCTAAACATATATGGAATATTGTGATTAAGCAATCAAGCAACTAAACTCGAGTTCTCTGTCTAGGACAAAGTGGAGACACCTGACCAGCAGTCACCAAACATCTGACTCTCTTCTGCTTTTAGGGGTGGAAAACCCCATATGATCTGTCTGGGTTATATCAGGCTTATATCAGTTCAGTTCGTGTCAGCCATTTTAAACCATTGATTATAATATATATATTAGCTGTGAGCATATAAGTATATATTTGATTATAGAGGAGTATACATGCAAGTGAGATCTACATGATATATATATTTCTATCACAATATCGGAAATTGGAATCGGAAGTTCCTATAAGTTCCCAGGCGTGTGCGGTGCGTATGGTTCCCAGGGTCTGGAGGAGAGCAGACTCTCCTTCAGGCCCTGGGATCCATATTCATGTAAAAAATAAAGAATAAAAATAAAAAATATGGATATACTCACCCCTCGGACGGACCCTGGACCTCAGCGGTGCAACCGGCAGCCTCCGTTCCTAAGAATGCAGTGAGTGTAGGACCTGCGATGACGTCGCGGCTTGTGATTGGTCGCGTGAGCGGTCACATGAGCGGTCACGCAACCAATCACAAGCCGCGACGTCATCGAAGGTCCTTCACTCTGCATTCTTAGGAACGGAGGCAGACGCTTGCAGCGGTGAGGTCCAGGGGCCGTCGGAGGGGTGAGTATATCCATATTTTTATTCTTTATTTTTTACATGAATATGGATCCCAGGGCATGAAGGAGAGTTTCCTCTCCTTCAGACCCTGGGAACCATCCAGGATCACTTCCGATATTTGTGTCCCATTGACTTGTATTGGTATCGGGTATTGGTATCGGCGATATCCGATGTTTTTTGGATATTGGCCGATGCAATCCGATACCGATACTTTCAAATATCGGAAGGTATCGCTCAACACTAGTTGTCAGCTAATAACATCAGGCTGGAAGTAGAGTCCACTAAATTTGCTCCTACCTACCTAGGTCCTTTAACCCCTTCATGACCTTGGGATTTTTCATTTTCCGTGTTCGTTTTTCACTCCCCTCCTGTCATGTCGGACGCTGTTCAGACCAGGTCGTCCAACAGACAGCGGTAATTCTGCTTTTGTCCACTATGTGCTCATTGGCGTCAGCTAGATTTTATCTAGCTGGTCCGGGGTTAATTTATCTGGTGCTCGGATTGGAAGCTGGGCCATGCCCACTGCCTTTAAATAGTTCTCCTGAACATTGGGCATCGCCGATTATAGCTTCTGTCTAGTGCTTCGTTATCTCGGTCTGGAGTGGTGAGCTAGGAGTTGGAGTATCGTATCTGGTGGTGTATTTCCCTTTGTCTTATTTACTCCTTCCTATATTTGTATTTGTTTTGCCCTGTGCATTTATAGTGTGCTCCTGAGTGACTGCGGCATGGTGTATATTTTCCGTTATCCTTGTCTGTGCTTACTGTGGGTTTTGGTGTATGATCTCTTCACTGGGTGGTGGGTTGTGGTTTCAGCCTAGGGTTGCAACAGGAGACAGGGTGCGTGTGGAGGCCTAGACATGCACACCATCAGTGTAAACCCTAGGTAGAGGGTCAGTCAGGATTTCCCTAGTCTGAGGGAAATTGCAGGGGCCCGGGTTATTAGCTCTTGGCCACCTAGGCTTCCCGTGACATTATAATCGGCCACATAAAAAAAAAAAGGGTTTCTTTTTTTTGTTTTGTCATGGATCCCATGACTTCCATAACTCGCCAATTGGAGGCGCTGTCCCTACAGGTCACTGAGTTGAGGGGGGCAGTGCAGCAACAGGGACTAGCAGTATCTAATGTGCAAGCTGCAGCGACAGGTAGAGTTGCTGAGCCTAAGTTTCCTTTGCCTGAAAAGTTTGCTGGGGAACGCAGTAAATTTGTTTCTTTTCGTGAAGCTTGCAAACTATATTTCCGCATGCGCCCGATCTCCTCGGGTAATGAGGCTCAGCGTGTGGGCCTGGAGTTGTCATTGTTAAGCGTGGATCCCCAAGCTTGGGCGTTTTCTTTGCCATCTGATTCTGCTGCATTTGACTCTGTGGAGAGTTTTTTTTCCTTTCTTGGAAACATTTACGATGAGCCTGACAGAATGGCTCTAGCAGAATCTAAGATACACACTATTCACCAGGGGGAGCGAGTAGAGGATTACTGTTCTGAATTTCATCGCTGGGCGGTCGACACACAGTGGAATGATCCAGCGCTGCAGAGTCAGTTTATTCATGGGGTTTCTGGAAGGGTTAAAAAAGCCCTTCTGATGTACGAGACTCCTGCTTCTCTAGATTCCGCTATGAGTCTGGTTGTCCACATTGATCGCCGTTTGCATCAGGGGGAGCATGAGACACCGCCTATGGGAGAGGGTTTAGGTTCACGTGAGGTTGCTGCAGGTGAGCCCACAGAGCCTATGCAAATCGCAGGGGTGTCACATGTTAAGTGTCGAGCCCCTGTGATCAGGAAGCAGGGAGCCTGTTTTTACTGCAGTCATTTTGTTAATATCTGTCCTTTGCTGTCTAAGAAAAACGCAACGGCGGAAAACTTCTAAGCTCAGGGGGTATGGAGGAGGCCAATCTGAGCTTATGTATATCCTCCATGGTTGTTTCTCAATGCATGCTTCCTGCTAAGGTTATTATTGCTGGCAGTGAGCTGCCAATTACTGTTTTTGTGGATAGTGGTTCTGCCACAAATCTCATTGATGAGGAGTTTGCGCGCACTGCTGGTTTTAGGATTGAAAAACTGCCTCATCCTATCCGTGTGGTCACCATCAATGCTGCTCCTCTCTCACAGGGGGAGATTACTGAGTTTGTGGCTAAGGTGAAACTCCACAATTGGGGTTCTACATTCCATGCAGGTTACTTGTAAGGTGCTCAGGAATCTTCCTGCACAGGTGGTTTGGGGTTTTCCATGGTTGTCTATGCACAACCCGGTAATTGACAAACTCAGGACAAATTCAGTGGAGCGAGTTCTGCCAGGAGAATTGCCTGGCCACATGTGTGTCTGCTGTGACTTTAAGCGTTCCGGAGTCACTTCTGGATTTTGTGGATGTGTTCTCTGAGAAGGGTTGTTCAGAGTTGCCACCACATCGTCCCTATGACTGTACTATCAGGTTTAAACCAGGGGCCAAATTGCCTAAAGCAAGGATGTTTAACATCTCCGGTCCAGAGAGACAAGTGTTAAAGGATTACATTGCTGAAAGTTTGAGCAAAGGGCACATCAGGCCTTCATCCTCGCCTGTGGCAGCACGGTTCTTCTCGTGAAGAAGAAAGATGGCGGGTTACGCCCGTGTCAGGATTTCAGGGAGTTGAACCAGATTACGGTTCGTGATCCATACCCTATGCCATTGATACCGGATTTGTTCAATCAGGTGGCAGGTGCTAAATGGTTTACCAAGCTTGGCCTCAGGGGGGCGTAAAACCTCATAAGAGTCCGTCAAGGTGATGAGTGGAAGACGGCTTTTAATACCCCTGAGGGTCATTTTGAAAATTTGGTGATGCCATTTGGGTTGACTAATGCACCTGCAGTGTTCCAACATTTCATTAATGATGTGTTCTCGCATGTTTTGGGGAAATTCGTTATCGTGTACCTAGATGACATTCTCATATATTCTTGCGACCGTGATACTCATTTAGATCATGTCAGGCAGGTGTTACAGCTTCTCAGAGAGAATAAGCTGTATGCTAAACTTGAGAAATGTGTATTTTCTGTTCAAGAGTTGCCTTTCTTGGGTTATATTGTGTCTGCTTCTGGTTTTAAAATGGACGCCGCTAAGGTGCAAGCGGTGCTGCATTGGGAACGGCCTGATAACCTGAAAGCACTTCAGCGGTTCCTTGGGTTTTCTAACTACTATAGGAAATTTATCAAAGATTTTTCCATCATTGCTAAACCACTAACTGACATGACTAAAAAGGGTACCAATTTCTCCGTTTGGCCTGAGGCTGCTGTGCGCGCATTTGAATTTTTTTAAGAACAGTTTTGTTTCAGCCCCCATTCTTGTGCAGCCAGATGTTTCAAAACCTTTTGTTGTGGAAGTCGATGCGTCTGAGGTTGGTGTGGGGGCGGTACTATCACAAGGCTCATCTTTGAGTGATTTGCGTCCTTGCGCCTATTTTTCCAAGAAACTGTCGCCCGCCAAACGTAACTACGATATCGGCAACAGGGAGTTGTTGGCAATCAAGTTGGCCTTTGAGGAATGGCGACACTTCTTGGAGGGGTCGATTCATCAGGTTACTGTTATTACCGATCATAAGAATTTGCTTTATTTGGAGTCTGCCAAGCGTCTGTCTCCCAGGCAGGCTCGCTGGGCATTGTTTTTCACGCGGTTCAACTTTGTTGTTACTTACAGACTGGGGTCTAAAAACACTAAGGCGGATGCTCTGTCCAGGTGTTTTCCGGGGGGAGAACCTCAGGAGGATCCAGTACCCATCCTCCAAAAGGGTGTTGTGGTTTCGGCTCTCACTACCGAGGTTGAGGCTGAGATTGCCGAGGCTCAGGAGGAGGTACCATCTGAGCTTCCCATCAACAAATCTTTTGTACCGCTTCATCTCCGCTTACAGGTTTTGGCGGAGCATCATGATGCTGTCCTTGCTGGCCACCCAGGGGTTAGAGGTACCTTGGAGTTGGTGTCACATCGGTTTTGGTAGCAAATAGATAATGGCTGCACTCAAGTTTATTGTGCTAAAGCAAGAAAATGTGCAATACATGAAATGTGAACAGCATAATGGCTTGTGAAATTTATGAAAAAACACATGTGATTTTTAGCACAAAATTTGGCCAAATGTTGTGAGCCCATTCACCAAACGTCAAGGTAATCTCAGATCGAATGGGTAACTAACCTGTCTGCCTAGTGTGAACACTTACCTATGGCTAATAAAATGGTAAAGCCTGTATTTATAGAGGAGGTTAGAACCAACTGTGTTTGGATGTAATTAAAATCACAGCATGGTGAAGGGCGGGGCGTTCAAGTCAGAAAAAGCAATACATAGTAAATGTAGAAAAACTGACTGAACAGCCATCTAGTCTGAACTGGTGCATAACCAAAAAGTCTTACATAGCAAATAGATAATGGCTGCACTCAAGTTTATTGTGCTAAAGCAAGAAAATGTGCAGACAGGTTAGTTACCCATTCGATCTGAGATTACCTTGACGTGAATTTGGTGAATGGGCTCACAACATTTGGCCAAATTTTGTGCTAAAAATCTCATGTGTTTTTTCATAAATTTCACAAGCCATTATGCTGTTCACATTTCATGTATTGCACATTTTCTTGCTTTAGCACAATAAACTTGAGTGCAGCCATTATCTATTTGCTATGTTAGACTTTTTGGTTATGCACCAGTTCAGACTAGATGGCTGTTCAGTCAGTTTTTCTATATTTACTATGTATTGCTTTTTCTGACTTGAACGCCCCGCCCTTCACCATGCTGTGATTTTAATTACATCCAAACACAGTTGGTTCTAACCTCCTCTATAAATACAGGCTTTACCATTTTATTAGCCATAGGTAAGTGTTCACACTAGGCAGACAGGTTAGTTACCCATTCGATCTGAGATTACCTTGACGTTTGGTGAATGGGCTCACAACATTTGGCCAAATTTTGTGCTAAAAATCTCATGTGTTTTTTCATAAATTTCACAAGCCATTATGCTGTTCACATTTCATGTATTGCACATTTTCTTGCTTTAGCACAATAAACTTGAGTGCAGCCATTATCTATTTGCTATGTAAGACTTTTTGGTTATGCACCAGTTCAGACTAGATGGCTGTTCAGTCAGTTTTTCTATATTTACTATGTATTGCTTTTTCTGACTTGAACGCCCCGCCCTTCACCATGCTGTGATTTTAATTACATCCAAACACAGTTGGTTCTAACCTCCTCTATAAATACAGGCTTTACCATTTTATTAGCCATAGGTAAGTGTTCACACTAGGCAGACAGGTTAGTTACCCATTCGATCTGAGATTACCTTGACGTTTGGTGAATGGGCTCACAACATTTGGCCAAATTTTGTGCTAAAAATCTCATGTGTTTTTTCATAAATTTCACAAGCCATTATGCTGTTCACATTTCATGTATTGCACATTTTCTTGCTTTAGCACAATAAACTTGAGTGCAGCCATTATCTATTTGCTATGTAAGACTTTTTGGTTATGCACCAGTTCAGACTAGATGGCTGTTCAGTCAGTTTTTCTATATTTACTATGTATTGCTTTTTCTGACTTGAATGCCCCGCCCTTCACCATGCTGTGATTTTAATTACATCCAAACACAGTTGGTTCTAACCTCCTCTATAAATACAGGCTTTACCATTTTATTAGCCATAGGTAAGTGTTCACACTAGGCAGACAGGTTAGTTACCCATTCGATCTGAGATTACCTTGACGTTTGGTGAATGGGCTCACAACATTTGGCCAAATTTTGTGCTAAAAATCTCATGTGTTTTTTCATAAATTTCACAAGCCATTATGCTGTTCACATTTCATGTATTGCACATTTTCTTGCTTTAGCACAATAAACTTGAGTGCAGCCATTATCTATTTGCTATGTAAGACTTTTTGGTTATGCACCAGTTCAGACTAGATGGCTGTTCAGTCAGTTTTTCTATATTTACTATGTATTGCTTTTTCTGACTTGAACGCCCCGCCCTTCACCATGCTGTGATTTTAATTACATCCAAACACAGTTGGTTCTAACCTCCTCTATAAATACAGGCTTTACCATTTTATTAGCCATAGGTAAGTGTTCACACTAGGCAGACAGGTTAGTTACCCATTCGATCTGAGATTACCTTGACGTTTGGTGAATGGGCTCACAACATTTGGCCAAATTTTGTGCTAAAAATCTCATGTGTCTTTTCATAAATTTCACAAGCCATTATGCTGTTCACATTTCATGTATTGCACATTTTCTTGCTTTAGCACAATAAACTTGAGTGCAGCCATTATCTATTTGCTATGTAAGACTTTTTGGTTATGCACCAGTTCAGACTAGATGGCTGTTCAGTCAGTTTTTCTATATTTACTATGTATTGCTTTTTCTGACTTGAACGCCCCGCCCTTCACCATGCTGTGATTTTAATTACATCCAAACACAGTTGGTTCTAACCTCCTCTATAAATACAGGCTTTACCATTTTATTAGCCATAGGTAAGTGTTCACACTAGGCAGACAGGTTAGTTACCCATTCGATCTGAGATTACCTTGACGTTTGGTGAATGGGCTCACAACATTTGGCCAAATTTTGTGCTAAAAATCTCATGTGTTTTTTCATAAATTTCACAAGCCATTATGCTGTTCACATTTCATGTATTGCACATTTTCTTGCTTTAGCACAATAAACTTGAGTGCAGCCATTATCTATTTGCTATGTAAGACTTTTTGGTTATGCACCAGTTCAGACTAGATGGCTGTTCAGTCAGTTTTTCTATATTTACATCGGTTTTGGTGGCCCAAGATCCGACAGGACGTGGTCTCATACGTGTCAGCTTGTACCACGTGCGCTAGGGCTAAGACGCCCCGCTCCCGTCCTGTTGGCACACTACTTCCTCTTGAGGTACCTAGTAAGCCATGGACAAAAATCTCCATGGATTTCATCACTGATTTGCCCTCCTCAGCTGGGAACACGGTCATCTTGGTGATTGTTGATCGGTTTTCAAAAATGTCGCACTTTGTGTCTTTGCCTTCGTTGCCTAACGCTAAGACTCTGGCTCAGGTATTTGTGCAGGAGGTGGTCAGACTTCATGGGGTTCTGTCTGACATCGTGTCTGATAGGGGTACTCAGTTTCTGGCAAAATTTTGGAAAGCATTTTGCTCACGGCTGGGGATCAAGTTGTCTCATTCTTCGGCGTTTCATCCTCAGTCAAATGGTCAGACCGAGCGTATGAACCAAAATTTGGAACAGTACTTACGCTGCTTTATCTCTGATAACCAGGAGGAGTGGTCAACGTTCCTTCCTTTGGCTGAGTTTGCCATCAATAACCACCTCCAGGAGTCGTCTGGGGAGTCTCCGTTTTTTTGTGTTTACGGGCTACATCCTAAATTTTGTACTTTGAGTCAGAGGGGCTCTTCCGGCGTTCCGGAGGAAGACCAGTTAGGAGCACAATTGTCATCAGTCTGGAGGAGAGTGAAACAGTGCCTGTTGAGCGTGGGTGCTAGGTACAAACGTGTGGCTGACAGTAGGCGTGTGCCAGGTCCGGACCTGAGTGTGGATGACTGGGTGTGGTTATCCACAAAAAACATAAGACTCAAAATACCATCCCTTAAATTGGGTCCACGGTTTATTAGTCCATTTAGGGTCGCCGCTGTTATTAACCCAGTAGCGTACCGGTTGGAGCTTCCTACGGTGTATAAAATACACAACATATTCCACAGATTGTTAAAGAAGGTGGTGGGTCTTGTGGACACGACACCAATGCCTTCTCCAGTCTTGGTGGATGGTAATTTGGAATTTGAAGTCTCCAAGGTGGTTGACTCTCGTGTAGTGCACCGCACTTTACAGTACTTGGTACACTGGTGTGGTTATGGGCCTGAGGAGAGGTCTTGGGTACCAGGCTCGGACGTTCATGCGGATCGGCTGGTCAGGTTGTTTCACAGCCACCATCCAGACAAGTAGGGTCCTATAAGCCGTGAGGGCCATGGGGTCACTCGTAGAAGGCGGGGTACTGTCATGTCGGACGCTGTTCAGACCAGGTCGTCCGACAGACAGCTTTTGTCCACTATGTGCTCATTGGCGTCGGCTAGATTTTATCTAGCTGGTCCGGGGTTAATTGATCTGGTGCTCGGATTGGAAGCTGGGCCATGCCCACTGCCTTTAAATAGTTCTCCTGAACATTGGGCATCGCCGATTATAGCTTCTGTCTAGTGCTTGGTTATCTCGGTCTGGAGTGGTGAGCTAGGAGTTGGAGTATCGTATCTGGTGGTGTATTTCCCTTTGTCTTATTTACTCCTTCCTATATTTGTATTTGTTTTGCCCTGTGCATTTATAGTGTGCTCCTGAGTGACTGCGGCATGGTGTATATTTTCCGTTATCCTTGTCTGTGCTTACTGTGGGTTTTGGTGTATGATCTCTTCACTGGGTGGTAGGTTGTGGTTTCAGCCTAGGGTTGCAACAGGAGACAGGGTGAGGGTCGAGGCCTAGACATGTACACCATCAGTGTAAACTCTAGGTAGAGGGTCAGTCAGAATTTCCCTAGTCTGAGGGAAATTGCAGGGGACCGGGTTATTAGCTCTTGGCCACCTAGGCATCCCGTGACACCTCCTTCCCAGAGCCATAACTTTTTTACTTTTCCGTCAATTTGGCCATGTGAGGGCTTATTTTTTGCGGGACGAGTTGTACTTTTGAACGACATCATTGGTTTTACCATGTCGTGTACTAGAAAACGTGACTAGGTTATTTTTTACCTAAGTGGTGAAAAAAAATTCCAAGCTTTGCTAAAAAAAAAAAAAAAAAATTGCGCCATTTTACGATACTCATAGCGTCTCCATTTTTCATGATCTGGGGTCGGTTGAGGGCTTATTTTTTGTGTGCCGAGCTGGCGTTTTTAATGATTCCAACTTGGTGCAGATACGTTCTTTTCATCGCCTGTTACTGCATTTTAATGCAATGTCGCGGCGACCAAAAAAACATAATTCTGGAGTTTCAACTTTTTTTCTCGTTACGCCGTTTAGCGATCAGGTTAATGCTTTTTTTATTGATAGATCGGACGATTCTGAACGTGGCGATACCAAATATGTGTAGGATTGGTTTTTTTTATTGATTTATTTTGATTGGGGCGAAAGGGGGGTGATTTAAACTTTTATATTTTTTTTATTTTTTTCACATTTTTTTTACTTTTTTTTTACTTTTGCCATGCTTCAATAGCCTCCATGGGAGGCTAGAAGCAGGCACAGCACGATCACCTCTGCTACATAGCAGCGATCTGCTGTTTGCTGCTATGTAGTAGAAAATCAGGTGTGCTGTGAGCGCCGACCACAGGGTGGCGCTCACAGCTACCGGCGATCAGTAACCATAGAGGTCTCAAGGACCTCTATGGTTACAATGGAGAAGCATCGCCGACCTCCGATCATGTGACGGGGGTCGGCGATGCGCTCATATCCGGCCACTCGGCGTTTAACAGCGGCATTTAACTAGTTAATAGCGGCGGGTGAATCGCGATTCCACCCGCCGCTATTGCGGGCACATGTCAGCTGTTCAAAACAGCTGACATGTCCCGACTTTGATGCGGGCTCACCACGGAGCCCTGCATCAAAGCAGGGCAGCTGACCTCGGTCGTACTATCCTGTCCGAGGTCAGTAAGGGGTTAACAGGTGAACCCTGTAGTCTATCGCCTCAGCCTTCCACCACATTTGAACCTCACCGACACCTTCCATGTGTCTCTGTTAAAACAAGTATATATGACCCGGTCTTCTGGGACTCCTGCTGGGAGCTTGGATACGTCCTCTGACAATTTTGAGGTCAATGCCATTGTCGGGTCAAAGGTGATGCACTGCAAAAAATTTTTTTTGGGTGGACTGGAAGGGTCATGGACCAGAGCATAGGACCTGGGAGCCTATAAAGAACATTCGTGCCCCCCAGTTATTGTGGCTTTTGAGCATGGCAAATGCTGCTGGTGGGATGTTAACGGAGTGGTTAATGTTAGGCGCTGGGATTCTTCCACTGCACAGGGTATATCTCAAGCCTTGTCTGCCTCAGTGGTCTCCCATTCGGACTCAGCCGCTGCAGGTGCTGCTCAGCATAGATGTCAGTTCCAGCATCTAGCTCAGGTTCGTGGTATATGGTTGGTTACTGCAAGCTCTCCAGCCAAGTTCTTTTAACCAGTGTTATACAGGAGCAGCCTGACACTCTGGAGCCTAAGTCCAGAAATCACCCTACTGAGCATGTCCGTGATGTGGCGTCTTCCTATTGGTGGTCGGACGTCTCCGACTCTGGTGATGTGGCAGCTCCGGATTGGCCCTCGGGTGATGTCTCGGCTGGCTGGGCATGAGTGTATGGGGTGGAGGTTTGGATTTAAAAGGCTTCCAATGGCACCCACAGGTGCGCTAGTATCACTTGTGTGTGGCTATGTGAGTGAAGACCCTACTACTCTTTCTGCAAGTGTCGTATGTCTGTCTAGCTTTGGGACTGTACAAGTTGGCAGGCAGCTAGCATCAGTGGGGGCAATTAGCCATTTGGCTTAGCATCTGTTACCTACTTGTGTGCGGTTTGCACAGTAGAGTTTCAGAGCAATCTCAACTCTAGTCAGGATATTATCCAGAGCATGTTTCATTTCTCTGTGCGATTGACACAGCTCAGTTGCAGAGCATCTGTTTCATTTCTGTGTGCAAGATCAATTCACATGCTTGTCCTGTGACGTTTACTGAAGACAGAGCACTTAGTACTCATTTGTACTGTTCCTTCCTGTGGAGTAACAGAGTTTGGAACTCAGCGTCCTGTTCACTCTGGTTGGCATTAACCCACGGTGTACAAGTAATCGCTCACCGTGTGTTCCGTCATTCTTCACTAGCAGCAGTTTTCCATCTGCAAGTGTCTGCCTCCGTTCCTAAGAATGCAGTGGGTGTAGGACCTGCGATGACGTCGCGGCTTGTGATTGGTTGCATGAGCGGTCACATGAGCGGTCACGTGACCAATCACAAGCCGTGACGTCATCGAAGGTCCTTCACTCTGCATTCTTAGGAACGGAGGCAGACACTTGCAGCGGTGACAGCCAGGGGCCGTCCGAGGGTGAGTATATCCATATTTTTTATTTTTATTCTTTATTCTTTACATGAATATGGATCCCAGGGCCTGAAGGAGAGTCTCCTCTCCTTCAGACCCTGGGAACCATCCAGGATCACTTCCGATATTTGTGTCCCATTGACTTGTATTGGTATCGGGTATCGGCGATATCCGATATTTTTTGGATATCGGCCGATCCAATCCGATACAGATACTTTCAAATATCGGAAGGTATCGCTCAACACTAATTATGTCTCCTCTTTAGAGATTGATTCGAGGTTCGAGCTTGAGTCTAAGTGTCTAAAATTCACGATGTAATGAGAATTTGATAATTTTGAGATTTAACTCCCATTGTGCAAAAAAAAACATTTCCCACACTGTTGAAGTATCAAAGAGAGGGATAACTTTACTTTGCTTTGTCATGTGGACATCCCCACAATGCCCTCCAGCTATGATATCATAGCTATAGACTATACGGATTGTCATACCTTGTATAGGGGAGATCAGTATCTGGGCCATCTGAGATTACCAGAGGAGCATAGTTTGTACAGGAGTTGTTTTTCATCTCCAAGGTCACTAGGCTAGTCTCTTTCTCCTGTAGAATGTAAGCATTGATGGTCAGCAGGGTCACCTCTTTCTCTTGCGGGTACAGTGTAAGCTCTTATGGTCTGCAGGGTATTTTCTGTCTTTCTACTGCAGAGGGTAATTTGTTTTGGTCTGCAGGTTCTCTCTCTCTAGTTAAGTGTAAACTCTTATGGTCGCTGGGTTCTCTCTCTCTCTCTTTCTCTCTCACTCTCTCCTCTCCCTGGTTGTATTTTAAAAGTAAATCCAACTTTTCCAGTATCGAGAGCCTGTAGAGACTAAGATCATATGGTCAGCAGTTTCCTCTCTCTCCTGCCTTCAAAGTATAAGCTCTTATGGTCAGCGAAATTATCTCTCTCTTTTGATTGTAAAGTGTAAGCTGTTATGTCTCTCTGTCTATTCTTCATCACATGTATTATGCAAGCAATTACAAGCTTTATAATATTGAAATTTGTGGACTTTTATTCACTGCAAATCAAATTTTTGTGGTAAGTTTGTGAAGTCAGTGAATTCAAATTTTCGAAGATCTGCTTATCTCTAGCCCTCTTCGTTCCATTTTTTCCCATTTTATCTTGCTTTTTCTGCTCTGCCACGCAACTATTTTTCTTAAGAGACCACACTTTAGGCTCAGCGTGAGAGGGTATTATTTTAGATCTAACTTTTTTGTGAGGGTTTTTCTTTGTTTTGGAGTATATTTACCTGTTTTGAAAAATTTTCCAATGGTTCAAAATTTGAAATTAGAGCAATTGCCACATTTTGGTCTTCTTTTTCTTCTTTGTCTTTTCTTTTTTATTCTTATTCTTCTTTCTTCCCTTTCCCTCTGTACATGTCTTTTTCTCCCTCCTTCTTCTCCTCTTCCTTCCTTCTCTCTTCTCCTTTCATCTTCTTCTCCTTTTATCTTTTTCTTACTATTATAACTTTTTAAAATTCTTACAGCTTTCATCAGCTATTTTTTTACATTTATATGTAAGTATTTGTTTTTTCTGCAGCTAGTATTTTCATCATTTTCATCAATCTCCACATTTTTTAGAATTAGTATTTTGGAGGCTATGGAAACCTATTACTAGCAGCTGTGTCAATTATCTATGTGTGCTACTTACAATGGTCGTCACAAAATTAAAATGCATATTATACCTTGAGTGGCCTCGAATATCAATTTAAGACGTTATCTTATTTTATTTCGAGAACATGGGAAATACATTGGCAAATTCAGGTTTGTTACATCTGCGTATTTCAAATTCTATTTTATTTAGAGTTGGAAAAAAGAGTGCATTCAACATTAGGGGGCTTATAGCTAGGTCTCCAATATCTAATAGTAGTCCATCTTTGATGTTGAATATTGAAAATATACAAATATTACCTGTGAGGCCAATTTTCTCTTTCTATTTTTTTTAAATTCTCACATGTTTAAATCCTTGCAAGCGCTCCAAGCGTTATTATCTCCATGTTGAATTTAATAATATACTTTTCCTGATGTTGTATATTGTAATAGTTCCGGAAGAAATGCATACAAACACAGTGGTTCTCATTTGCATTCTTCTCTTTTGTAACATGCCACTAAAGTATCACTTTCCAAATTATATCATCATTCTTTATTGTTGTATATATTACAGTGCTTCATATAAATGATTCTCTTATTTAGCAACTTGTATCTTTATTAAAGGATTCCTAAAATGCATGAAGACGGCATAAAGCATTAACAGCATTCATGTCAGAAATTAAAACAAATGTGCTCCTATGTAAAAGCTGCATTAAGATTTGTCACATGTAGAACATTGCATTATATATTCTGTTAGTGCTGCTTGCACATTTAAGTTAATAGCTAAATGGAGTACCTTTAATATAAAATGAAAGACTTGATCCTCCAGGGAACATAAACATGAAGAAAATGACCTATCCCTAGACATATTCAACCATAATACATTGCGTCCCTCTGACAGCATTGCTTCTAATAGTATTTTATTTTTACAATATTAATATTGCATCCAATGGAAATAGTTCAGGGAACATTCATTTTTACTCAATTCAACACTTCTTTTAATAAACCTATAGTACTAGTGCTATTCATTCTCTTCTAAAAACATTAGGACATTGTTTATCACTCCCAATAGTAATATTAACCACTTTCCAACCTTAGTATCCATACATCCAGGTTGCCTAGTACTGACCTTGGATGTGTGAATACACCAAGGTGATTTTGAGCTCATAGAGTCTGCGTGTGCGTGATTGCAGTTGGGTGTCAGTTGATTTTGACAGCACTCAGTGCCAGGTTGCAGTCCCACACCACTCTCGACATTTTAAATCCTAAATGCTGCAATTGAACTTGATCGCAGCATTTTGGGAGCAGACAGAGGGAAGAAAGCCCCTCTGCCCTTTTATCGGAGATTGTTCTTGATTGTGTTATATGGTGACCCGATGTCATCACCAGAGCTAGCAAAGTTGCTGGATCATGATCATAACATGAAGCAAGTTTGCCTGCCAGTGCAGAGCTAACAGCTTGCATAGCATAGGAATGCTCCTATACAAGCGAACAGCCTACAAAAAAATGAAAGTCCTATAGTGGGACAAAGTAAAAAAGTAAAAACAGTGAAAAAAAATAGTAAAAAATATATTAAAAAAATTAAAAATAAAGGTGCTTCTTATAAAATAAGAATATCATCAAAAAGTTAATTTATTTCAGTTCTACAATACAAAAAGTGAATCTCGTACATTATATAGAGTCATTACAAGCAGATTGATCTATTTCATGTGTTTATTTCTGTTAATGTTGATTATCGCTTACAGCCAATGAAATCCCAAAAGTTAGCTGCCTCATTAGAGTGAATTGATCATGTGGGAGTTTCATCTGAATAATAAGATATAGATGGATACCTCAATGTAAGGGCTCAGCGTAGAGCACCAGATAAATGTGATCCCAAATATTAAGTAAAATGTTCCTAACAAAAGCTTGAACTCAATCCAAAAAAGCAAGTTCCCACTCAGGTCCATCATTTGTTGATGGAAATATAAGGAACTTCCACCTAGCTGGTAGTCCTAAGGCTTTGAAAAACCGAAGTGGCTCCTCACCATCCAAAAGAAATTCAGCAAATTCTGTGCTCCCAAATCCAAATGTCCCCTCTCTTCTGAGCCTCAGTGTGCCTATACCACTTATAGCATCTACATGTTTGGCCTTTCTGTAGTGAAGAGAGCCTGCCTAATTTACGGGTGCGTGCCCCCAGAAGCATGGGCTGGGCGTAACGTACTGGTCACTATAAGGTACTGGTCACTGCAGTGCACTGGTCACTACAGTTTGCAATTTTCACTCAGCAACATCCAATGTTGCTTGTTTCTAAAAATACCCATGGAGTCAAAAGCATCACTTCACCTGCAGATATATTCCCAAAGGGACATAATTTCCAAAATAGGGTCACTTGAGAGAGGGATTCTGCTCTTCTAACACTCAGGGTCTATGTATTTGGAGTCCACAAGCTATTCTAGCAGAATCTGTGCACCAGGAGACAAATAGCGCTTAGTCGCTCCCGATTCTCCCAATGTGGCTAAGCAGTTCTGTACAGCAACATATGGGGTATTGCCACAATCAGTAGAAATTGTGGGACAAATTATTGGGCAATTTTTACCCACTTCTCATGTGAAAATGTAAAATCTGGGGCTAACACAAACTTTTGATGGCAAAAATATAATTATTTTGTCTTCACTGCACAGCACAATGGTGGAAAATTCTGTGACACGCCTGTGGTTTCAATATGATCACTGCACCCCTAGATGAATTAATTGAGAGGTGTAGTTTGTAAAATGGGGTCACTTTTGGAGGGTTCTGCTGTGCTGGCACCTCAGGAACTTTTCTAGTGGATCATGGCACCCGCAAACCAATCCAGTAAAATATGCACTGTAATATGCAGCTCTTTACCTTCTGAGCTTTGCACCGAGACTGAAAAGTATTTCCTGATTACATGTAGGGTATTGGGGCACTCAGAAAAAAGTGGACTTCAGTTTGTTGTAAAAAATTTTTACTATCCCTTAGGAAAAAAAGTGAATACACCCCGGTGATTTTGTGCTCACAGACACTGTGTGCGCACGTTCACTGTCGGGTGTCAGCTGTCAACTTCGGGATGAAACAACATTTTAGTTGTAAAAATGTAATTTATTCTTTCTTCTCCGGTCAATGGTATAAAAGTCTGTGAGGCACATATGCTGTTAATATGATCAATGCATCCCTAGATAAATTCACTTGGGGGTGTAGTTTGTAAAATGAGTTCACATATAGGGTGTTTCTGTTGTTCAGGCACCAAACCATTCCAGCAAAATCTGAACTCCAATATGGCTCTTCTAGTTTACAAAATGGTGTAAGTTGTGGGGGATTTTCACTATTTAGGCACATTAGGGCCTCTGCAAAGACAACATGGTGTTCGCTAATTGTTTTAGCAAATTTTGTATTCAAAAAGTCAAATGGCGCTCCTTCCCTTCTGAGTTGTGCCATGCACCCAAACAGCAGTATTTTTCCCTCACATATGGTGTATCCGCATACTCAAGAGAATTTGCACAACACGTTGTTAGGGTTTGCAGAACGCACCGAATATATTTATTGATGTGATTGGTGCGTTCGCAACCCGGGATCCACCGTGCAGGAAATATCCTGCCGCTAAGTGAATGACAGCACAATATGGCGGTATTAACCAGCTCTGTTAGCTTCACAGAGCGGCCGAGAAAGCAAAGCTCTGTGCCCTGTTAACTCTCACAGAGACACAGGCTAACTACCCAGAAGAGAGCAGTCTGTGGTCATGCATGCACACAACACTCCTCGCCGGCAGTGCCAGCATTCTAGGGGCTTATTTCAGCCAGGTCCCTGAATACTCTCATACACAATCTCCTCGCCGGAGGTGCCAGCATTCTAGGGGCTTATTTCAGCCGGGTCCCTGAACACATTCACGCATATGACCACAGTGGCGCAAAGCATGTAACTTTAGAAGATACTAGCGCATGGCCGTGCGGCCATGCGAGCCTTAAATAGCTGCAGCACGTACAGGACCTTGCTAGAAGGACCAATGAGAGGCTGCTACAGAGCCTGCATACCTACAGGACCTTCCTAGAAAGACCAATAGATTTGGCTGCAGTACCTGAACATGTGACCCTTGATCTCCACTGAGAGATCTTACCCTGGGCATGCTCAGTGTGTGCAAAGCAGGACTTAGTCCCAGAAAAGCCTGTTCGCCGTAGATCAGTGCAGGGTACAATAGCAGAGCCTGGAGAGGCAGCAAAAACCCTTTGCACTGAATCAGACTCAGTGAGACGCTGGGACCGACGTCTCCGCTGAGCAGGCTCCACTGCAGCCGATGGAGAATGGGAGACCGCAGCTGACACGGATCGAGATTCCCCCTGTGCAGCAGAGGAAACTCGACTCCTAACACACGTTTGCAAAAAAAAAGTAGAATTTTTGTGATAAAAAGTAAAATGTTTTTTTCCACATTCCAAAAATTCCTGTGAAGTACGTGAATGGTTAATAAACATCTTGAATGTGGTTTTGCGCACCTTGAGGGGTGCAGTTTTTAGAATGGTGTCACTTGTGGGTATTTTCTGTCATATAGACCATACAAAGTCACTTCAAATGTGATGTGGTCCCTAAAAAAAATGGTTTTGTAACTTTTGTTAGACAAATGAGAAATTGATGGTCAACTTTAAACCCTTATAGCTTCCTAACAAAAATAATTGTAGGAAATGCTATTTATTAACTAATTTGTATGACATATCTCTCTGATTTAAGAGCATAAGAATTCAAAGTTTGAAAATTGCAAAATTTAACAATTTTTCCCAAATTCCATTTTTTTCACAAATAAACGCAAATCATATCAAGTAAATTTTACCACTAACAAGATGTACACTATGTCACGTAAAAACTATTTCAGAATCAGTGGGATCCTTCAAACTGTTCCAGTGTTATTATCTCATAAAATGACACAGAATAGTACAAATTGGCCTGGTCATTAACGTGCAAACCACCTTAAGGGGTAAAAAGGTTAAAATAAAAAAAGTCATACAAATGTCACTTTTTAATTGTACATTTTTGCTCATTTTTCTCACTGGAAATATAATTGGCATATTATTAATTAATTATGCTTTAAATGTACATAATAAATGTTGAAACAAAGGCTACACTTGCCATCTGTCAATTCAGGCAAATGCAAAACGGGCTTTCCTGGCAGTGGGTGGCATCATCCTGTAACAATATAGTATTGTCAACCTCAAGACATCAAGAATTTTAATAATTGCAGATGAGCAGAGACCCATTGGCTGTCTGCTCCACCACTTTAGACCATCAGTCAGCAGGACACTTCTGGCAGGACATCAGACAGCATGATGACATCACTTATGGAATCTGCTGTGGAGTTGGAGAAGTGCATCACAACTCTACACTGAAGCGGAGTGAGGTAAGTATTGGAATATATTTGTCTTCATCGGGGTTATTATTGAAAGATGATGTCACAATTGGCGGTTGTACATTGAAAATGTTCCCACTTTGATTCTGTTTTTAAAGTAGACACATTTGGAGGTAATTTTTAAAAGGAGGGTGAGATAGTGTTTTTTTTTAAATGAGGAAGTGTAGATAATGATTTTTAAAAGGAGGCAAAAAGAGGGTATATATTATAATATTATAAGAGGTACAATGCAGTTCATTAATACCAAGAGGTATAATAGGGGGGGGGGGGTCAATATTATTAGGAAGAATAGGGGCATTATTATTCATTAATTTTATAATTAAATTGCAAAGCCAAAGTTGTCTGTGGTCTACATTTTACGAAGACGAATTATGGATGGAAGTGTTTGTCATGGCAGACTGGGCTAAATGGAAAAGGGAAAGTTAATTACTAAGATCAGCAAGAATGTTTCCTGGGAGTCTCTGAAATTTACCGTTACATGGTATTAGTCTAAGTTCCATACTTTTAGTTAATGATCAGTTTTGTAGCATTATCACTAATTAGTAATTTGTGGTTATATACTGATTGTAGCATTTGTTTCATATTGCAGTATTTATGGTCATATTTTTCTTGGTACAGTCGTATTTGCTAATAATCAGTATGGTGGCATTTGTATTATATGGTCTTAGAGTGGCGGTAATTTTTAACCTACTATAGTGTTATTGTTGGTACTTTAATTCTTGCAATAAATCTTACGAAACAAGAACACGAAATACACTAGGTGCTTCCACTCATAGGGTATTTTGCAGCATCACATTAAAAACAAGCACCTGTTCACTGTCTATTTAATATATAGAACCATTACTACTTATAGTCTGTGCACATGGAAACCATACAACAAAAACCCTATTGATAGGCTACTTAAGATTGATCATAATATTATGCACAAAAATTGGTTTTAAAAACAGATATGGGATCATTGTACCCGCAACTGTTGGTCAATTACCGTCGGTCTAGATGGTGTAAGTAGTCTTGCAAGGGATTAAGAGTCCACATCCAGTTTCTGTAGAGTAATATCACATGAATAGAGCATATTGCAGGTACATTTAATACCCATTTAAGAGCGCACCCAGGCTCGATTGCTGCAAGACAGATCGTCAATAAACTTGGAGATAGGCGTTCACCGGCCAGTAGTGCAGCAGTCATGCTACAGGATCAAAAAGGAAGCTCCTGGCTTGTGATGTCACATCCTGTACGTAAACAGTCTCTGTGAGCGAAGTCCATTCCTGTTCCCATGCATTTCAGAAGTGCTCAGTTTTCTTCATCAGAGAGTTAGCTCATTTTATATAATGATCCTCACGCATGTGGTTTTTGGGGAGCAATTCAGAAAATCAAAAACAATTTTTAAATCACCCTCTGTGATGACATTTTATTGAAATTCATAAGGGGACATAAAAGGAGTTTAGTTTTTGGTTTGGTAGTAATATCACATGATTGATTAGCTAAAAGGGAATTGCATTAAAACATGTATAGAGCTAAAAGCAAATGGATTTTTAACTTAAACTCACTTGCACCCATGGGTCTGAATAAAAAAATATAGTTATTTGCCTTTTAAATATTTAATAATATCCACCTACAAGGAATAGCATTGATTTAGGCATTTATTAATAAGATTTATTATCTATGGACCAATTAATTTTAAAACAAAGTAAAATTAATATAATATTTATTGTATTGGAGAGTAGTGCATTTGGTATGGTGGATTCATTGATGTGTATGACATCTTCTATCTTCTGTGCTAATTATAGTGCATAGGGACTATATGTACTTAGTAAGTCACATTAATGTGTATATTTATTGAATAAGTAAGGGTGGGATTTTTTCAATATATGTTTAATATGATATAATTTTAGAATAAGAATCATAAAGAATGTATTTTAACTGGTGTAGTGAAACGCTACCTGAGTGGGTTGAGGGAAACTCACTTGGAACGGGATTTAACCCCTTCATGAACTTGGGATTTTCCTTTTTCCCGTGTTCGTTTTTCACTCCCCTCCTTCCCAGAGCCATAACTTTTTTATTTTTCCGTCAATTTGGCCATGTGAGGGCTTATTTTTTGCGGGACGAGTTGTACTTTTGAACGACATCATTGGTTTTACCATGTCGTGTACTAGATAACGGGAAAAAAATTCCAAGTGCAGTGAAATTGCAAAAAAAGTGCAGTCCCACACTTGTTTTTGTTTGGATTTTTTGCTAGGTTCACTAAATGCTAAAACTGACCTGACATTATGATTCTCCAGGTCAGTACGAGTTCACAGACACCTAACATGACTAGGTTATTTTTCACCTAAGTGGTGAAAAAAAATTCCAAACTTTGCAAAAAAAAAAAATTGCTCCATTTTCCGATACTCGTACAGTCTCCATTTTTCGTGATCTGGGGTCAGGTGAGGGCTTATTTTTTGCATGCCGAGCTGGCGTTTTTAATTATAGCATTTTGGTGCAGATACGTTCTTTTGTTCACCCGTTATTGCATTTTAATGCAATGTCGCGGCGACCAAAAAAACGTAATTCTGGTGTTTCGAATTTTTTTCTCGTTACGCCGTTTAGCGATCAGGTTAATGCTTTTTTTTTATTGATAGATCGGGCAATTCTGAACGCGGCGATACCAAATATGTGTAGGTTTGATTTTTTTTTTTATTGATTTATTTTGATTGGGGCGAAAGGGGGGTGATTTAAACTTTTATATTTTTTTATTTTTTTCACATTTTTTTAAACTTTTTTTTTAACTTTTGCCATGCTTCAATAGCCTCCATGGGAGGCTAGAAGCAGGCACAGCACGATCGGCTCTGCTACATAGCAGCGATCTGCTGTTCGCTGCTATGTAGCAGAAAATCAGTGCCTGAGGTGTGCTGTGAGCGCCGACCACAGGGTGGCGCTCACAGCTGCCGGGGATCAGTAACCATAGAGGTCTCAAGGACCTCTATGGTTACAATGGAGAAGCATCGCCGACCTCCGATCATGTGACGGGGGTCGGCGATGCGCTCATATCCGGCCGCCCGGCCGGATGCAGTAGTTAAATGCCGCTGTCTGCGTTTGACAGCGGCATTTAACTAGTTAATAGCGACGGGTGAATCGCGATTTCACCCACCGCTATTGCGGGCACATGTCAGCTGTTCAAAACAGCTGACATATCCCGGCTTTGATGCGGGCTCACCGCGGAGCCCTGCATCAAAGCAGGGGAGCTGACCTTGGAAGCACTATCCCGTCCGAGGTCAGTAAGGGGTTAAGCACTCAGGCATGGTTTCTCCACGTAAACAGTCTTAGTTGGTTTATTAGACATCATAAACCATAACACAAACAGTTCATTACATACATCAACGGAACACTTTAACCACCGACAGTCTGTTCCAATGGCAGATACGTCTCTGCCAGTAACCCCTTGTTATCTGGAGTTACCTTACAGGAGCTCCGGCTCCACACACTGACTCCTGCCAGTGCTAGTTCACAGGGGGAAAACTGCCTCACTGGGATCACTGTCCTTATGACCAGGGCACCTCGGATAGTCCAGACCCGCAGTAGGAACTGAAGCCGTCACAGGCTCTGTAGATGCAGCCTCTCCATGCGCTTTTAGGAAGTCCTGTCACAGACACTTCCAACACACAGGCCATCAGTCCATGGTCTCACCAGGTGCTTGCAGGACTCCAGTCCACTCAAGGACAATCCAACACCCTGACCATTCCAGGACTCACACTCTCATCAGGTACTTGCAGGACTCCAGTCCATCCCATGTCAATCCAACAGCCTGAGTATTCAGGTCCACAGTCTTTCTAAGTGCTTCTAGGACATCTCCACTCCCAGGAGACTCCAACAAAGACCTGACCTTACAAATGGACCATACAGATCCAAACACTATTCAACCATGTGACCAACACCCTGGTCACATTATGTAGCTGTAACCACCCCCATAGGTGGGTGGTGTGTGTGGTTAGCCAGTCCAGCCCAGCTCATGAGCTAACCCTATAAGCCCACCCTTATAAGTAAACACAACAAACTCTTGTGGAACTATAAGTCCCAGCATAACCATATAATTTTGGGCTTACAGCGCAGAAGACCTCTGCAACACATACCGGCTATTTACAATCCTGTCAGACTTTGTCACATCACCATAATTATGCCTCCAAGCGCATCCTGAAACACACACAGCGCCTACTGACTGTAACATGGTTCACCGCAACACACTGGTTATAAAGAAAATGGTAAGTACAATTGCTAACCTAATATATACTAGAGTCAGTGATACAAATCAAGCTAATTAAATAGTATCCATGCATGGGATCAAACAAATTCTATCAGTAACATCCATACATGCGATTATTCAGAATGAGCTCACTGTTGTCTGTTTACTCCCTGATGAAGGAAGCCAAGCACTTCCAAAACACAAAGGAGCAAGAACGGACTTCTGTCACAAAGGCTTATCGCCTACAGGTTGTATGTCACACGCCAGGAGTTCTACCGGCCAGAGTGCGTCTGTCTCCAAGTTTTTTGGTGAAATATCTCATAGCAGTGGAGCCTGGATGCTATCTTAAGTAAGTAATCAATTTACTTGGAATATGCTTTCCAGCGGTCTTGTATAAAATACGGAACATTGATCATCTATAGATATTGAATATGGACTTTTAACCTCTTGCAAGACTGCTTACAACAACTAGAGGTAATTGACTGACAGGGGCAGTAACAGTGATCCTGAATCTGTTTTTAAAAAACAATTTATGTACATAACATTATGATCGATGCTTATGTGGCATATTGTAAGGATTTTTGTTGTATGACACGGTAGTAATGGTTCTTTTTTTCAATAAATCTTGATTTCTAACAACATCATGTAGGATTATATTATAAATCACCGTCTGAGGAAGTGGATATATAGGTTGGACTGCATGGGCCTCTGAACTGTCAAATGCCAGCGCTAAATTTTAGTTCCAGTCTTGACCAAGATGAAGTCCATGAAATAGAGAGGTCAACATACCAGCAGATCCTGGGTCTATAGATTTGCTCAACTTTAGTCTAATGTGTAGGTAGGACCAGGGTTGGCTACACCACCCATGGCACCCGGTCAAGTGGACAAATGGGGAGCCCACACTGTCAGCATCTATGTGGATGGGTGGACCAATATGGCCTCCACTACTCAGCTGCCATGCACATGGCAGTCAGAGGAACGTGCTGCTGTTGTGATGTGTGCAATGGTGTCAGATGAGTCATTTGCCTTATCGGGAGGAGCCAAGTAGAGCCTAGAGGTTCAAATGAGATGGAAACAAAGAGAAAGCCAGGTCAGGCAGCTAAGTGGTTACAGGAGGGATCGGTGCAGAATGGCCTGCAGACTGATGGAATCATGGATAAAGTAGGCTGCAGGAGCCCATGCAAACACCGGGGGTCATATAGGACTGGAAGTATGGAGGGCGGGAGTTGGTGACACTCGCTGCCCCCCTAATGTGCCATGCCTGCAGTTGTGCAGGATCCCTTTGGTCTGTGGTCCAGGGCATCCGCTGCATGCTGTAAGGGTGGATATAGACAGTGCTGCCTTCCATTGGAGCAGATGGGTGATCTATGCCCATGTGCCTCAGTTTGGTAGAAACATGCATTTTGTATACACTCGCTGTTATGTGTCTTGTGTGCAGGAAAGTTTCTCTCTTGCCCCAGTTGGCATTTGTTACCCCCTACTTCCAGCATGTTCTGCCTTACAGCAATACCCCATAGAGATCCAGCCAGGGATCAGGATTCTTCACAGCTTTTGCTTTAATCAGTTCCCAGAAGAAAGCTCTGTCAAACTTGCACCAGTCACAGCAGAGTCACACAGCGACAGCGGTGCCTGTAAAATGCCCTTGCGCATGAAATAATGTCTGATGAGCTGTCCCATTATCACTGTTTCAGGCAATCATGGCTTGGAATTTTTATGTGAATGCTCTTTAACAATGTCTGACACCAGGACATTGTCTGTCCATAATGTGACATGTCATGTTGTCGACTGATACCATCAGTGAATGCTCTTATCAGCTGATTAGAGGGATTCTCGTTTTTTACTGGTTCTCCAGCTTAGTCTGGCTTGTTGATGGACCAAGTATCTATACACATGATCCAAAATATAATAATTACTTTTAATCAATTAATATGTTGTTTTACTGCTGAAAAATCAGAAGTGAAATCTTTGGCATTGTACTATACCTATATTTCTCTGCCTTATCTGTGCATCATGAATCGTGCTATGTGTGAAAGGGACCCACTGAAACTCTTTCATCTGGAGCCCACAAAAACCTGGAGACATCCCTGCATGAGCCTCATCTATATACAGTATCACATTGAGGCAAAAATGACAAAAAACACAGAAATTGATGGAGCTTAAGGGGCATGAAACAATAGCTGGACAAGAATTAGACATGAAGGTCCAAGAGAACCAGCTACTATTATTATTATTATTATTATTATTATTATTATTATTATTTGTACTAGATGAGATCATGGAGCAGATAAAGGGCTTTAGCTTGACGAGGAAAGCGCATAAAGTACTCAAGTATTGAAAGTAGTTAAAAGGGGACAGGGGATCACACCTTTTTATATACAGTGGGGGAAATAAGAATTGAATCCCTTACTGATTTTGTAAGTTTGCCCACTGGCAAAGACATGAGCAGTCTATAATTTTATGGGTAGGTTAATTTAACATTGAGAGATAGAATATTAAATATATAATCCAGAAAATCACATTGTATAAATTACTGTATTTTTCTGACCATAAGACGCACTTTTTTTCCTCCAAATTTGGGAGGAAAGTGTGGGTGCGTCTTATGGTAGGCAGCAGCGAGTGGGATCGCACTGTTATCCCACTTCAGGAGGCAGAAAAATGTCCCCACTGCTGGGAATCAGCTGCTGGGGAAACCATGTGGTCCCGATGATTAAGTGCAGTGAATATTCATTAGCTACTCCCCGCCCACGTATCAGCTGAGTGGTGAGCTGGGAGCAGCAAATGAATACTGCACTTAAGCAGGGACACACATGGTTTCCTCAGCGCTGATTCCTGCAGCAGCTGGGGAGATCCGTGTGTCCGGGGGAGGAGGAGGCAGCAGCAGCAGGGTCCGGGGGAGAGGAGTTCACTGTGTACTTTCCTCGGCTGGAGCTGAGTGCTGTGCAGTGTGAACAAGGAGGACCTGTGATGATGTCAGAAGTGGATGGGCTGGAGCATCACATGGCAGCACAGAGCCCTCCCTCTTCTTGACATCATCACAGGTCCTTCAGACTCCCCACTAGAATCTGCTGGCTTCCATTACCTGTGCTGTGGAAAGGCAACAAGAGGGAGGGCTCTGTGTGTGCAGCCATGGGATGTTTTTACCTCACCACAGTGGCTGGCTGGCTGCCACAATTAAGAGGTTAGTCTTTCCAAAACACAATAAAGCACTCTGCCACTCCTTTAGTGAACTATAACTCCCAGCATGTCATAGGATCTGCAGGACATGCTGGGAGTTATAGTTCTCCCATGGGATTTTAAAGCAGCACTCCAGTGTTATTTTGCAGTGCTGGAGTGGTGCTTTCAATATAAGCCCTGTGCCCCCATTCTTATACTCACCTTCCAGCATCTTCATATAGTACTTCACAGACACCACACTGGTCCCGCAGCTTCCAACAAAATAACATACTATTATATATAATAACACCACATATAGTATAATAGTATGTTATTAAATATTTTACCACATTTTTTTGCTTCAAATATTTTTTTCCCTATTTTCCACCTCTAAAACCTATGTGCGCCTTATAGTCCGGTGCGTCTTATAGTCCAAAAAATACGGTACATAAATTTCTTTGCATTTTGCACTGAGAAATAAGTATTTGATCCCATATCAAGCATTAAGAGTTCTGGCAGACCAGTTAGATGCTCCTAATCAACTCACTACCTGTATAAGAGGCAGCTGTCTTACATAGTCACTTTTATAAAAGACTACTGTCCACAGACTCAATTAATCAGTCTGACTTTGACCTCTACAACATGGGCAAGACCAAAGAGCTTTATAAGGATGTCAAAGACAAGATCATAGGCCTGAACAAAGCTGGACTGGGCTACATAACAATAAGTACGACACTGAGTGAGAAAGAGTAAACTGTTGGTGTAATAGTATGGAAATGGAGAAATACAAAATTATTGTCAATTGATTTTGATCTGAGGTACCATACAAAACCTATCTATCATCCTAACCCTCCGTCCTGCTATGGCGGCGGCAACACAGATTCCTCGGCACCGTACCTCTCTATACCAATGAGACAGTGACTACAGCCCAATTACATATGCATGCATAAGCCGTGATATATCAGTACTAATAACTGTCTCACTGGAGGAAGATTGCCACTCATTTTTTATGCACGGGTAACTGTCTCTATTTAAAGTAACCTACTTCAAACACCACCTGACGGAAACTTACATACTCACCACCAACGAAACCATGCTTCACTCCTGACGTTATCAGTAGTAAGTATACTTAACGTTGTGAGAACTTGATCACAGACATTTAGAATCAAACTTGTAAAAGGGTGTATATCCTTCTAAGCAGGAGGAACCGTTCAGCCTTGGAAAAAGCACTTTTAGCCATCACGACACCAGAAATAATTGTGGACACAAAAGAATCACGGTCCCCAACCACATATTGCCATTCAGTACCTAAGTGAGTAGAAATTCTATATCTCACTATTCTACTATACTTCTGAATTTGATTAACATGAAAGCATCGGCCCTTTTTTTTCTCTCTCTCTTATCCTTTAAAAAGATTCTACCAGCAACTATAAGGATTTATCAAAAAATCTACCTCATCATCAATGATGATCTAATCAGTAAGTGCTTTTTGAACTTATATCCACTTTACTACACACATTTATTTTTTGCTTATGTAATGTAGACAGCGCAGGTGAATGCTATATATATATATTTTTACCAAGTATTTACCATACAAAACCTCACCTCGTGGGGTATCCTTGATCATGAGGAAGGTGAGAGACCAGCCTAAAACTACATCTGGGAACTTGTTAATGATCTCAAGACAGCTGCGACCATAGTCACCAAGAAAACCATTGGTAACACGTTACGCTGCAAAGGTTTAAAATCCTGCAGTGCCCACAAGGTCCCCTTGCTTAAGAAGGAAGCTCATGTGTAGGCCCATCTGAAGTTTGCCAATGAACCCCTGGATGATTCTGTGAGTGATTGGAAGAAAGTGCTGTGATCAGATGTGACAAAAATTGAGGTATTTGGCATTAACTCAACTCACCATGTATGGAGGAAGAGAAATGTTGCCTATGATCCAAAGAACACCATCCCCACTGTCAAGCATGGAGGTGGAAACATGTTTTGGGGGTATTTCTCTGCTTTGGGCACAGGACTACTTCACCGTATCAATAAGAGAATGGATGGAGCCATGTACCCTAAAATTCTGAATGACAACCTCCTTCCCTCCACAGGACATTAAAAATTTGGTTGTGGCTGGGTCTTCCAGCAAGGCAATGACCCAAATCATACAGCCAAGGCAACAAATGAGTAACTCTAAGAGATGCACATTAAGGTCATGGAGTGGCCTAGCCAGTCTCCAGGCCTTAATCCCATAGAAAGCTTATGGAGGGAGTTTAAGCTCCGAGTTGCCAAGCGACATCCTCAAAATCTAAATGATTTAGAGATGATCTGCAAAGAGAAGTAGACAAAAAATTCCACCTGACATGTGTACAAACCTCATCATCAACTACAAAAGATGTCTGACTGCTGTGCTTGCCAATATTATATTATAGTTATGCTGCTGGTGTACTTAGTTATTGCCAACACTGGATACAGTCAGTGCAATCTGTTTTTCAGACGAGAACAAACTAAGGGCTCTTTCAGATGTCAGTTACTCACATACGCATTATCTAACATCATCCACACATTAATACAAAATACCAGGATTGTAATCTTGTCCTCCCTCCCTCTATCTGAACCTGAATCTTTCCAAAACTGAACTTGTCTTCTTTCCTCCCTCTGCTAATCTAGCTATTCCTAATATTGCAATCATCTCAACCGTAATTCCCAAGCATGACACTAACTGTGTTGTGGTCATAATTGGTCATAATGGACACATAACTTTCCTTTATTCCCTATATCCAATCAATGACTCACTCACTCATGTTTTGATCTCCCCGAGGTCATTCATCCTCATGTTTATTATCACTCACTCATGTGACTCACTTCTTAAAACATCTCCAGAATCTGATCTTTTCTCACCTGCAAAAAACTCTTCGGCCAGAGTCACACTAGACCGTAATATGGACGAGTGCTATGAAACAAAAAAACTCATAGCACTCGGACCAATGTTAATCTATGGGGCAGCTCCTATCATCCGTTGTTTTCTCGGCCGTATTCTTTGTGCTAGAGAAATTGCAGCATGCTGCGATTTCCACCGTATCTCGGCCAAGAAACGGCAATGAAAGTCTATGGGTGTGAGTAAAGCTCGCACAGCACACGGACCATCAGTGTGACTTGCGAGAAATATGCACCGGTGTCCTTTAGAAAGCCAACAATTCAGTCCGGTGTACAGTAAAATCACACTAACAGGTTAGAATAGAAAAGATAAAATAAATGTCTACACATAGTATAGGTGTATATATATATGTATATATATGTCATTGACACACTACTATATTATCGCCTAATTCTGTCTCCTTGTCTGTAACAAAAATCCGACAGGCATAGTTCTGTCAGTCACAGTGCCACATAGTTGAGTCACGTTTACTGAACAAGTTCTGTCAGTCAGAGTGCCACGTAGTTCAGTAACGTTTACTGAATAAGTTCTGTCAGTCACAGTACCATGTAGTTCAGTCACGTTTACTGAATAAGTTATGTCAGTCACTGTGCCACGTAGATCAGTCACGTTTACTGAACAAGTTCTGTCAGTCGCAGTGCCACATAGTTCAGTCACGTTTACTAAACAAGTTCTGTCAGTCGCAGTGCCACATAGTTCACTCATGTTTACTGAACAAGTTTTGTCAGTCACAGTGTTACGTAGTTCAGTCATGTTTACTGAACAAGTTCTGTCAGTCACAGTGCCACGTAGATCAGTCACGTTTACTGAACAAGTTCTGTCAGTCACATTGCCACGCACAAATATATTAGAATGTCGATGTACTTCTTTCATCCGATGATTTATTTAAATATAGATAGATATTCATGTAATGGTTAGTGTTGAGCGATACCTTCTGATATCAGAAAGTATCGGTATCGGATTGGATCAGCCGATATTAAAAAAATATCGGCTATCGCTGATACCGATACCCGATACCAATGCAAGTCAATGGGACCAAAATATCGGAATTAAAATAAACCCTTTCTTTCCTTGTAGGTTCATTCTACATGAAGGAAAACAACTAAGAATAATGTAGGATGTATTGGGGGAGGTGGCGGAGACATTAAAGGCATAGAGGTTTAGCCCAATCAAATAGAATAGCAGGAATTTTATTTTTTTTTTAAGACGTTCAGAGTTACAAAGATATTGACTATGTTAAGATTTTTTTTATTTTGTCAGATATTGATGTTTCACTACTTCCATGCCCTTCACCTTCTTTTATACTTCTCCGACACTTTCTTCTTCATCATCCTCAGCAGCAGCATCTTTGACATCAACTTCTTCTTCACCTTATTCATCTTCTTCTTCATCTTCTACCTATTATTTTTTTTGTTACATTCTTCATATTCTTTTTATTAAACTATTATTCTTCTTCAGATTCTACTTCTTCATCATATGCTTATTTGTGACATTCATTCCTGTATTTGTTATCTATAACAGTTTGAAGATTACACCTTCCATTCTGCCTGTCACAAAAGAGTTACAACAGGATTTGTTCGCGTTCAGTTAGGCCTGCAGCAGCAGGCTTTTTCCAGGGGCACCACGAGGAGGAACGGACTCACCCCCATACACTGCTTAGTCTTCTTCTGCTTATAATTTAGATAATATCTTTTGCTCTGATGTTTAGTCTTTTGCTTAATGTTCTTCTGCTCTTTGTTCTGCAGCCTCTTGTTCTTCTGCTTCTCGGTCATCCGGGTCATCATCTTTAGGGTCTTGAACTTGGCAATGTAGCAGAAGGTACAAGAAGGCTGAGAAAATACCGATAACCAGCAGATGGAACTGGACCTCGGATGGCTACCCAAAGGTCCAAGAGCCAATGGAACTATCGAGGACCAGCTGACGTTACTGGAACCCGGTTACTAAGCAGGAGGTACCCATGCCAGAAAGCACTACCAAGGACCACCTGATGTTGGTGGAACTCGGATACCCAGAAGGAGGCACCTAAGCCAAAGGCTCTGCCCGGAACCAGCTGATGGTAGTGGAACCAGGATGGGGAGCAGAAGGTACAAGAGCAAAAGACACTGCCGAGAACCAGCTGACGGTACTGGAACCCAGATGGGCAGCCGAAGGTCCAAGAGCCAATGGAACTACCGAGGACCAGCTGACGTTACTGGAACCCGGTTACTAAGCAGGAGGTACCCGTGCCAGAAAGCACTACCAAAGACCACCTGACGTTGGTGGAACTCAGATACCCAGAAGGAGGTACCTAAGCCAAAGGCTCTGCCCGGAACCAGCTGATGGTACTGGAACCAGAATGGGGAGCAGAAGGTACAAGAGCAAAAGACACTGCCGAGAACCAGCTGAAGGTACTGGAACCCAGATGGGTAGCCGAAGGTACAAGAGCCAATGGAACTACCGAGGACCAGCTGACATTACTGGAACCCGGTTACTAAGCAGGAGGTACCCATGCCAAAAAGCACTACCAAGGACCACCTGACATTGGTGGAACTCGGATACCCAGAAGGAGGCACCTAAGCCAAAGGCTCTGCCCAGAACCAGCTGACGGTACTGGAACCAGGGGGACCTATTCAAGATTGTCTTCCTAGAGCCCCAACTAGCGGTGTTGGAGCCAATAATCAGCAGGGGGAGCAGAGTGTAGGCCGAAGCCTGCACTGGAGGCAGCTTAGTGTCTGTTGTGTCTGCGTGGCGTTTGCAGGACACATTGCTGGCTACAAAGCAGGGGAACAGCTGGCGTTGCTGAACCCCACTGACACAGTGGCGAGGCGAGTGTTTTTCTCTGGGTAACCAGCACTTCCGAGCACCAACTGGCGGTGTTAGAGCCCAGGGAATCAAGGAGGAGCAGAGGAGCAGAGTGTAGGCTGAAGCCTGCACTGGAGGCAGCTTATTGTCTGTTGTGTCTGCGTGGCATTTGCAGGACACGTTGCCGGCTACACAGCAGGGGAACAGCTGGCATTACTGAACCCCACTGACACAGTGGCGAGTGTTTTTCTCTGTGCAGCCAGCACTTCCGAGCACAAACTGGTGGTGTTAGAACCCAGGGTCAGCAGGAGGAGCAGAGGAGCAGAGTGTAGGCCGAAGCCTGCACTGGAGGCAGCTTAGTGTCTGTTGTGTCTGCGTGGCGTTTGCAGGACACATTGCCGGCTACACAGCAGGGGAACAGCTGGCGTTGCTGAACCCCACTGACACAGTGGCGAGGCGAGTGTTTTTCTCTGTGTAGCCAGCACTTCTGAGCACCAACTGGCAGTGTTAGAGCCCAGGGAATCAAGGAGGAGCAGAGGAGCAGAGTGTAGGCCGAAGCCTGCACTGGAGGCAGCTTATTTTCTGTTGTGTCTGCGTGGCGTTTGCAGGACACGTTGCCGGCTACACAGCAGGGGAACAGCTGGCGTTACTGAACCCCACTGACACAGTGGCGGGTGTTTTTCTCTGTGCAGCCAGCACTTCCGAGCACCAACTGGCAGTGTCAGAGCCCAGGGTCAGCAGGAGGAGCAGAGGAGCAGAGTGTAGGCCAAAGCCTGCACTGGAGGCAGTTTAATATCTGTTGTGTCTGCGTGGCGTTTGCAGGACATGTTGCCGGCTACACAGCAGGGGAACAGCTGGCGTTACTGAACCCCACTGACATAGTGGCGGGTGTTTTTCTCTGTACAGCCAGCACTTCCGAGCACCAACTGGCGGTGTTAGAGCCCAGGGTCAGCAGGGGGAGCAGAGTGTAGGCCGAAGCCTAATTGGAACAAATTGAAAGGGAACCTTTAAACCCCCCTAGGCGTTAGTAACTAGAAGAGCCACCTTGTGCAGTAGTAATGCTGCACAAGGAAAAGGTGACTCTTTTAATTATGTTCCTTGAACACACTGAATGAAATACTTCTAAAATTTTGCCCTTCATACCGTGAAACCGTCTCGGAGGCGGGACTTTCCTTCTTAATGAGACGAAGCACAGCTGTAACAAATACCCCCTTGGTGCTGGGTGCAGCCTCCTGAGCGTTGTTTTTTTTGTGTGCCGGAGTCTGCGCTGTTGTGTTATCCCTTGGCCATACGCTGTTACTGCGCATGCCCATGAATCCCAGCCCCGCAGTGTCTTCTGATTTATTCACACTGCGGGGCTGGGATTCATGGCCTTGCACAGTAAAAATCTTCACCTCTCACTCATGTCCTTACGCCTGCTTTAGACTGTGCGGCGTCAGCTGATCACTTATCGCATGCCACGGTTGTGAAGCCACACAGTCTGAAGAAGGCGGAAGGAGATGAGTGAGGTGCGAAGATATGCACTGCGCATGCCCATGAATCCTAGCCCCGCAGTGTCTTCTGATTTATTCACATTGTGGGGCTGGGATTCATGGCCTTGCACAGTAAATATCTTCGCCTCTCACTCATGTCCTTACGCCTGATTTAGACTGTGCGGCGTCAACTGATCCCTTATCGCATGCCATGGCCGTGAAGCCGCACAGTCTGAAGAAGGCAGAAGGAGATGAGTGAGGTGCGAAGATATGCACTGCGCATGCCCATGAATCCCAGCCCCGTAGTGTCTTCTGATTTATTCACACTGCGGGGCTGGGATTCATGGCCTTGCGCAGTAAATATCTTCACCTCTCACTCATGTCCTTACGCCTGCTTTAGACTGTGCGCTGTCAGCTGATCCCTTATCGCATGCCACGGCCGTGAAGCCGCACAGTCTGAAGAGGGTGGAAGGAGATGATTGAGAGGCGAAGATATGCACTGCACATGCCCATGAATCCCAGCCCCGCAGTGAGAATAAATAAGACACTGCGGGGCATGATCTTGGGCAGGGCGGTCACATAGGCGCAGCCATCCTGACAACATATGATGTAAGAAGACGGGCAATGCTAAACGTGCATGGCCAAGGGATAACATAACAGCGCAGGCTCCGGGACAGATTCAAACAACGCAGAGGAGGCAGCGCATGCCACCAAGGGGGTTGCTGTGTGTCATTACGAAGGAAAGTCACACCTCTGGGACAGTTAATCGGTATCAGGGGACACATTTTATAAGTGTTTAGTTCTGCGTGTGCAATGAGCATAACAAAAAGAGCCACCTTGTCCAAATGCAGCATTTGTGCTGCACAAGGTGGCTCTTTTAGTTTCAAATGCCTGGGGAGGGGCAGGTTCACTTTAATTTTTGTTGTAGTGTCTGTATGGCATTTGCAGGACACATTGCCGGCTACACAGCAGGGGAACAGCTGGCGTTACTGAACCCTACTGACACAGTGGCGGGTGTTTTTCTCTGTGCAGCCAGCACTTCCGGGCACCAACTGGCGGTGTTAGAGGCCAGGGAATCAAGGAGGAGCAGAGTGTAGGCCGAAGCCTGCACTGGAGGCAGCTTATTGTCTGTTGTGCCTGCATGGCATTTGCAGGACACGTTGCCGGCTACACAGCAGGGGAACAGCTGGTGTTAATGAACCCCACTGACACAGTGGTGAGTGTTTTTCTCTGTGCAGCCAGCACTTCCGGGCACCAACTGGTGGTGTTAGAGCATAGGGACAGCAGGAGGAGCAGAGTGTAGGCTGAAGCCTGCACTGGAGGCAGCTTATTGTCTGTTGTGTCTGCGTGGCATTTGCAGGACACGTTGCTGGCTACACCGCAGGGGAACAGCTGACGTTACTGAACCCCACTGACACAGTGGCGAGTGTTTTTCTCTGTGCAGCCAGCACTTCAAAGCACCAACTGGCGGTGTTAGAGCCCAGGGAATCAAGGAGGAGTAGAGGAGCAGAGTGTAGGCCGAAGCCTGCACTGGAGGCAGCTTAGTGTCTGTTGTGTCTGCGTGGCGTTTGCAGGACACGTTGCTGTCTACACAGCAGGGGAACAGCTGATGTTACTGAACCCCACTGACACAGTGGCGAGTGTTTTTCTCTGTGCAGCCAGCACTTCCGAGCACCAACTGGCGGTTTTAGAGCCCAGGGATTCAAGGAGGAGCGGAGTGCAGGCCGAGGCCTAATTAGAGCAAGTTGAAAGGGAACCTTTAACCCCCCCAGGCATTTGTAGCTGAAAGAGCCATCTTGTACAGCACTAATTCTGCAAAAGGAAAAGGTGGCTCTTTTTATTATGTTCCTTGCAAACGCAGAACTAGACACTTATGAAATGTATCCCCTCACACCTTGAAACCTGTTGTGAATTAGACTTTTTTGGCTCCCTCTTGTGGTCACTAGTGATATGACTCTGGGATTGTCTTTCCTCAGTTTGGCACCCACCTGGGTCATTAGTCCAGGGGTGTTGCTATATAAACTTCCTGGATCCTCAGTCCAGTGCCTGGCATCGTTGTAATCAGACCCTTTCTGTTTGCTCCTGTCTGCTGGTCTTGGTTCTTGCAAAATTAAGCGAAGTCCTGCTTCCTTGTTTTTTGGTTATCTGTATTGCTCTTATTTTCTGTCCAGCTTGTACTAAATGTGATTCCTGATTTTGCTGCAAGCTCTAGGGGGCTGGTATTCTCCCCCCGAGCCGTTAGACAGTTCGGGGGTTCTTGAATATCCAGCGTGGAAATTTTGATAGGGTTTTTGCTGACCGTATAAGTCATCTTACTATATTCTGCTATTAGTCAGTGGGCCTCTCTTTGCTAAATATCTAGTTCATTCTTACGTTTGTCTTTTCTCCTTACCTCACCGTTATTATTTGTGGGGGGCTTGTATCCAACTTTTGGGGTCTTTCCTCTGGAGGCAAGAAAGGTCTATCTTTTCCCTTCTAGGGTTAGTTAGTTCTCCGGCTGGCGCGAGATGTCTAGAACCAACATAGGCACGTTCCCCGGCTGCTGCTATTTGTGGTGCTAGGATTAGATATACGGTTAGCCCAGTTACCACTGCCCTATGAGCTGGTTTTTTATGTTTGCAGACTTGACATACTGTACATCTTTACCAGAAAAGATCTTTGAACAAATTATGTAAATGTAAGTACTTGGATGAGAATACAGTAGTTAATGAGAGCTAGCATGGGTTTGTAGCAAAGAAGTCATGCCAGATTAATCTAATTTCCTTCTATGAAGGAATCACTGACTGGGTGGATCAGGTAAATGATGTAGATATAGTAAATTTCGATCAGCAAAGCATTTGCTAAAGTATGTCATGCTATCCTAATTGAAAAAAAGGACCAGGTATGAGATTGACAAGGCAACGGTTTGGTGGATTCATAACTGGCTCAGCGATCGTAGTCAAAGAGTGGTGATAAATGGTTGCACATCCAACTGGAAAAGTGTTTCAAGTAGGGTACCTTGGTCAGGCCTCATTTGAAATACTGCAACATATGTCCTATGAGGAACAATTGAAAGATCTGGGAATGCTTTGCTTGCAAGAAAAAAGATTTAGAGGAGACTTAATAGCTGTCTGCAAAAATATGAAAGGATGTTACAGTGTAGAAGCATCATCTTTATTCTCATTTGCACATGGAAACATGAGAAGCAATGGAATGAAATAGAAAGGGAGGAGATACAGATTAGATATTAAGAAAAACTTTTTGACAGTGAGGGAGATCGATGAGTAGAACAGCCTGCCATTAGAGGTGTCAAATTTATCTTCAATGGAAGTCTTCAAACAACTGTCTGAGATGGTTTAGTGAATTCTGTACTGCATTGATCAGGTGGTTGAACACTATGACCCTTGTGGTCCCTTTCAACTCTAACATTCAGTGATTCTTTGATTCTATTACATGACGCCCATAGAACATTTCATCAAAGTCTGCATTCCAAAATGTCATTCCTTCCCTTCTCAGCCCTGTAGTGCACCTAAACAGAAGTTTTCCTCCACATATGAGGTATCAGCATACACACAAGAAATTACACAACATATTTTGGGTCAATTTTTCTGTTATCCTTGTGAAAATAAAGAAATGGGGGCTAAAAAAAACTTTTGTGGAAAAATTAGATTTCTTTATTCTCACAACTCAACGTTATAATTTTCTGTGAAGCACCTGAGGGTTCAAGGTGTTCACTATACATCTAGATAAATTACCTGGGGGGGTATTTCCAAAAAGGGATCCCTCGTGGGTGATTTCCACTGTTTAGACACAGCAGGGGCTCTTCAAATGTGACATGGTATCCGAGCTCTATTCCAGAAAATTTAGGTTTAAAAAAAAATCAAACGATTCTGAGCCCTGCCAAATACAGTGGTTTTCACCCACATATGGCATATCTGTGTACTCAGGAGAAAAAGCAGAACAATTTATGTGGTCCATTTTCTCTTACCTTTGTGAAAATTAAAAAAATTGGGGCTAAAATATCATTTTGTGGAAAAAAATTAGATTTGTTATTTTTAAGGCTCTACGTTGTTAACTTCTTTGAAGCACCTGGGGGTTCGAGGTGCTTACCACTCATCTAAATAAGTTCCTTGAGTGGTATAATTTGCAAAATGGGGTCACTTGTGGACAGTTTCCACTCTTTAGGCATATCAGAGACCCTACAAGCGTGACATGGTGTCCGCTCTCAATTCCAGCCAATTTTGAGTTCCCAAAAGTCAAACGGTGGTACTTCCCTTACGAGCCCTACCATGCAACCAAATCGTGGTTTTGGTATACTGAGGAGAACACATTTTTTGGGTCCATTCTCTTGTTACTCATGTAAAAAGAAAAAAAAAATAGTGTAAAATAAAATGCTAGTGAGAAAAACATTAAATGTTTATTTTTCCTTCCATATTGCTTCAGCTCCTGTGAAGCACCTTAAGGGTTAATGAACTTCTTGAATGTGGTTTTGAGTACCTTGAGGGGTGCAATTTTTTGAATGATGTCCCTTTTTTTATATATTTTGTCATATAGATCCTCAAAGTGACTTCCAATGTGTTTTAGCCCCTGATCAAATGGTTTTGAAAATTTTGTAGGTCCTCAAAGTGACTTCTAATGTGTTTTGGTCCCTGAACGAATGGTTTTTAAAATTTTGTTGGAACAATTTATTTGTCAAAGGTTAACCCGTATAACTTCCTAACAAAAAAAAAATTATGGACAAAAATATAAATAATTTCAGTTCACCACTATTAAAACCATTTCAGACGCTGCAGCACGGAAGTAGTTCAGTCCAGACTAAGCATAGCTGTATCCAAGCTAAAAAGGAGTGTATCCAGAGAGCATAGAAGGAACAGTGATAGACGTTTTTGCAAAGAACTTCTCAATATTTAATGAATCCAATAATGTTACATGTATAGACAAAAATGTAACCCTTCACCCCACCTAAAACTATGCATTTCAGCAGATCCCTTTTTCAAGTTGTAGTTTTAGGTGGGTGAGGGGTAAAATTTTAGTCTATACATGTAACATTATTGGATTCATTAAACATTAAGAAGTTCTTTGCAAAAACTCTATGCTCGCTGGATACACTCTTTTTTTGCTAAAAAAAATTATGTTTCAAATATTGTGCTGTAAAAATTGATGCAAATTAGATATGTGGGAAATGTTATTTATTAACTATTTTGTGTGACATATCTCTCTGATTTAAAGGCATAAAAACTCAAAAGTTTGAAAATTCCAAAATTTTCCTGATCTTTGTCAAATTTCTGATTTTTTCACAAATAAATGTAAGTCATTTTAAAGAAATTTTACACTGCCATGAAGTACAAAATGTCTTGAAAAAAACAGTCTCAGAATATCTGGGATCCATTGAAGCGTTCCAGAGTTATTACCTCATAAAATGACACAGGACAGAATTGAAAACTTTGGCCTGGTCATGAGGATAACAACAGGCTTGGGGTAAAGGGATTAAAATAAGGGGGCTGTCAGTAATAACAAATGTGTGGATGTTAACTGTAGTTTAGCCACACTGCCAGGCTCACATGGTAGGGGGGGCATTTAGATTTGGGAGCACAGATTTTGCAGGTTTTCTTTTAGGGGGTAGTCGTGTCACTTTGCAAAACCTTTGTGTTTTCAATAACATGGAAAACCCCTACATTTTTTTTACCAGTTGTTGGAACTGAGAGTTGATTTTATTGTGCGAAAAGTTGAACCTTTTATTGGTAGCATTCTTTGTTGCATATCACTTGGATCACTTTAAGGCTTGTTTTACGTATATCCTTTGCTCTATGCTGGGCACTTACATCAAGGCTTCCATCTAAGTCTCTATATATTCCTAAATCATATGAATCCC
This sequence comes from Ranitomeya variabilis, assembly GCF_051348905.1. NCBI lineage: Eukaryota > Metazoa > Chordata > Amphibia > Anura > Dendrobatidae > Ranitomeya > Ranitomeya variabilis. The sequence continues at coordinate 620,632,148 of NC_135236.1, read as the reverse complement.
CCCAAATTATCCATTTCCTATAATAAGGTTACTCTGGACTCTGTCTTACCTCTGAACACAGGTGTACGTTTTTTCACTGCACAAAACTGTAGTCAACCAATTTTTTATGCAAGCCTAAAAAGATGGACACAGGTGGATCACAGTTCAAAAGTTATTAATTTTTTGCGGATCAAGATGATATTTTTATATAATTTTCATAACAAGCAGAGGGAAAGCCAATGGCTGGAGGCTGACATTATTAATGTGGGAAAGTGACCATTAGCCCTAAATGTTCCCAGGCTATTAATAACAGATCACAGCTGTTTTCTTAGCCTTTGCTGATTAGTTTACAGGGAGACCTCCAGAAAAAAAGGACGTAAGGTCCCACTATAAATACTATGGCACCCCTCCCAGGCTAAAAACATCAGCCCTCAGCGGCCCCAGAAATTGTGCATCCATAAGACGTACTAAATCTGGTTCTTAAACTCGCTCTTCCAACTTGTCATGATGCGTTGGCAAGCGGGGTAATAGGGCTGGGGTTGATTTCAGCTTTTCTATGGCTACTGACATCAAGCCCAGGGGTTAGTAATGGCGTGGCATTTACTGTATAAGACGCCCCTATTACTAACCCCATAGTCATATTGTAAAAAATACTCAGGCAGAGTAAAGTCCCTTATTTGAAATAACTCCCCACCCTCTTTTACCCATTTATTAGTGTAAAATCAAAAATAAAAAGACATCATATTTTTCACCTGTCCGACTACAATCCATTTGTCCCATGCCGTAATCTATCTATGCTGTACCTGGATGCTTTGCTGAATGGTGGAATGTTGTGACTGCTCAGCCTGGCATCCAGGAGACACTGATCTGAGCATCAGAGTGCAGCTTTAATGACCTGCAGTGACGTAATTTAGGTTACCACAGGTCATTGAAGCTGCGTTTCTCATGGGCAGTTCACTGTACGTGACCAGATGAACTGTGGTGACTTCGATGGATCACCACTAGCACCGTGAGAAATTTGCTAGTAAAGATCGTACTGACCAGGTTGTTATGGACCCGTAAATACCAAATATGGTTTTTTTTATGTTTGTTTTTACATGAATATTTGTATTTATATGCACACTATTTTTGAGTGAATGTTGTTTTGTTTACAGAAGTTTGTGTTTTTATATTTATTTTTAATTATTATTTTTTCATCTTTTTTCATAGTCTCTCTGATGGATTTTAGCTTCTATTTAGCTGATCACTGGTCTAGTGCATGGCAATACTTTTACATTGCAAAGCATTAGATTTATCATTAGACTAAAAAATGCAAGAGCGCAATAGGGTCTTATCCACATTTGAGGGTTTATATAAATAAGTAGAACCGCTCACCTTCTGTGGTTGTGTGAGACACAACACGTAGAGAGTTGGAGAACCAGATGCAGCAGCTTCCAATAGATAGTATAATTAAATAGCAGGATAGGATGTATTTCTGCGCTCCCTGGATTAACATGTATAGATAAATGAACTGCAGTTTTAATGTCAACGCTTTTCATAGTCAATTGTACATACCCCTTCTTTTGCACTTGGTGCCTTTTTTTTAACTCTTTTTGTATTTAGCCCACATATGCCTGTAATTGATTATGTATGGTTGTCCCGAATAAGGAGTCAGTTGACTCTGAAACGCGTTGACATTAAACCTACAATTCATTTATCTGACTTAATGCAGAGAGCACAGAAATACTAGGAAATATTTCTGTGCTATCCTGCTATTTATTGCATTAGACAGGTCAGTTTCTTACTGGCACAACACCTTTTATAGTCTGCTCATGGCAGGGTCTAATAGGCTACCATACTTGACAGACCCATAAGTCATAATTTGTCCTCTTGATGCCATGATTACCATTGCCTCCTCACGATCTCCCTCTCTTAAGGAAGTTGTCCACTACTATAACCTTTTTTTTTTTTTTCATAAATCTTGCTATGTGCCACTGAAAACATCTACTGTGTTTATTTTAGCAATATTACCTTTTATCATGCTGTAGCAGCACATCTTTAGTGCTGGATCCAGCTCTCATGGGGTTAATCGACAACTTCCTTTCTCCTGAGTTATTGTGCTCTAATACTACAAGTTCCATGATGCATTGCACTCGCCTGTAACTCTGCACCTGGCACACCAACTCCAAAACACACCCCAACCCCTCCCTCCTCTCCCTTCAAAAAGATTTGTGATGTCATTTCTGTCCAGCCTCCTCTTTTACATTTGCCCAACCCAAACTCCAATACACACAGATAGATAGATAGATAGATAGATAGATAGATAGATAGATAGATAGATACAGATATATCTATGTATATTTCCATAGATATGTCCATATCCATGTTTCTAAACCCCTTCACCCCTGGGGCTTTTTTGTTTTCGTTTATCGCTCCCCTTCTTTCCAGAGCCATAATTTTTCCATCAATATGGCCATGTGGGGGCTTATCTTTTGCGGGACAAGTTCTACTTTTGAACGACATCATTGGTTTTACCATGTCGTGTAACAGAAAATGTGAAAAAAATTCAAAGTGCAATGAAATTGCCAAAAAAGTGCAATCCCACACTTGTTTTTTGCTTGGCTTTTTTTCTAGGTTCACTAAATGCTAAGGCTGTGTGCACACGTTGCGGATTTGATTGCAGATCCGCAGCGCTTTTTGCAGCACTGAATTGCATCAAATCCGCAGTGTAGTGCACAACCAATGTAAGTCTATGAGAGCCGCAGACTTGTTGTGCACATGCTGCGGAAAAAGCCGCACCGAAACGCAGCTTTTTTTTCTCGCAGCATGTCACTTCTTTTGTGCAGAACTGCAGCGTTTCTGCACCTTTAGACTTTCATTGAGTCGGGCACATCCGCAGCAAAACCACAGATGTAAAAAAGATCTGCAGTTTAGATGCGGATTTGGGTCCGAGAAACGCTGCAGTTCGGGAGGAGGGAAGTGTGTGGGCGGTGACTGTGTGCGTGTATGTGTGTGCGGGTGGGGTCTGCGGGCTGTTCGGATGTGTGCGGCGCTGTGCGGGACTGTTCAGGTGTGTGCGGGGTCTGCGGGCTGTTCGGATGTGTGCGGGACTGTTCAGGTGTGTGCGGGGTTTGCGGGCTGTTCGGATGTGTGCCGGACTGTCCAGATGTGTGCGGGGTTTGCGGGCTGTTCGGATGTGTGGGACTGTTCTTGTGTGTGCGGGACTGTTCAGGTGTGTGCGGGGCTGTGCAGGGGGTCTTTTGGGTGTGTGTGCAGGCATCATCCGATGGGACTACAAGTATGCAGCATCCAATCTGCAGCTCATTCAGATGTAATCCGGACAGTGGACACACACCCTATGCTATCCATACATCTATCAATAGATATATCTATCCAGACACATCTACAGATAGATATATGAATAGATAGATGTATGCATCTATAGATCTATCTATATGTAGATCTGTCTATCCATTTCATCTATCATCTATCTGTCTATCTGTGTGTTTAATGGAGTGTGGGTTGGACAAATGTAAAAGAGGAGGTTGGACAATAATGACATCACAAATCTTTTTCTTTTGTTTAATAATACATCTTTATTTAGCTTTCAAAAACACACCAAAATGCCTAAAAACCGTGCAAAAACCGCACCAAAAGCGAATTAAAAACTGCATCAAAACCGTGAAAAAAACGGCATAAAAAACACATCAAAACTGAAAAAAAGCATCAAAACTGCATCAAAACCGCACCAAAATTGCATCAACACTGCACCAAAACCGCACCAAAAACTGCATCAAAATTGCACCAAATCTGCACCAAAAAGTGCATCAAAACCGCACCAGGTTTTGATGCAGTTTTTGGTGCAGTTTTGATGCAGTTTTTGGTGCAGTTTTGGTGCGGTATATGCGTGGTTTTAATGCCGTTTTTGGAAATACAGTAAGTAAATAAACGGAAAATGTGCATGATTTGAATGAAAACATGCATGAGAAAATGGATTCCAAGGACGGATTCATAATCTCACATCTCAGTTTCATACGTTTTTTTGCCGGATCTGTCGCTGTGCGTTTTTTCCCCGGACAGAAAAAACGTTCCTCTGTATGTGTTTTCCATCCGGCGGAAACAGCTTTTTTGATGGATCCGGCAAAAAAACGGATGAAATGTGTGGCCATCAGGCGCAATCCGGCGCTAATACAACTCTATGAGAAAAAAACGGATCCGGCGGAAAAAAATGGATCCGTTTTTTTCAAAACTCGCCGGATTGTGCCTCACGGCAAAAACCTGATGTGTGAAAGCAGCCAAATATATGGATACATACATCTATGTATCTATAGATATATCTATCTATAAATATATCTATGGATAGATATATCCATAGATATATAATAGAAAGGCCGATGTTTCTAAGGCCTTTTTCACACTAGCGTCGTGCACTGCACGTCGCAATGCGTCGTTGTGGAGAAAAAACGCGTCCTGCAAAGTTGTCTGCAGGATGCGTTTTTTCTCCATAGACTTTTATTAGCGACGCAGTGCGACGGCCCCTTACCGATGCTAGTGTGAAAGCAGCCTAAGGCTACATTCACACTTGCGTTTTTAGCAATCCGTCTTTTTAGGAAAAAACGGATCCTGCAAATGTGCTTGCAGAATGCATTTTTTACCCATAGACTTGTATTAGCGACGGATCGCGACGGATGGCCACATGTCACGTCCGTTGTGCAACGGATGCGTCGTGTTTTGGCGGACCGTTGGCACGAAAAAATGTTAAAGTGAAAGTTTTTTTGTCCGACGCGTCCGCCATTTTCTACCGCGCATGCACGGCCAAAACTCCGCCCCCTCTTCCCCGGACTTCAGAATGGGCAGCGGATGCGTTGAAAAACTGCATCCGCTGCCCACGACGTGCAAGTGTGAAAGAGGCCTTAATGAGCGTTTAATTTAAGAAAAAAATGGAAAAAAACGGCATGGGCTCCCGCGCAATTTTTTTTTTTCCCAGAGGGGGAAAGCCGACGGCCGGGGGCCAATATTTGTAGCCTGCTATGAATATCAGCCTGCAGCTGTCTGCGTAGCCTTTACTGGCTATTAAAATAGGGGAACCCCCCCAAAAAATGGCGTGGGGTCCCCCTATATTTTATAGCCAGAAAGGCTATGCAGACAGCTGCGGGCTGATATTCATAGCCTAGAGAGGGGCCATGGATATTGGTCCCCCCGGCTACAAATGCCAGTCCGCAGCCGCCTCAGAAATGGTGCATCTGTAAGATGCACCAATTCTGGCACTTAGCCCCTCTCTTCCCACTCCCGTGTAGTGTTGGGATATGGGGTAATAAGGGGTTAATGTCACCTTGCTATTGTAAGGTGACATTAAGCCTGGTTAATAACGGAGAGGCGTCAATAAGACGCCTATCCGTTATTAATCCAATAGTAATAAAGGGTTAATAAAACACACACATTAGGAAAAATGTATTTTAATATTCTTCATTTAACCATACTTACCATACTTCAGCGCCTGCAAAAAACGAAAAATAATAAACCGTATACTCCCTGTCCGCCGTAGTCCAATTAATAACGAGTGTCCCACGACGATCTCCCTTATAGAACAGTGACATCGGGTGATGTCGCTGCTCTATAGGACCCTCAGTGACACACTGACAGGAGACAATGGCTCCTGCAGTGCATCACTGAGAGGTTACTAAAGTTCAAAGTCTTACTTTATTTCAAAAAGCTGCGTGGGAAAATTTCTCATACAGCAATGCCATAAAGTGAGACTAGGGACTATTTTCTCACAGGGGCATAGGAATACATTGTGAGGAATACATTGTGGAAGGATACCTTCCATCATTGTGTTCCTGGAGCCCCTGAAGAGCAGTCACATCAGCAGATGCTCCTGCTCTCCACGGGAGATCGTCGAGGGACACTCGTTTTAATTGGATTTCTGCGGATCAGGGAGTATATTGGTTGTTTATTATTTTAATATTTTTTACAGATGACAATGGCTTCGGGGATCAAGGTGACAAGTGATGGTGAGTATGTACTCTATGTTACATGTACTGTATGTCTGTATGTATGTTGTATGTATGTACGTACTGTATGTGGCATGTTGCATGTCGCATGTCACATGTTGCATGTCGTCGCATGTTGCCGCATGGTGCATGTCGTCGCATGTGCATGTCGTTGCATGGTGCATGTCGTCGCATGGTGCATGTTGCATGTCATATGTTGTCGCATGGTGCATGTCATCACATGGTGCATGTCGTCGCATGTCACATGGTGCATGTCGTCGCATGGTGCATGCCGCATGGTGCATGTAATCGCATGGTGCATGTCTGCCGCAAGTCGCCGCATGGTGCATTTCGTCGCATGGCGCATGTCATCGCATGGTGCATGTCGCATGTCGTCACATGGTGCATGTCGTCGCATGGTGCATGTCATTGCATGGTGCATGTCGTTGCATGGTGCCTGTCGCATGTCGTCACATGGTGCATGTCGACGCATGGTGCATGTCGTCGCATGGTGCATGTTGTCGCATGGTGCATGTCGCATGTTGTCGCATGGTGCATGTCGTCGCATGTCGTCACATGGTGCATGTTGTATGTTGCATGTTTTCGCATATCGCATGGTGCATGTTGTCACATGGTGTGTGTTGTATGTATGTATGTATGTATGTATGTACTGTATATGTGTATTTATTTTTATTTTTTTTACATTCAACACATTAGCCGGATGATGGGACTACTACTGTCCCATCATTGGCTAATGTGTCACTCACTGTCACTGTAGCAGGCAGAGCCCGATGGGACTTGTAGTCCCATCGGACGATGCCTGCACACAGAGACACACACACACACACACACCCCAAAGACCACCCCCCCAGCAGACCCCAGCACATACCGGACCGCAGAGCACAGGCGCCGGCCAGCACAGCACCGGCGCCGGCCCGCACAGCACCGGCGCCGGACCGCAGAGCACCGGCGCTGGCCTGCACAGCACCGGCGCCCGCACAATCATCCCTGCCTAGCCCTGCCCGCACATCCCTGCCTAGCTTTGCCCGCCCCCAGCACAGGCCTGCAGCCACCATCCCCGCCCACAGCCCAGTCACTCTTGATGAGTGACTGCTGACTGTGAGGCTGGCTCACGCCTGCTACTGACGTCACGTCAATTTCCAGAGTCTGGAAATTGACGTGATGTTGGCGGAAATAAGCGGCGGCTGCAGCCTGGGGGTCACGTGACCCGGACTCAGCCGCCGGAATAGCGCCGCTCACAGGCGAAAATGGCAACGGAAGGTAATTACACAATTCATTAGGGGCCCCGAGGGGATACATTGGGGGGTTGATTGAAAGTAGTGGACAACCCCTTTAACCTTCAAACAAACAAGCATAAACAGCTAGTGAAAGTTCTGGCCCCAACCCTGGTTATTACAGCAGAAGATCTGTTATCAGCTAAGCCAAGGTCCTGGCACTGATTGTGAGGGCATAATCTTGCATTTCAATGTGAGTAAAACTAAGAAGGAGATTTAAGACAATACACAATTTTTTAGTAGAGGTGGAACTTGTGGATCCAGGGCTTCAAAACAAATGTGTAGGAAAATCCTCTGTTGTCTGGAGCATTTTAATACTTTGGTCTTATTATGGTGTGTAGAGGAGCCCTCCACCACCATAGAAAAACATTGTTTGGATGTGCCTGCTCTGCCCCTATATACCTACAACCCTGGATTTTAGAACTGACTCCTAAATAAAAGATGTTTTTTCTATTCTAAGATGTATTGTTTCTTAGCAAAAAAGCAGTGCTTCCTACTGTACAGCACTGCACATCTACATAAAATATAAATGATATGTTGTCAGCAAGTCAAACTTTGATTGACAAGCAATACAACATAAGCTTTTAAATGTATCCTGGGGTCTGTAATATGTACAATTAATCGGAAAGCTACATTAAAATTGCCTTTTCTGAACATGTTTGACTCCAGATAAGAAATGCACAGTTTGAAATTTTTGTTAGGTCAAATTATATTTAAATTTAGTCTGAACAAAACAATAAAGAAATAATCTACTTAGAAAAGGTTCAAGTCCCTGACATTCAGCACAAGCTGAAATGTGAAAATGTTACTATATGGCTACACAAAGTTTGTATCTTGTCTGTCAAAATTATTCAGTATTGTTAGACATCAGGATTCTTCCTCTGCACAGGATAGATCCCAAGCCTTATATTCCCCTGCAGTCTCCCTTTCAGTCTCGACTGCAGTAGATGCTGCTCAGCAAAGACATCGATCCCGGTGTCTTGCTCAGACTGGGGCTGTGCATATTGTTACCACTGCCTCTCCAGGTTCAGCTATGGTAACTAACAATAGACAGATGAGAGCAGCCTTTCCTGTGGCTAAGTCCAGGATTCGCTCTACTGAGCACGCTCTTGAGGTGGAGACCTCTCATTGGTGGTCGGTCATCAGCTGCTCAGGTCTTGTACCCTCTTCAGATTGGTCCGCGGCCAAGGTCCTTTCTGACTGGACTTGAGTGTGGGCTATAAAAGGATCTTTGGGGTGCCCTAAGATCACTTTTGATGCTGTGTGTTTTAGGTGTCATGCTCCCACCGCTGCACAGGGGAAATCTCGAACCAAGTTCACTGTGGTCTCCCATTCTCCTGCAGCCACAGTGGAACCTGCTCAGCAGAGACATCAGTCGCAGCGTCTGGTTCAAGCTGATGCTGTGCACTTGATTACTGCTGCCTTTCCAGGCTTTGCCTTTGTAGCCAGCACTGATCAGCAGCGAGCAGGCCTTTCAGGGACTAAGTCCTGCTTTTCTCATACTGAGCATGTCCATGGGACAACCTCCCATTGGAGGTCGTGGGTCACAAGCTCAGGTCCTCTTGCAGCTCCTATTGGACCATAAGGAATGTCCAGGAGCGCTACTACTATAAAAGGTTTGCATGGCCTCTTGGCCATGCGCTAGTGTAAACTTACTAACGTGTGTGTGTGGATGGATGCCTGTCGATAAATGAAAGCGCCGAATCATTCCCATCACTAGAGTTGTTGACTGCTCGCGAATAGTGGAAGCTACCTAGCATCTGACAGTGCTATCCCGCACATCTAGCACACAATACTGCATCTGTTAGCAGTGACCACCAGTGTGGTGCCGTGCGCTAATAGTGCGCTTTCCTGGCCCAAGTTTGGGTGCTCAGTGGTGTCCACCAGAGCAGCTCTGCACACACTCTTGTGCAGTAAATTCTTAGTTCTGATTAACCTCTGACACCCCAGTAGCGGTGTTGAGCACAAGAGGTGTAGAGGAACTCTTTCCCTGAGTCTTGGGACAGAGTTCTGTGACTCTTTGCGTGCGCTCTTTGTGTGGTACCACTGCCCTGTGGGTTCGATTCCTTGATACCGGGTGAAGCTAACCCGTGTGTGTATTCACATTATACCACCATACAGTCCATCATTACCGAGAAGCAGGTGTCTTTTCTGCACGGTGGACCCCGGACTGCAAACACACCTAATATCCTCTCTAATTACTATTTGGTGCGTTTCGCCAGTCCTAACAGTGTGTGTGTTGGTGAGACAGTTACCACCACATATGCACGTGTGCTGCTACCAGCATGACGAGTATGGTTTTCTCCAGGCAGTGTAGGGTGGGAACTTGAGCTTACCACCTGCATCGGGCGGCTGATGTCGCAAGTGCTGTTTTGCACAGGTCCAGTGGGGGGTGAGTTATAGAGACCTCAACTAGCGTCTATTCTGTTGTATGCCTGTGACCTTTAACAGGATACAGTCCTCATTTTTAGAGGGTGAGGCAGCTCTGTGGAGTAACACAGCTTGCTTAAGGTACCGTCACACTAAACGATATCGCTAGCGATCCGTGACGTTGCAGCGTCCTGGCTAGCGATATCATTTAGTTTGACACGCAGCAGCGATCAGGATCCTGCTGTGATATCGCTGGTCGTTGAACAAAGTTCAGAACTTTATTTGGTCGTCAGACCGGCGTGTATCGTCGTGTTTGACACCAAAAGCAACGATACCAGCGATGTTTTACACTGGTAACCAGGGTAAACATCGGGTTACTAAGCGCAGGGCCGCACTTAGTAACCCAATGTTTACCCTGGTTACCAGTGTAAAATGTAAAAAAAACAAACTACATACTCACCTTCGCGTCCCCCGGCGTCCGCTTCCCACACTGACTGAGCGCCGTAAAGTGAAAGTGAAAGTACAGCACAGCGGTGACATCACCGCTCTGCTGTTAGGGCCGGCGCTCAGTCAGTGCAGGAAGCGGACGCCGGGGGACGCGAATGTAAGTATGTACTGTTTGTTTTTTTTACATTTTACGCTGGTAACCAGGGTAAACATCGGGTTACTAAGCGCGGCCCTGCGCTTAGTAACCCGATGTTTACCCTGGTTACCCGGGGACCGGCATCGTTGGTCGCTGGAGAGCGGTCTGTGTGACAGCTCTCCAGCGACCAAACAGCGACGCTGCAGCGATCAGCATCGTTGTCTGTATCGCTGCAGCGTCGCTTAGTGTGACGGTACCTTTACTGTGTATGTTTGCTGTGCACACAGTGTGACTCTTCACCGTGTGTGGCTGTCGCCATTCAGCTACTTTCTGTTTGCCATTGTTTACACTAGCTGCAGTTTTCCATCTCTGCACTGTGGACCCCAGGTTGCGAACAATCTTTATTTAATATTTTATTTAGTACATTCCGCAACCCTAACAGTATCTTAGCGCCAGGGACTGGCTAGCAATGGCGGACAAGCAGCACTTACTGCAGAACATTCAGCAGCTGGAGGGTAGGCTGTCCACTCTTGAGCGCTGTAGCGGCTCATGCAGCATCTGAAGCTGTGTCTCTTGTGTCCACTGCCACCTCTGTTCCGTCTCTCTCTCATCTCCCTCAGCCTGATAAGTTCACGGGTGATAGTAAAACCTGTAGAGGATTCATGAACCAGTGTGCTATTCATTTGGAGCTACTGGCATCGTGTTTCCCATCCGAATGGGCTAAGGTGCGATTCATTATCTCCCTTTTAATGGACAGAGCGTTGGAGTGGGCAACGCCGCTGTGGGATCACAATGATCAGGTGGTGCATAGCATTTCGTGTTTTCTGAGCATCCTGAAGCAGGTGTTTTTAGAGCCTCATGTCACCCACGATACCGCACTCAAACTTCTGGCTATAACCCAGGGCTCTTCCATGGTCAGCCATTATGCCATCCATTTCCGGACTCTAGCCTCTTAGTTGGAGTGGCCAGATGAAGTTCTTATCCCTGTCTTCTGGATGGGATTGGCTGATCATGTAAAGGATGCTCTCGCCATTAGGGAGATTCCTGCCACACTGGAGGAGTTAATTTCTGTTTCCACATGCATCGACCTTTGTCATTTGGCGTGAGGCTTGGAGCGAGCCCAGTGTCGGCAGAGGTTTCAGCTGGCTCCAAACTTCGCCAAACCTATAGAGTCTCTGGCCCAGGTTCTGGTGCCGCAGGACGCCATGGAGATTTCTCGAGCGGTGTCCAAGTCTCATCCAGCTCGAGCACCTCCGATCTGCCATATCTGTAGGCAGTCTGGTCATTATGCCAACAAGTGTCCCCAGCTGCAGAGAAACAACCATGTCTAGTGGCCATAGGAGGAGGCTCACTAGACACGGTGGCGTTGTCCTCCAAAATGACGTTTAAGGTGACAATGTCCTATGGGTCGATCTCTCTCCCTGCAGAGGCTTGGGTGGATTCCAGGTCAGAGGGTATTTTTATGTTCTTTTCCTTTGCCCTACACCACACAATGCCCCTGGTCATGCTCTCCAGGTCCGTTACCATTAGAGTGGTCAATGGTTCTAAGTTACCCTTTGAGATCACTCATCAAACCATTCCCCTTCCCCTCAAATTTTCTCCTAAACATGAGAAGCTAATCTCTTTGCTCACCATCCACAAGGGAATTGATGAGGTGTTGCTGGGTATCCCCTGGTTGCGCCATCATTCACCTCATATCGATTGGGCCATGGGGAGTATACAGGGTTGGAGTAAGGCATGTCATGGTCAGTGTCTCAAGGCCCAGGTTCAGGTTGGGTCATCTGAGGTTCCCGCAAATCTAACTTTGCTCCCCAAGCGTTACTGGCAGTATGCAGACATGTTTTCCAAGAAAGCCGCCGAGACTCTTCCTCCTCATCGTCCCTATGATTGCCCAATTGACCTCATCCCTGGGGCTGAGCCACCTTGTAGGCATGTTTACCCTTTGTCACTCCCATAGACTGAGGCAAAGTTAGAGTATATAAGGGAGAATCTGGCCAGGGGCTTTATTAGGAAATCTGTGTCTCCTGCTGGAGCTGGGTTCTTCTTTTTTCAGAAGAAAAGCGGGGAACTTCGTCCATGTATAGATTATAGAGGGGTTTGAATGCTATCACCATCAAGAACAAATACCCTCTACCCCTCATATCGGAGCTTTTTGACAGGCTGAGAGGTGCTAGGGTGTCTACTAAATTAGATCTGAGTGACGCGTACAGCTTGATACGAATTCATGAGGGGGATGAATGGAAGACCGCATTTAACACACGGGACGGGCACTATGAATATCTGGTGTTGCCGTTCAGCCTGTGTTATGCTCCAGCTGTCTTCCAAGACTTTGTCAATGACATATTTTGGGAGTTGTTATCCACTTCTGTGGTTGTCTATCTTTACAATATTCTTATCTTTTCTTCAGATATTGATACCCTCCGTAAGGATGTCTGCAAAGTCTTTGAACTTCTACACTCCAATTCCCTGTTTGTCAAATTAGAGAAGTATGTGTTTGAGCAGGAGTATTTTCCCTTCCTTGGTTATATTATCTCAACCAAAGGGTTGGCCATGGATCCAGCTAAATTGGAGTCTGTGATGAATTGGCAAGAACCACATTCCCGTAAAGCGGTGCAGCGCATTATGGGTTTCATCAGCTACTATCGCCAGTTCATTCCACACTTCTCTAACTTAATAGCTACGTTGGTAGCCCTCACCAAGAAGGGAGCTAATCCTAAGGTATGGTCGCGGAGGTCTCCAAGGTGTTTTCCTCTGTGAAGTCGCATTTTGCTAGGGCTGCCGTGCTGCATCTCCCAAATGTTAATAAGCCATTCATATTAGCGGTGGATGCTTCTTACATCGGTGCTGGAGCATTTCTGTGTCAAAAGGACGCTAAAGGGAGTAAATACCCATGTTTTTTCTTTTCTAAGTCCTTTATACCATTTATACCAATGGAGAGGAACTATTCAATTGGGGACAGGGAGTTACTAGCTATGAAGTTGGCCTTCTCGGAGTGAGACATCTCCTAGAAGGGGCTCGATTACCCTTCCAATTGTTCACTGACCACAAAAATCTGCTGTATCTGCAGACGGCTCAATGGTTAAATTCTCGCCAAGCCAGATGGTCCCTATTCTTCTCCCGATTTAATTTCACCCTTCATTTTCTTTCTTGGGAGAAGAATCTTTGGGCTGATGCTCTTTCCGGTTCCGTGGTCTCATCTGAAGGAGAGAACAAGCCTTGGCTTATTGTCCCATTGTAGTCTGCTAACGGTAGCTCCAGTTTAACTGGAGTCAGTGCCTCCAGGCAAGACTCTGGTGCCATCTAATCTGCAGTCGGGGGTTCTCTCTTGGGCCCACACGTCGAGGTTGGTTGGGCATTTCGGGACCAAAAGGACATTTGAGATTCTGGCAAGGTCATATTGGAGGCCTCAGATGATGAGCGACAATAGGGACTATGTCCAGGTATGTGTCTCCTGTGCCAGGAATTGGCCATCCCGACAAAGGCGCGCAGGCTTGTTACATCCTCTGCCGGTGGCAGATAGGCCCTGGAAGATGGTCGGAATGGTCTTTATTGTGGGATTGCTCAAGTCTTGCAACAATACGGTCATATGAGTGGTCAACAACCATTTTTCTAAAATAGTACATTTAGTTCCCCTTCCCCAGCTTCCGTCGGCAAAAGCTTTGGCTGTGCTTTTTGTAAAGCATGTCTTTCATCTACACAGCATGCCTGACAATATAGTCAGTGACCGGGGTTCCCATTTCGCTTCTCGATTTTGGAGAGAGCTTTGTCGGTTGTTCTGTATTGAGCTCAATCTATCTTCTGCATATCATCCCGAGACGAACAAATTGGTGGAGAGGGCCAATCAGACCCTGGTTATGTATTTGTGGCATTTAGTTTCTGCCAGGCATGATAACTGGGCATCCTTGCTGCCATGGGCATAATTTTCTTTCAATAACGCCGTCGCTGACTTTACTGGGAAGACACCATTCCTCTTCAATTACGGTCAACATCCCCGTGTTCCCTTCCCATGCCCGTTTCATCTTCTGACTCTAGAGTGGTGGACTGGGCTGTGGAGGCTCATGACATCTGGCATTGCACACAGGATGCAATTAAGGCCTTAAAGGAGAGAATGAGGGTCTCTGCTGACGCGCATCGCCGTCCCACCCGAGTCTTCGTGCCCGGTGACTTGGTAGGGTTTTCAACTCGTAATATCAAGCTGCACGTAGAGTCCACTAAGTTTTCTCCCCACTATCTGGGTCCTTTTAAAGTACATGAACAGGTTAATCCTATAGCGTATTGCTATATATATACCTGAATATTACTGACACCTTTCACGTCTTCCTCTTGAAACCCGTTCATATGTCTTGGTTTTCTGAGTCTTCTGCTGGGACTTTGGGTTTGTCTTCAGATGATTTTGAGGTAAGGTGGTGTGTGGCAAAACATTTTTTTGATTGATTGGAAGGGTCGTGGTCCAGAAGATAGGACCTGGGAGCCGGTTGAGCACATCCGTGCCCCCCCAGCTTATTGCAGCCTTTGAGTGTGATGAGGCTTGCAGGGAGGGTAATGTTAGGCATCAGGGATTCTTCCTCTGCACAGGATAGATTCCAAGCCTTATCTTCCCCTGCGGTCTCCCATTCAGTCTCGACCGCAGTAGATGCTGCTCAGCTGTTGTCACTGTCAGCTGTTGTCACTCTCCAGGTTCAGCTATGGTAACTACTGTAACAATAGATATGCAGTGAGCAGCCTTTCCTAATGCTAAGTCCAGGATTCTCTCTACAGAGCATGCTCGTGAGGTGGCGACCTCTCATTGGTGGTCAGTCGTCAGCTGCTTAGGTCCTGTGCCATCTTTGGATTGGTCCTAGTTTAAGGTCCTTTCTGACTAGACTTGAGCGTGGGCTCTAAAAGGATCTTTGAGGCACCCAGTGGTGCGCTAAGATCACTTTTGATGCTGTGTGTGTTTTGGTGGCACAGTTACCACCCCATATGCACGTGTGCTGCTACTAGCACGGCGAGTCTGGTTTTCTTCAGGCAGTGTAGGGTGGGAACTCCCACTTGAGCTTAGCACCTGTATCGGGCGACTGATGTCGCGAGTGCCGTTTTGCACAGGTCGAGTGACCGGGCAAGTTCAATCACCAGCATAGTGGGGGGTGAATTATAGGGACCCCAACTAGCGCCTATTCTGTTGTATGCCTCTGACCTTTTAACAGGATACATTCCTCAGTTTTACACAGTGAGGCAGCACCTCTGTGGAGTAACAGAGCTGGTTTATATGTTTGCTGTGCACACAGTGTGACTCAACACCATGTGCACCTGTTGCCATTCAGCTACTTTCTGTTCGCCATACACGGTGGACCCCGAGTTGCGAATGTTCTTTATTTAATATTTTATTTAGTACATTCCGCAACCCTAACTAGTATTGCCTTCCCTTTATTTATATATACTAGAATTGGCTGAAAAAATGCTTTTTACTTTTGTTTTTGATGCAAATTTTGACTGGATGCAGCTTTGAAAAGATTACATCTCTGTGTTTGAAATGCGTAGATTTTAGTTCACCATGAATTTCTTGCAATTACGTTTTTAAATTTTGGGAAATAAACTACATTTTTTTTAACCTAAGAACCTGCATATTCTTCCTTATTTTGTTACTTCCATGTGTGGCCACATGATCCTGTGCAGAATTCTATCTGCCATCAGCCGTCCAGGTGAGCTGTTTTTCCTCGTTTTTTCTATGGACCATTTTATACTACACTCTGTAGCAGATGGGTAATAAGTGCAATAACTGACTCAAAGTGAAGACATCGATGAAGAAGCTGAACAGAAATTTACCCCTGGTTGCACTATTTAGGAATGATTGGAGAGAGAAAGTTTAAGAGGGAGACCAATTAGTAGAGAGTTGCAGTAGTACAGATGAAAATGAATCAGAGCAACAGTAAGGCTGGAGTCACACACAACGTATAAAAAATCGGTCAGTTTTACACTGCCGAGATACGCAGAAATGTTCTTGATCAGTAACCACAGAAGACGCACTCATTCCCAAAACTCCATCATGGAAGTGGGGCAGCATGAGCAGCAGCTGCCGTCACAGCAGTAGCAGGAGCTCTCGCCAGAAACCTTGCCAAGCCACCAGCATACCAGGATAAGTAGCCGCTTGAGTGGTAGGAGCAGCAGTCGTCCTGTCCGGCAAGATTCCTAGGCATCTAGAAGGGACACTTTACGCGCATCTGACCAGCCTCCGAAACTGGTACCCTTTTCTGACAGTGGTGGTGAGTGATCTACGTGAATGTCACCATTATGGTAACAGGGTCCATTTTTTCTGCTTGATCACTAGGGGTCGAGGAAGTCTAGTGGCAAATCAAAGAACAGAGAATGTGCCCTTTGCAAAGACCCGCTTGCAGTTCAGTGGCAGAAGGATCTCTGCGCTAACTGCATTAATAAGATCATACAGGAAGAAACCCCTAATTTTGCCACTAGCCTTAAGGCCATAATACAGGAGGAGATAAAAGACTCCTTAAAAACTGCCCTTAAAAAAAAGAGGAAAAGAAGCCACAAGGTGCCTACGGATTCGGAGGCCTCTCTAGGACAGGAAGATCGTAAAAAATCCCTGTCTCCCTGTACCTCCTCCTTCTTTCCTCAATTTTCAGAATCCTCCTTGGACATTGATACAGGGGGTTGACCATGTTTCCCAACTGAGGATGTAGAGAGACTTGTTAAAGCAGTCTTGGCTGCAATGGGCCTAAAGGAAGAAAAAACTCCTAGGTCACTAGAAGATGCCATGTTTGGTGGGTTGGAGGAAAAAAGGAAATGCACGTCCCCTGTCAATACAAAAATAAAGGCATTGATTGATAAAAAATGGGTACTTTACCTTCTTCATCAAAGAGGAGGTTCCCGTTTGACAAGAAAGACTCTGAAACTTTGGAAAAAAATCCCTAAAAATGATGGTGCCGTGGCCAGGTCTTTAAAAAAATTGTCCCTTCCATTAGGCCATGTGCACACGTTCAGGATTTTTCGCATTTTTTTTGTGTTTTTTTGCTATAAAAATGTGACAAAAACGCGAAAAAAATGCTTACATATGCCTCCTATTATTTACAGGGTATTCCGCATTTTTTGTGCAAATGTTGCATTTTTTTCCGCGAAAAAATCGCATCGCGGAAATAAAAGCAACATGTTCATTAAAAATGCGGAATTGCGGGGATTCCGCACACCTAGGAGTGCATTGATCTGCTTACTTCCCGCACGGGGCTATGCCCACCATGCGGGAAGTAAGCAGATTATGTGCGGTTGGTACCCAGGGTGGAGGAGAGGAGACTCTCCTCCACGGACTGGGCACCATATAATTGGTAAAAAAAAAGAATTAAAATAAAAAATAGTGATATACTCACCCCCTTATGGCCCCCGAAGTGTTCCCGCCTCTCCGGTGCATGCTCTCTCTTCCGTTCCTAAATATGGTGTGGTTCAGGACCTGTGATGACGTCGCTGTCTTGTGATTGGTCGCGTGACCGCTCATGTGACTCACGCGACCAATCACAAGCCGCGACGTCATCGAAGGTCCTGAACCACACCGGCATCTATAGGAACGGACGCCGCTGAGGAGATTGGCTGTCTGCAGAGGGTGAGTATAACCACTTTTTTATTTTTTTTATTTTTTTTAAACATTCTATCTTTTACTATAGATGCTGCATAAGCAGCATCTATAGTAAAAAGTTGGTCACACTTGTCAAACAGTATGTTTGACAAGTGTGACCAACTTGTCAGTCAGTTTTCCAAGCGATGCTACAGATCGCTTGGAAAACTTTAGCATTCTGCAAGCTAATTACGCTTGCAGAATGCTAAAAAAACCGCGAAAAAAACGGAAAAAAAACGCCAAAAAAAAGCGGATTTCTTGCAGAAAATTTCCGGTTTTCTTCAGGAAATTTTTGCAAGAAATCCGGACGTGTGCACATACCCTTAGAGGACTCAGGCGTACTTAAGGACCCACTTGATAAAAAAGCAGATGGCTTTTTGAGACATATCTGGGAAGCATCGGCAGGGGGATTGAAGCCAGCAATAGCTGGGACATGTACTGCCCACGCTATCATGATCTGGCTACAGCAGATAGAGGATCAGCTGAGGGATAAAGTACCAAGAGATGATATCCTAGCGAATATGACCTTAGTGCATGGAGCAGCAGCTTTCCTCAGCGGATTCTGCAAGATTAATAGCTAGAGCAGCGGGATTGTCGAATGCAGAAAGAAGAGCCCTATGGCTCAAAGGTTGCCCGGGGGATTTACCGTCTAAACATAAACTGTGCTCCATCCCGTGTGATGGTCAATTCCTCTTTGGTAAAAGATTAGAAGAAATCTTGGAACATGCAGGGGACAAAAAGAAAACCTTTCCCAGTTTCTCTAGAGAACCCAAAAAACCTTTCTTTCAGAGGAGATGATTTAATAGAGGTCGCCCCCCAGGAGAAATAGGGACTTTAAAGATAAAAGAGGTTCGGGCTACATGTTCAAAAGGCCCTCTACATCATCAAAAAAATCCCCCCAATGACATTACATCAGAGGTTGGGGAAAGCTCTCTCTCTTCCTCCCGGCCTGGATAAACATCTCCCCCAGTACCTGGGTTCTAAATATAATAAAAGACGGTTTAGAGATAAAATTCATCAGCCAACCCAGGCAAAATTTCATAATGACACTCCGAAGGAAGTCCCAGCAGGAACAATCGGCTCTGGAGAAAGAGGTCTTGGGACTTGTTCACAAAAATGTTCTACAGGAAGTCCCGATTCAAGAGGAAGGAAGGGGATTTTACTCCCCCCCTCTTTTTGATACAAAAACCGGATGGTTCCTGGAGAACCATAGTCAACCTGAAGAAGATCAATCAGTAGAAAACTGCTCCTTCAAGATGGAGTCAACACGACCACAAAAATTCTGTTCCAACACTGCTTCATGGCAGTAATAGACTTAAAAGATGCGTATTGCCACATCCCAATACATCAGAAGTACTTGAGGGTAGCGCTTATTATCCAAGGTCAGAACAAACATTACAAATATACAGCCCTTCCATTCGGCCCATCTACAGCTCACAGGGTCTTCACCAAAGTGATGGTCAAGGTAATGTCATACCTTCGATTCCAGGAAGTAGTGATTGTCCCATGCCTGGACGACTTCCTTGTCATAGGGAGGTTAAAGACCCATTGCACCCAACAAGTAACAGAATTAATGTCAACTCTAATAGAGCTGGGAAGGATAATAAATACCACCAAGTCAAGATTAGCGCCAGTAAAAGTGCAATCCTTCCTAGGGTTAATACTGGACTCAAAGCGACAGCTCTGCCTCCTGCCAGAGAACAAGGCAGCCAAGATAAGGAACCTGACTCGTACAGCTATACAAAAGCCAGCATTGACCCTAAGGAAAGCAATTTCCTTCTCATTAATGTCATGCATACCGGCTGTAGGGTGGGCACAATTTCACCTGAGACAGCTGCAGCGGGAAGTGCTGTCAGTGCAGACATTTTAAAAGGGCATTTAGAAGGAAATCTATATCTTTCTTTGGGCATAAGAGATTCCCTAATCTGATGGACTGTGAACGAACATCTGACATTAGGGGTCCAATGGCAGAAACCAGTCAAGGACATCATCACAACCGACACAAGTGGTATAGGTTAGGGAGCACACTTGAGATTCCACTCAGTACAAGGAACCTGGTCCTTGCTGGAAAGGAATCACGGTTCAAATGAGAAAGAACTATAGAAAGTAGAAAAGGCCTTAAGACATTTTCTCCCCTTGCTTTGGGGCCGCCATATTCGGGTCATGACAGACAATCGAGCAGTGGTGGTTTATATCAACCACAAACGAGGTCCCGGGGCCTCATGGAGGTGTCAGATCTACTATTCCAGTTAGCAGAACAACATCTGTCATCCCTCATGGCACTACTCATAAGGGGCGTCAAAAACACACAAGCAGACTTCCTGAGTCGCAGGGGCTTAAGACAGAGGGAATGGTCCTTAAACCCCCAAATTTTCCAACAAATAGTACAAGCCTGGGGCAAACCAGAAATAGACTTGTTTGCCACCTCACACGACAAAAAAGTCAGGAAGTTCTGCTCCCTAAATCCAAGGGAACATCCTTTTTCAGTAGATGCCCTAATAATACCCTGGAGGTTCTCTCTGGCTGATATGATAGAAAATAACCAAGTGTGACACCATTATAAAAACTGCACCCCTCAAGGTACTTAAAACCACATTCAATAAGTTTATTAACCCTTTACGAGCTTCACAGGAACTCAAACAATGTGGAAGGAAAAAATGAACATTTAACTTTTTTTGCAAACACTTTAATTCAGAACCATATTTTTTCATTTTCATAAGTGTAAAAACAGAAATTTAACCATACATTATGTTGTGCAATTTCTCCTGAATACGCTGATACCCCATATGTGGGGGTAAACCACTGTTTGGGCGCACCGCAGAGCTTGGAAGAGAAGGAGCGCCGTTTGACTTTTTCAATGCAGAATTGGCTGGAATTGAGATCGGATGCCATGTCACGTTTGGAGAGCCCCTGATGTGCCTAAACAGTGGAAACTCTCCATAAGTGACACCATTTTGGAAACTAGACCCCTTAAGGAACTTAACTAGATGTGTGGTGAGCACTTTGAGCCCCCAAGTGCTTCACAGAAGTTTATAACGTAGAGCCGTGAAAATAAAAAATCGCATTTGTTTACACAAAAATGATATTTTCGCCCACAAATTCTTATTTTCAGAAGGGTAACAGGAGAAATTAGACCACAAAAGTTGTTGTGCAATTTCTCCTGAGTACGTCTATACCCCATATGTGGGGGTAAACCACTGTTTGGACGCACCGCAGAGCTTGGAAGAGAAGGAGTGCCGTTTTACTTTTTCAATGTAGAATTGGCTGGAATTGAGATCGGACGCCATGTCGCGTTTGGAGAGCCCCTGATGTGCCTAAACAGTGGAAACCCCCCACAATTGACACCATTTTGGAAACTAGACCCCATAAGGAACTTAACTAGATGTGTGGTGAGCACTTTGATCCTCCAGGTGCATTCACGGAAGTTTATAACGTAGAGCCATGAAAATAAACAAATCACATTTTTTCTACAAAAATGATCTTTTTGCCCCCAAATTTTTTATTTGCCAAGGGTAACAGGAGAAATTAGACCACAAAAGTTGTTGTGCAATTTCTCCTGAGTACGTTGATACCCCATATGTGGGGGTAAACCACTGTTTGGGCTCACTGCAGAGCTTGGAAGAGAAGGAGCGCCGTTTTACTTTTTCAATGTAGAATTAGCTGGAATTGAGATCGGATGCCATGTCGCGTTTGGAGAGCCACTGATGTGCCTAAACAGTTTAAACCCCCCACAAATGACACCATTTTGGAAACTAGACCCCTTAAGGAACTTATCTAGATGTGTGGTGAGCACTTTAAACCCCAAGGTGCTTCCCGGAAGTTTATAACGTAGAGCCGTGAAAATAAAAAAGTCGCATTTTTTCTACAAAAATGATTTTTTGCCCCCAAATTTTTATTTTCACAAGGGTAACAGGAGAAATTAGACAACAAATGTTGTTGTGCAACCTCTCCTGAGTACGTCGATACCCCATATGTGGGGGTAAACCACTGTTTGGGCGCACTGCAGAGCTTGGAAGAGAAGGAGTGCCGTTTTACTTTTTCAATGTAGAATTGGCTGGAATTGAGATCGGATGCCATGTCGCGTTTGGAGAGCCCCTGATGTGCCTAAACAGTGGAAACCCCCCACAAATGACACCATTTTGGAAACTAGACCCCTTAAGGAACTTATCTAGATGTGTGGTGAGCACTTTAAACCCCCAGGTGCTTCACGGAAGTTTATAACATAGAGCCGTGAAAATAAAAAATCCTTTTTTTTCACTCAAAAATGATTTTTTAGCCTGCAATTTTTTATTTTATCAAGGGTAACAGGAGACATTGGACCACAAAATCTGTTGACCAGTTTGTCCTGAGTACGCTGATACCCCATATGTTGGGGGAGGGCACTGTTTGGGCACCCATCAGGGCTCGGAAGGGAAGGAGCGCCACTTGGAATGCAGACTTTGATGGGATGGTCTGCAGGTGTCATGTTGCATTTGCAGAGATCCTGATGTACCTAAACAGTAGAAACCCCCCACAAGTGACTCCATTTTGGAAACTAGACCCCCCAAAGAGCTTATCTAGATGTGTGGTGAGCACTAGGAACCCCCAACTGCTTCCCAGAAGTTTATAATGTAGAGCCATGAAAATAAAAAAAATCATATTTTTTCCACAAAAATGATCTTTTCACCCCCAAATTTTTACTTTCACAAGGGTAACAGGAGAAACTGGACCCCAAAATTTATTGTGCAATTTATGCTGAGTAGGCTGATACCCCATATGTGGGGGATAAACCACTGTTTGGGCACATGGCAGAGCTTGGAAGGGAAGGAGCGCCGTTTTGGAATGCAGACTTTGATAGAATGGTCTGCAGGCATTATGTTGCGTTTGCAGAGCCCCCGATGTACCTAAACAGTAGAAGCCCCCCACAAGTGACCTCATTTTGGAAACTAGACCCCCCAAGGAACTTATCTATATGTGTTGTGAGAACTTTGAATGCCCTAGTGCTTCACAGAAGTTTATAATGCAGAGTCGTGAAAACAAAAAAAAATATTTTTTTCACAAAAAAGATTTTTTTAGCCCCCCAATTTTTATTTTCACAAAAGTAACAAGAGAAATTGGACCCCAAAGGTTGTTGTCCAATTTGTTCTGAGTACAGTGATACCCCATGTGTGGGGGGGACCACTGTTTAGGTGCATGGCTGAGCTCGGAAGGGAAGGAGTGCCGTTTTGGAATTTGCAGAGCCCCAGATATACCTAAACAGTAGAGACCCCCCAGAAGTGACCCCATTTTGGAAACTAGACCCCCCAAGGAACTTATCTAGATGTGTGGTGAGAACTTTGAATGCCCAAGTGCTTCACAGAAGTTTATAATGCAGAGTCGTGAAAATAAAAAATATTTTTTTTTTCCACAAAATAAGATTTTTTAGCCCCCAAGTTTTTATTTTCACAAGGGTATCAGGAGAAATTGGACCCCAAAAGTTGTTGTCCAATTCATCCCGAGTACGCTGATGCCCCATATGTGGGGGTAAACCACTGTTTGGGCTCACTGCAGAGCTTGGAAGAGAAGGAGCGCCGTTTTACTTTTTCAATGTAGAATTAGCTGGAATTGAGATCGGATGCCATGTCGCGTTTGGAGAGCCACTGATGTGCCTAAACAGTTTAAACCCCCCACAAATGACACCATTTTGGAAACTAGACCCCTTAAGGAACTTATCTAGATGTGTGGTGAGCACTTTAAACCCCAAGGTGCTTCCCGGAAGTTTATAACGTAGAGCCGTGAAAATAAAAAAGTCGCATTTTTTCTACAAAAATGATTTTTTGCCCCCAAATTTTTATTTTCACAAGGGTAACAGGAGAAATTAGACAACAAATGTTGTTGTGCAACCTCTCCTGAGTACGTCGATACCCCATATGTGGGGGTAAACCACTGTTTGGGCGCACTGCAGAGCTTGGAAGAGAAGGAGTGCCGTTTTACTTTTTCAATGTAGAATTGGCTGGAATTGAGATCGGATGCCATGTCGCGTTTGGAGAGCCCCTGATGTGCCTAAACAGTGGAAACCCCCCACAAATGACACCATTTTGGAAACTAGACCCCTTAAGGAACTTATCTAGATGTGTGGTGAGCACTTTAAACCCCCAGGTGCTTCACGGAAGTTTATAACATAGAGCCGTGAAAATAAAAAATCCTTTTTTTTCACTCAAAAATGATTTTTTAGCCTGCAATTTTTTATTTTATCAAGGGTAACAGGAGACATTGGACCACAAAATCTGTTGACCAGTTTGTCCTGAGTACGCTGATACCCCATATGTTGGGGGAGGGCACTGTTTGGGCACCCATCAGGGCTCGGAAGGGAAGGAGCGCCACTTGGAATGCAGACTTTGATGGGATGGTCTGCAGGTGTCATGTTGCATTTGCAGAGATCCTGATGTACCTAAACAGTAGAAACCCCCCACAAGTGACTCCATTTTGGAAACTAGACCCCCCAAAGAGCTTATCTAGATGTGTGGTGAGCACTAGGAACCCCCAACTGCTTCCCAGAAGTTTATAATGTAGAGCCATGAAAATAAAAAAAAATCATATTTTTTCCACAAAAATGATCTTTTCACCCCCAAATTTTTACTTTCACAAGGGTAACAGGAGAAACTGGACCCCAAAATTTATTGTGCAATTTATGCTGAGTAGGCTGATACCCCATATGTGGGGGATAAACCACTGTTTGGGCGCATGGCAGAGCTTGGAAGGGAAGGAGCGCCGTTTTGGAATGCAGACTTTGATAGAATGGTCTGCAGGCATTATGTTGCGTTTGCAGAGCCCCCGATGTACCTAAACAGTAGAAGCCCCCCACAAGTGACCTCATTTTGGAAACTAGACCCCCCAAGGAACTTATCTATATGTGTTGTGAGAACTTTGAATGCCCTAGTGCTTCACAGAAGTTTATAATGCAGAGTCGTGAAAACAAAAAAAAATATTTTTTTCACAAAAAAGATTTTTTTAGCCCCCCAATTTTTATTTTCACAAAAGTAACAAGAGAAATTGGACCCCAAAGGTTGTTGTCCAATTTGTTCTGAGTACAGTGATACCCCATGTGTGGGGGGGACCACTGTTTAGGTGCATGGCTGAGCTCGGAAGGGAAGGAGTGCCGTTTTGGAATTTGCAGAGCCCCAGATATACCTAAACAGTAGAGACCCCCCAGAAGTGACCCCATTTTGGAAACTAGACCCCCCAAGGAACTTATCTAGATGTGTGGTGAGAACTTTGAATGCCCAAGTGCTTCACAGAAGTTTATAATGCAGAGTCGTGAAAATAAAAAATATTTTTTTTTTCCACAAAATAAGATTTTTTAGCCCCCAAGTTTTTATTTTCACAAGGGTATCAGGAGAAATTGGACCCCAAAAGTTGTTGTCCAATTCATCCCGAGTACGCTGATGCCCCATATGTGGGGGTAAACCACTGTTTGGGCACACGGCAGAGCTCAGAAGGTAGGGAGCACCATTTTACTTTTTGAGCACAAAATTGGCTGTGGTGTTTAGAGACCCCCTGATGTACCTAAACAGTGGAAACCCCCCAATTCTAACTCCAACCCTAACCCCAACACACCCCTAACCCTAATCCCAACCCGATCCATAATCCTAATCACAACCCTAACCCCCCAAACACCCCTAACCCTAATCCCAAAGCTAACCATAACCCTAATCAAAACCCTAAACCCAACACCCCCCTAATCCTAATCTCAACCCTAACCTCAAAACCTAACCCTAATCCCAATACACCCCTATCCTTAATCCCAACCCTAGCCTTAACCCTAATCCCAAACCTAACCCTAATGCCAACCCTAATCCAAATCCTAATCCCAATTCTAACCCTATCTTTAGCCCCAACCCTAGCCCTAACCCTAACTTTAGCCCAAACCCTAACTTTAGCCCTAAACCTAGCCCCAACCCTAACCCTAACTTTAGCCCCAACCCTAGCCCTAACCCTAGCTCTAACCCTAATCCTAGCTCTAACCCTAACCCTAAGGCTATGTGCACATGTTGCGGATTTTGCTGCGGATCCGCAGCGTTTCCGCAGCTGTGGGTCCGCAGCAGTTTCCCATGAGTTTACAGTACAATGTAAACCTATGGGAAACATAAAACGCTGTGCCCATGCTGCAGAAAAAAACACACGGAAACGCAGCGGTTTACATTCCGCAGCATGTCAATTCTTTCTGCTGATTCCGCAGCGGTTTTACACCTGCTCCATAATAGAAAACCGCAGGTGTAAAACCGCAGTGGAATCCGCACAAAAACCGCGGTACATCTGTGATAAATCCGCAGGAAAAACGCAGCGTTTTGGTCCTGCAGATTTATCAAATCCGCTGCGGAAAAATCCGCAGAGAACCATTCTATGTGTGCACATATCCTACCCCTAACCCTACCCCTAACCCTACCCCTAACCCTAACCCTACCCCTACCCCTAACCCTAACCCTACCCCTAACCCCAACACTATTTGGAAAATAGAAATTCATACATTTTTTTTATTTTATTATTTTTTTCTTACCAAGGGGGTGATAAAGGGGGGGGGGGTTATTTACTATTTTTTTATTTTGATCACTGTGATAGGATCTCACAGTGACCAAAATAAAAAAAGAGGAAGAATTTTCTTCTGCCGGCCGGCAGATCATGGCGGGTGCACTGCACATGCGCCCGCCATTTTCTTACCGGAGCAAGAAGCCAGCGGCCAGCAGAAGAAGCAGGAGGACCCAGGGACACCGGTAAGTATAACAGGGTCCCCGAATCCCCCTATTTCTCTGTCCTCTGATGTGCGATCACATCAGAGGACAGAGAATGACATCGCTTTTTTTTTTTTTTTGCGGTCGCCGGTAAACAGTTAATTACCGGCGATCGCAAAACAGGGGTCGGTAAAAACCAACCCCGATCATGTTCTTTGGGGTCTCGGCTACCCTCGGCAGCTGAGACCCCAAAGAACATCCGGGTGCCGGGCGGCGGGCGCACTGTGCATGCGCCCGCCATTATTTCCCCGGAAAAAGATGGCGGCGCCCATCGGGAGCCACGAGGAGCACCGGGGGAGGTAATTGAGTATTGGGGGGCTATCGGGGACTATCGGGGACCACATTTCTCTGTCCTCCGATGTGCGATCACATCGGAGGACAGAGAAATTAAATGGCAAATCGCGTTTTTTTTTTTTGTTGCGACCGCCGGTAAACGGTTAATTACCGGCGATCGCAACTCGGGGGTCGGTAAAAAACCCCCGAATCATGTTCTCTGGGGTCTCGGCTACCCTCGGCAACCGAGACCCCAGAGAAAATCCGACTCTGGGGGGCGCTATTCACTTTTTCCACAGCGCCGTTAATTAACGGCGCTGTGGTTTAAGTACCCTTAGCGGCCGCCGTTAAAAGGCGTATCGGCGGTCGTTAAGGGGTTAACAGGAGAGGCAGACACATGTAATGGGGGTTATAAAGGGAGGACAGCATAATCAAATCTTAAATGCAAAACCAACCTTAAGAACGGACGTGGAAGAGACCCCAATGCGCGTTTCGCTGAAGTGCTTCTTCGGGGGGCGTGGTGTCTACAATTTAATCTTTCAAAATGAAAATAGTGCTCATTCCCTTGTGATCCCTGTTGTGCGCCCAAACAGCATATTACTACTGACGCACCACCTTGTGAGATGCAGGGCCTAGTATCTCGGAGGATGGTTCAGTCACGTTGACTCCGATGGCTCTAACAATCCCTAGGTTTGGTGGCAATTATAAAGGGGGAGACGACGGATATATGAGACTGTGCGTTATGTTGATGCCCGCAAGGGATGAGGCTGCAAACAAAAGAAGCATACACCGGGGTCCCGTGCAAACTTGAAAGATGAACTTTACTGAAGACTTGTAACAATCCTTATATTTTTCAATCTAATAGTTAAGGGTAGCCGATAACATTTTTCTTACAATTGCAACGGTCAAAGCCTTTTCTCGGCCTTGGGACGATGGTGGTAACTTTTCATTTGACTAAGGGTACTGTCTCACTATATGATTTACCAACGATCACGACCTGCGATACGACCTGGCCGTGATCGTTGGTAAGTCGTTGTGTGGTCGCTGGGGAGCTGTCACACAGACCGTTCTCCAGCGACCAACGATGCCGAGGTTCGCTGGTAACCAGGGTAAACATCGGGTTACTAAGCGCATGGCCTCGCTTAGTAACCCGATGTTTACCGTGGTTACCAGCGTAAAAGTAAAAAAAAACAAACAGTACATACTTACCATCTGATGTCCGTCAGGTCCCTTGCCGTCTGCTTCCTGCTCTGACTGAGTGCCGCCGTACAGTGAGAGCAGAGTGCAGCTGTGATCAGAGAGCTGCAGCATCAACTTGCTGCAGATGGTGTCACTGTGCATCGGTCAACTATACAGCGCACTTTGCACAAGGAGAAGCTGTATGGGACAGTCATGCGAAAGAAGCCGTTTCTGCAAGCACGCCACAAACAGAGGCTGAGGTATGCAAAAGCACATTTGGAGAAGCCAATTTCTTTTTGAAAGAAGGTCCTGTGGACTGATGAAACCAAGATTGAGTTGTTTGGTCATACAAAAAGGCGTTATGCATCGCGGCAAAAAATCACAGTGCGTTGTATAGTTGACCGATGCACAGTGACACCATCTGCAGCGTCAGCGTCAGCAGGCTGTGTTACAAATGAAGTGTTTGGGCGACAACAGACACACCGCGGAATTACTGGTTGAGTACTTGCAGCAAGAAACTCAGTCATGGCTGGGCAGTGTACATCTTGAGGCAGGCAAGGTAGTCAGTGATAATGGAAGGAATTTTATGGCTGCCATAGCCCTTTCAGACCTGAAACACATACCTTGCATGGCTCACACCTTGAACCTGGTGGTGCAGTGCTTCCTGAAAAATTATCCAGGGTTACCAGCCCTGCTCGCTGGTCGCGTCGCGGTCACATGGGCGACGCGACCAATCACAAGCCGTGACGTCACGGGAGGCAGGAAACGCACGCATTTTAAAATTACGTCACGGCTTGTGATTGGTCGCGTGCCGCCCATGTGGCCGCGACGCGACCAATCACAGCAAGCCGTGACGTAATTTTCAGGTCCTGAATGCAGAATTAGGCATTCAGGACCTGAAATTACGTCATGGCTTGCTGTGATTGGTCGCGTCGCGGTCACATGGGCTGCATGCAACCAATCACAAGCCGTGACATAATTTTAAAATGCGTGCGTTTCCTGCCTCCCGTGACGTCACGGCTTGTGATTGGTCGCGTCGCCCATGTGACCGCGACGCGACCAATCACAAGCCTGAACGTAATTTTAAAATCCTGAATGCCTAGAATTAGGCATTGAGGACCTGAAAATTACGTCACGGCTTGCTGTGATTGGTCGCGTCGCGGCCACATTGGCGGCACGTGACCAATCACAAGCCGTGACGTCACGGAAGGAAGTAAACGCGCGCATTTTAAGCAAAGAACGCTGCCGGTTCCCTCCGTGAGGTCCAGGCTGCGTCGGAGAGGTGAGTATAGCAATATTTTTTATTTTAATTCTTTATTTTACACATTAATGTTGTTTCGATACCGATACACGAAACCACAAAAGTATCGGATCTCGGTATCAGAATTCCGATATCCGCAAGTATCGGCCGATACCCGATACTTGCGGTATCGGAATGCTCAACACTAATGAGGAGTGATTTCGCAATGACCGCTGACACGACAGGTACTGCTGCATCGATTGAAAGTGACAGGAGACAGCATTTTTCCAGTATGGTTACAAACTACTTTTCCTCCCTCATCAATGTTTTCCCTCACAGGTCATTCCCCTTTGATTACTGGGCACCTAAAATAGACACCTGGCCTGAATTGGCAGAATATGCATTACAGAAGCTCGCTTGCCCTGCTGCTAGTGTGCTATCCGAAAGAGTCTTCAGTGCTGCTGTGATAGAAATATATATATCATGTAGATCTCACTTGCATGTATACTCCTCTATAATCAAATATATACTTATATGCTCACAGCTAATGTATACATTATAATCAATGGTTTAAGATGGCTGACACGAACTAATATAACCCAGACAGATCATATGGGGTTTTCCATCCCTAAAGCAGAACAGAGTCAGATGTTTGGTGACTGCTGATCAAATGTCTCAACTCTGTCCTACATACAGAACTCAAGTTTAGTTGCTTAATCCGCTGTCATATGAGCATTAATCACAATATTCCATATATGTTTAGATAACCAATGACAGAAAAGCTAGACAATATGGTAATTAACTAACCACCCCTGACAACCCCTAACCACTCCTTTCTATGTGAAAATATAAAACTATGTATGTACAATAAAGTACCAGTATTGATGGAATGTTGTTCTGGCACAATGGTGTTGCAGTCTCATTCCTTTGAGCGCTCAAAATACTCAGTCTAATTGGGAGCGGCCGCAGCACACACAGAGGGATAAATTTATCCAACCCAAATATTTCCATAACATAATGGCGCCCAACGTGAAAATAAGGGAAGTTAGCTGATGCTAGATTGCTGAATACTAATACATGGTATGAAGTAGCAGCAGAGCTTACAGGTGGTACAGAAAGTTATGTGAGCAAACCAGGAAGTGATTTTTGTGGGTATGAGACGGGAGAATCTGCGCAGTCTGCTTTTAGCAGAATCCATGGTATAGGTAGTTATTTTTGCACAGTATGTGGAGCGCCCCGTCTCTCCCTACAGGGAGAAGGCATCATTGCTCCACTCTATTGTTCTCATTCTGTTGTCAGTCTTTTCTCTCCTCATTTTTCTCTCCTGCTCTCCTCTTTCTCCACACTTCTCTCTCTCCACTCCTCTATTTTCCTCCTTATCTCTCTTCTCCACACCCATCCCTCCTCCTCTCTCCACCCCCCCACCACACCTTTCTCCTCCTTCTTTTCCTTCTCCACACCCGTCTCTCCTCCCTCTTCTCCTCACCCTCTCCCTCCCCTCCTTCTCCACTCCTCCCTCTTCTCCTCACCCTCTTCACATTCTCTCTCCCCTCCTACTATTCCTTTGTCTCACTCATCAACCCCTCCTCCTCCTTCTTCCTCTTTTTCCTCTTCGTTGCCGGCTGGGCCAACGCCCAATTCAAACAATATGGTGCTTACAGCACAAGGTTCCCCTTCCATGACTCTGGCACAGTCCAGCCATTGCCAATTGTGATATCGGGGAAAGAAGGTGAAAGCCCCCCCTACAGTGGGCAGCCCCAGACATATCAGGTAGCAGACAGCTCAGCCCTGGGTGCAGAGGGGGGAGGAATGATATCACCATGTATTTATAATGTACAGCTTCAGCACCGGTCAGAGCTGCCTACATTCACACCAACATGAAACTATAAGCCTAATCCATCATAGCTTCAGCAAGGGGGGAGACATCCTCACAAAAGAAAAAGCAACTTCTAAGTCCAAAATCAGCCAGTGTAGGACCCCAGTACAAGCTATCACAACTATTCCTCTGATGAAGATGAAGAGGGAACATCATACATGCTGTCCAGTACTAGAAAAGAAACCCACAGGCACCAAGAATGCAAAGGCAGATAGAGGCACCACCATTACACTATGTGCACTGCACTTCAAGTCAGGTGACAATCTTCCAGACCCAGGGATGCATCCCATGCCATTTTACCGAAGAAAGTAGCAGAGCCAGTGAAAATATGCAGCCACCTGGAGTGATCTCTGGGCCATGAATGAAAATAGAAGCAGGTGATGCACTCTGACCAATCATGAAGGAACAATTCAAACTTCCAGCAGAATCAGACGTACACGCTTGGGAGTCAGGGCCACAGCTAATTGAACAGCTCAGAGAGTGGGCCAAAGGCAGATTGGCAGGACAAGCCATGACATGAGCCAAGATAAGACAGAGTCTGTAAAGAAGTTTCATGGCAGAGTAATGCAAGTATCCCAAGACTTGGGCTTCACCATTCATGACCAGATACACAGGCAAATGTTGGCACAGGTCTTTGTGCATGGACTGAGACAGCCAATCAGGAAACCACTGATAGTGGCTAGGCCTAGGAACAGGTCAATAGCAGTGGACTGACCCAGAAAAAATGTTTTATGTGCGCCTAGGAGACTGTTTATTGCCGATTGTCACCAAAACTGCCGCCATTATAGCACCACAAAGAGCGCAAAGAAGGAAAAGGGTGCCGTGCTGCTGAGAATGCCAGAAGGGAAGCCAGAGGTGAAGATGCTGCAAAGTGCCGATCAACACACCGGAAGAACCGCTGCAGACTCCAGAGAGGAGACACCGACCTCAATAAGGTTAGCAAAGGGGAGAAGCTATGTTGGAGCAGGGGGAAGAAGTGATGGCAGATGCAGCCACAGCCCCTGTAATGCCCCAAGACCTTGGGTTGGATGCAGCCGCCGGTCTCATGGCACCCCCGGGCCTCGCCACGAATGCACCTGCAGGCCCCATCTTACCACCGCAGCTTCAATCAGCAGGCCGGACCCCGCTGCCGCTACAGTGCCCATCATGCCATTGTCCACAGTAGCCAAAGGGACCGAGTCCCAACCAGGATTGCAGAGGACGGCCCCTTTCATGGTGACTACTAACCTGGAAGCGCAACCACCCTACAAAGACAGAAGAAGTGTCAAGTGTTACATCTGTGGCAAGTTTGTCCATTACCAGAACCAGTGCAAAGCACCCACACCCCCGAAGAGACTGGACCCATGCAACCCAAGAGTTGGTCCAGAGAAACAGGTCAAGGAAGAAGTGCAGAAAGCAGTGAAGTACCCCATCCAAAGGACAGGGGCAAGCAAGCCAGGTTCGCAAGACACTACGCTCCTGACATGTAAAACTTAATCTGCAGGACCAATACCTCAAATTACCCTTAAAGTGGATGGCGTTGTCAGATCCAAAGTGGTGCAGCCAGAAGTGTGATGACTAGTGTTGAGCGATACCGTCCGATACTTGAAAGTATCGGTATCGGAAAGTATCGGCCGATACCGGCAAAGTATCGGATCTAATCCGATACCGATACCCGATACCAATACAAGTCAATGGGACTCAAGTATCGGACGGTATTCCTGATGGTTCCCAGGGTCTGAAGGAGAGGAAACTCTCCTTCAGGCCCTGGGATCCATATTAATGTGTAAAAGAAAGAATTAAAATAAAAAATATTGCTATACTCACCTCTCCGACGCAGCCTGGACCTCACCGAGGGAACCGGCAGCGTTGTTTGCTTAAAATGCGCGCGTTTCCTGCCTCCCGCGACGTCACGGCTTCTGATTGGTCGCGTGCCGCCCATGTGGCCACGACGCGACCAATCACAGCAAGCCGTGACGTAATTTTCAGGTCCTCAATGCCTAATTCTAGGCATTCAGGATTTTAAAATTACGTTCCGGCTTGTGATTGGTCGCGTCGCAGTCACATGGGCGAGGCGACCAATCACAAGCCGTGACGTCACGGGAGGCAGGACACGCGTGCATTTTAAAATTACATCACGGCTTGTGATTGGTTGCGTGCCGCCCATGTGGCCGCGACGCGACCAATCACAGCAAGCCGTGACGTAATTTCGTAACATGACGTAATGACGTGACGTAATGAATGCAGAAATAGGCATTCAGGACCTGAAATTACGTCACGGCTTGCTGTGATTGGTCGCGTCGCGGCCACATGGGCGGCACGCAACCAATCACAAGCCGTGACGTAATTTTAAAATGCGCGCGTGTCCTGCCTCCCGTGACGTCACGGCTTGTGATTGGTCGCGTCACCCATGTGACCGCGACGCGACCAATCACAAGCCGGAACGTAATTTTAAAATCCTGAATGCCTAGAATTAAGCTTCCAGGACCTCAAAATTACGTCACGGCTTGCTGTGATTGGTCGCGTCGCGGCCACATGGGCGGCACGCGACCAATCAGAAGCCGTGACGTCGCGGGAGGCAGGAAACGCGCGCATTTTAAGCAAACAGCGCTGCCGGTTCCCTCGGTAAGGTCCAGGCTGCGTCGGAGAGGTGAGTATAGCAATATTTTTTATTTTAATTCTTTATTTTACACATTAATGTTGTATTTTACACATTAATGTTGTTTCGATACCGATACCCGATACCACAAAAGTATCGGATCTCGGTATCGGAATTCCGATACCCGCAAGTATCGGCCGATACCCGATACTTGCGGTATCGGAATGCACAACACTAGTGATGACACCTGTGGAACTCGCTGATCCCACCTGCCTATCAGAATCCTCTGTGTCTCGCATGGGCATTGATGGTCAAGTCAGACATTCTCAGCTTACAAAGCCACTGAGCGTGTGCACTCAGCCAGGACACTCTATCCTGTCCCAGTTTGTGGTGTAAAGGACCTGCCACTCAACCTGCTGGGAGCGAACCTACTGCAGAAGCTGAAGGCAACCACAGTGTTCCAGGAAGATGGGACAGTGACACTTTCTTCATCCCTGACCCAAGAAGAGTCATGCTGGCGGCCCTACAAGAACATTAAGCAACCGATGAGGCCAACACAAGGAGGTACTGGATGTAGTACCAGAAAGTCTATGGTCTAAGGGACCCCAGCACGTGAGAAAGCCTCAAGTTGCCCCAGTACGGGTGTCACTCAAGCCATGTACCCCGTACCCTCGTAAGGCCCAGGCCAGGCCTAGAGTCAAGCTGCCTCTGACCAACTGAAGGTCTACCTGGAAATAGGAATCATTGTTCCTCGCACATCGCCTTGCAATACCCCGCTTTTCCCCGTCAAGAAAAAGACTGTAAAAGGAGAGCCAGCCAAGTTCAGAATGGTACATGACCTGAGAGCTGTGAATGACGCCACGGTGTTAGAAACTGCAATTATGCCGAATCCGCACAATCTGCTCTCAAATGTGCCTGCCACAGCAAAAGTGTTCACAGTGACCGACCTGGCTAATGTTTTCTCCAGTGTTCCCCTTCATCTGGAAGACCAGTTCCTGTTTGCCTTAATGCACCAGGGGGGACACCACACATGGACAGTGATGCCACAGTGGGCCCAGAACAGCCCTTCACATTTCACCAAAGCAATGTCCACAGTTCTTGCCAACTGAGTCACAGAACAAGCAGAAGTAACCCTGCTACAATACATGGACAATCTACTCCTTTGTGCAGTTGACTTTGACATGTGTAAAGCCCTTTCCTTGTATCTCCTACTCTACCTGGCAGAGCAGCACTGCAAGATCTCAAAGAACAAAGTCCAGTGGTGTCTGAAGCAAGTTACGTTCCAGAGACACTGTATTGCTCACCAGGCGAAACACCTGACAGATGACCGGAAGACCACAGTGGAGAAGATGGTCCCTCCGACAACTCCAAAGGTGCTACAGGCCTTCCTTGGTCTAGTTTCGTATTGCAGAGCCTGGATCCCTGATGCTTCCGTCCTAATGCAGCCTCTGTGTGAATACGTCAGCGTGACCCCGTTCCTCCAGACAGATGTGGCCTTCAGTTCGTTCAAGAAGTTAAAAGGCTCTGTAGTCTCAGCGCCAGCACTAGGCCTATCTGACTACAAGAAGCCATTCCGTCTCTACTTGATGAGAAGAGAAGGCCTTGCTACTGGAGTCCTGACACAGCTTCAGGGGGGAAAGCAGAGACTTTCGGACTACTTTTCAGCTTGCCTGGATCCAGTTGCAAGGGGAGCCTCTTCCTCCCGCATGAGAGCAGCAGTTGCAGCACACGCCCTCCTGGACAGGACTACTGACATCAGTGGAAAAACCATTGGAAATCCTGGCTCTGCATGACATCTCAGCAATCCTCAACCAAACCCAGCCAAAACATCTCTCCACCGCCAGGCATCTTCGCCTCCAGTGCTCTCTACTCCTGCCCGACAATGTCACCATCTCCAGATGCACAGTCCTCAACCCGTCCACTCTACTCCCACTC
Source organism: Ranitomeya variabilis (assembly GCF_051348905.1). Classification (NCBI taxonomy): domain Eukaryota; kingdom Metazoa; phylum Chordata; class Amphibia; order Anura; family Dendrobatidae; genus Ranitomeya; species Ranitomeya variabilis. Next base: position 620,596,524 of record NC_135236.1, on the reverse strand, counting down.
CCAAGGGGGGATACAGATATGGACCTTCAGATAAAAAGTCTGATCAGAATCTGCATGATACCTTCTGCAGGGATCTGAATTTGCTCCGGACGGATGACCATGATTGCTTCAGCATCATGCAACAGGAAACAGCAGGACTACCCAAGGTGGCAGAAGAGCCACTGACCAACCCAGAGTTGATCCTCTATGTGGATGGCTCCAGATTTGCAGATGATGAAGGAAGATTCCACACGGGATGTGCAGTGACCAGCAATCAAGAGATCCTGTGGTCCAGAAGTCTGCTGCCCAGTCTGTCAGCCCAGGAAGCAGAACTGATAGCGCTGATGAAGGCCTACCAGATGGCAGAAGACAAGACTGAGAAAATGTATACCGATTCAAGGTACTCGCATGGCATAGCACACGACTTCGGACCCATCTGGGCTGCAAGGGACTTCATCACAGCAAGCGGAACAACCGTGAAGCATCATGGAGCCATTAAGGACCTGCTGAACACACTTCAACTTCCAAAAGTGGTGACAATACTAAAAGTCAATGCGCATGGAAAACTAAGCACAGTAGGGGCACGAGGCAACAACATGGCGGATATGGCAGCCAAAGAAACAGTCAAGGGAAGACAATATGGACAAGTGGAAGAGGTCGTAGAGCCGGACGGCTGCTACAGGACGGCTGAAGACAGGAAACCTGACAAGATGACATCCTGGGATCTGCTCAAAAAAGCTGCAAGAGCAAGCCCCAAAGGACAAGAAGGAATGCTGGATGCAGAAGTGAGCAACACATGAAGAAGGAAGGGTATACTAAATGGACTACAAACCCGGTTTACCCCGAAGCATGTACCCTATGGTGGTCCAGTGGGCACATGGGCCCACACACATATTAAAGACACAGATGAATGTTCCGATTGGTGCTTACTGGTTCGCTCCAGAAATCTCCACCCTAACAGCCAAGTTCATAAACAGCTGTCTGACCTGTGGCAAATGCAACCCTGGAAGAATGAAGAAAGTTCCCACACATCGTCTTGCCAGACCACTGTACCCCTTCCAGAGGATCCAGATAGACCACATCCAGATGCCGCCAAGTGGAGGTTTCAAATATGCCCTTGTGGCCGTGGACATGTTCTCAGGATGACAGCCAGAAGCTTTCCCAGTGAAGAACCAGTCAGCAAAGACTACTGCAAAGAAGCTACTCTCAGAGACGAGATATGCAACCATGGGGTTCCAGAAGTGATAGAGTGACCAGGGACCCGCATTCACAGCAAACCTCACATGAGAGATCTAGTCAGCAGTAGGGTCAGACTTAGGCCTACACACTCCCAATCACACTACTCAGTGTTAGGCATACTCCCAGAAGCCCAGCAAAGCTGTCACCGTATGAAATTTTGTTTGTGTCTAGTCCCAGGTTAGGGGTATCCCTTCCCTCAGCAGCTGATTATGTAATATGATACTTTGTCTGCTTATGTAATTGAAATCACCAAGAAACTTGCTAACATCCATTCTCGAGTTTTTTCTTCATTGCCAGATCCAGATTCAGTGTCCGGTATGCACTCCTAGAAGCCAGGAGACTGGGTGTTGGTGAAAAAGTTTGTAAGGAGAACACCACTCGATCCCAGATTTGATGGTCCTGCTCAAGTGCTGCTGATGACACCAAACTCTGTGAAACTGGAGGGAAGACCCACTTGGATCCACTCATCGCATGGCAAGAAAGCTCCCCTACCAGAAGATGACACCCAAGCCAGAATGATGTTGTGGATGCCCTGCCTGACCGAACAGATGACCTACCTGATAAAGACTGCACATCGCTCACTACACCTGCTATTGACTAAGAGACTGATTGCAACGAACCCCCGTTAGGGACAGATCTCCTGACCGCCCATTTGCGAAAAGTCTGTACGGAGTGGGGCACAGGCGTTAGGCTTGTGTCAGTTCGCCGACAGCACAAAAGAGTTGCAGCGCTTTGGGACAGGAGGCTAGGATTAGGGCAAGTGATATCTAAGGGGGGCTTGTGATAGAAATATATATATCATGTAGATCTCACTTGCATGTATACTCCTCTATAATCAAATATATACTTATATGCTCACAGCTAATGTATACATTATAATCAATGGTTTAAGATGGCTGACACAAACTAATATAACCCAGACAGATCATATGGGGTTTTCCATCCCTAAAGCAGAACAGAGTCAGATGTTTGGTGACTGCTGATCAAATGTCTCAACTCTGTCCTACATACAGAACTCAAGTTTAGTTGCTTAATCCGCTGTCATATGAGCATTAATCACAATATTCCATATATGTTTAGATAACCAACGACAGAAGAGCTAGACAATATGGTAATTAACTAACCACCCCTGACAACCCCTAACCACTCCTTTCTATGTGAAAATATAAAACTATGTATGTACAATAAAGTACCAGTATTGATGGAATGTTGTTCTGACACAATGGTGTTGCAGTCTCATTGCTTTGAGCGCTCAAAATACTCAGTCTAATTGGGAGCGGCCGCAGCACACACAGAGGGATAAATTTATCCAACCCAAATATTTCCATAACACTGCTGGTTCAATACTGACCGAAAAAAAGAAAACGTCTGGCTACCCGAAATGTCGATGATCTAACCTTCATTAAAATGAACCAATCATGGATTTCAAATTATTTGTCCCCACCTTCCCCTGCTGACACGTAGCTTGCCTGAAAAATGTCTTGCTTTTGGCCTCCTCTTACTGACTGCTTCAATTCCTCCATTTGCAGCTGCTGAATGTCCACCATAGGCCATTTTTATACCTCCCTAAATGGGCTGACTCCCCCCACAGGGCCGTGGTCACCACCTGGCGCAAGCACCCATGCGAGTGCCGTTTGCCTGTACAGGTGGGTGTGCTCACTCTTAGGCTATGGCACTGGAACAGGGTCCCTCATAGTACAATGAAGTGTCTCTGATGGTGGTGGTGCACAACCAACATCAGACACACCATCGTAATATGAGGGGCCCTGTGCCAGTACCGCCGCCCACGAGAGAGTGTTCCCCCCAGCTCGAACAGTGCTCTACTACTTGCAATACTTACCTCTCCCTGCTCCACCACTGTGTATTATTTGGGCCTACTAACTGTGTCTGCCACTCATTACAGTTGTCCCCCACTGAACAAAGCAATGCCGCCTGTTTAGTCCTGTTACTAATTTTGAACTGCATTTAGCCTACTTAATTATTTGGGCCTACTAACTGTGTCTGCCACTCCTTACAGTTGTCCTCTGCTGAACAAAGCAATGCCACCTGTTTAGTCCTGTTACCAATTTTGAACTGCATTTAGCCTACTTTATTATTTGGGCCTATATCTGTGTTTCCTCCTAATCCTGCCCATTGCCCAGCCACTGCTAGATGAGTCTGCTGGTACATTGACCCAGACCACTACATTCCCCTTGCACTCTATACAGCCAGAATCTGACCCTGCTGAAAGTTAGGTTCCATTTCCCGCATACTATACCACCTTACACGGGGACAAAGACGAAGGTGCAGACGAAAGTGCAGGTTCCTTCATCAGGTGGGGGGCATACTCGTTGGCAATGTCACTGGCACAGGGCCCCTCATAGTACGCAAAAGTGTCTCTGCCAGTGGGAGGCGCCACCCGCCGTCAAACACACCACCGTACTATGAGGGGCCCTGCGCCAGTGCCAATGCCAATGAGTGGGCCCCCCATGCTTGTTTAGGATCACAGCAAAGTTGAAAATACTTACCTCTCCCTGCTCCACCGCCGTGACGTATTCCACGTTTCCTGGGCCCACGAAAATCTTGAGCCAGCCCTACCCCCCCACAACTTTAGCCGAATGACCCCCAGTTTTCAATGCCTAACTATTATTATAAAGTAAATTAAGATTGACAAGCTTCAGTAATAAGAATTGATGTTTTTGGCATTAAAATGGGCACTGTAGGTGTTTTCCTGTCCTCACTCACTGCCGACTTTGATTCCCCTTTGACTTGCATTGGGTTTCATGTTTCAGTCGGCCCCCGACTTTATGCAATAATCGGCCGATTTCACCCGACCCGACTTTTGACAAAGTCGGGTTTCGTGAAACCCGACTCGATCCGAAAAAAGTAAAAGTTGCTCAACTCTACTTATAAGCAAAAAATTAAAAAATAAAAACATTTTTTCTTTACAAAAAACAAATTTTAAAAACTTTTTTTTTTTTAAAGTAGCTGCTTTGTATTTGTTATTTTTTCGAGTCTGCCATAGGAGCAAGATGCAATTAGACTGGAGCCATGTGACTTGTGACAATAATTTGTAGACAAGTTACACAACTGAAAAGATATGTGCAATTTGACTGCGACTTGCTCACGTGAATATTTCAAAGGTGTAATTTTTGTTGTAAAAAATGGCCAAATTGCTGAGAATTTTGATGGAATTTGCAGTCACATGCATTGAAATTTGTTGCAAGATAGTAGCCCACAAACTGAAACAAACATATGCGACTCTGTATCACTATTGGGCCGGGGTCACATTTGCGAGAAAGTCACATGAGTCTCTCACCTCAATACCCAGCACTGCCGCCTGCGGTTCAGACCGGAGCATTCAGCTGCATAGAAATACTTGCAGCCGGACACTCCGGTCCCGAGTGCCGGCGGCAGTGCCAGGTATTGAGGCGAGAGACTTGTGCTAGTTTCTTGCATTACACACATTAGTGACTCCGGCTTTGGAGTCGGTCACAGTCCCCAACAAAACATCACAGAAAGTTAGTAGATGCAATATTACAAAATGCCACTGCGATTGTAACACGTCACAATGTAGTCCTAGCGTTCAGAATCATAGGGCAAAAACCTTTTTTTTTAAGCTGATATCAAACTTATATTTGACAATGGGATGACAATAGCTGGTCTTTAACCATTTTTGTCCAAGTTTCTCACCACTGTTTGCAACAATACAGCAATTACAATAAGAAAGTACGGAAATGGCCTCGTCCCCAATAAGTGTAAGACTAAAAAAAGACATAGCTAACGATAAAGGCAAGCTGTGATGTAACTATGGAATAATTATATATGAAAGAATATTCAACTTGATAAAAAATTGCATGCATTTGAAATAAAACTTGAAAGAAAGAACAAAAGGCATCTGTCACATTTTGAACACTTTGCCTTCACTGTAATTAAATAGAACTAATGGTACAATACAACATGACGTCTTGTTTTGTTGTAGTACATACTATCGGTACATGGTTAAACATCTGCAGAGGACACCTTGATCTTGATTTTCTTTCTTTTTTTCATGTAGTTTGAGCCTGTTTATATGACATGCGGTTTTCACACTTTAATTTGTACAATATTGTGTTGCCGAGCTCAGTGCAGCCTTGCTTCACTGATAATGACACTTCTTTCCAGAGACAAATGGCTAACTTGATAGTTCCTAATCGCTCCCCTTGGGGAAGAGCTGTCATCCTATAAAAAATTGTGGTTGTCACCCTTATCACTTTTCGTGTGCCAATGAAAAAAAGAAGCCTAGCTGCAAAGTAAACATTTTAGTATTTATGATCTTATTGTTTCTGCGCCAAGTATGGTGCCTTTATTTTCTAATTCTTTTGGCAAGGTTTAAAATACGTAAAACCATAGGAGGAATGTGTATTTTATTGTAGCAATGCAATTTTTTATATTACAATTTTAAGTATAATTTTACATTTCATTTTTTCAAGAGTTGTTTTATTATAGTTAAATATGGGTTTATAGGTGCAGGTCCTAAAATATAGAAATTGTTTAAATTATAAACTCTTTTAAGGACATTAAAGGGGACCTGTCAATAGGTTAAAACTAGCTAGTATTTGCTCTTGATTTCTTGCCCCTGCTCCCCTCAATATGTGGGTTTTCTTGATCTGGAAATTTTGCTCTTATTTAATACTGCCGCACCAAAAGAGTATTCTGGGTTTTTTGTTAATTTCCTATACTGCCAAAAGATATGGACCTTTTTAATAATTTTTGAGCTCTTTACCAAAGGGTCATGGCTGACAGATTCTCTAAGGGCATGTCTTCAGGCTGTTCTTGGAAATGACCCTGTGAACAGCTCCCCCTTAGTGAAAAACATAAAAAATTGAATTAAACAAACTACTGGAATATTATCTTTCTTATATGGTCAAGAATATGTTATTTACAGTGCCCTGAAAAAAGTATTCATACCCTGTGAACCTACAAACTTAAATATATTATATTTAAATTTTATGTGCTATACCAACACAAAGTAAGAAGTATTTGCGAAGTGTAAAAGAAATGATAAATGGTTGAAAATGTGACATGCTTTTGTATTCATCACCCTTGAATCAACACTTCGTTGGAACACGTTTTGCTGCAATTACTGCTTCAATTTTTTGGGAATTTGTTTGTCCATTCTTCTTTGCAAATTGGCTTTAGGCCAGTGAGCTTGGATGGAGGCATCTGTGAACAACAATTTTCAAGTCTTGCCACAGATTTTCAAAAGGATTTCAGTCTGGACTGTGACTGGGCAAATCAAACACATGAATATGCTATGCTTTAAACCATTCCATTGTAGCTCTGGCAGTATGTTTATTGTCCTTGTTCTGCTGGATGGTGAACCTATGCCCCAGTTTCAAGTCTTCTTCAGCCTCTAACAGGTTTTCTTCCAGGATTGCCCTGCATTTAGCACCATCCCTCTTCCCATCAAATCTGACCAGCTTCCATGTCCCTGCTGAAGAAAAGCATCCTCAAAGAATGATGCTGCCACCATGTTGGACAGTGGGGATGGTGTTTGCAGGGTGATGTGCAGTGTTAGCTTTCCGCTACATATAACATTTTACAAAAAGTTCTGCTTTGGTCTCATGTGATCAGACCACCTTCTTCCACATGCTAGCTGTATCCCCTGCTTTGCTTTTTTGCAAACTGCAAACAGGTAAATGACTAACAGTTGTCCTGTTAGCAGACTATCCGCCACTGAGCTGTGACTCTCTGAAGCTCCTCCATAGTGACCATAGTTCTCCTTGCTGCTTCTCTAATTAGTGCTCTCCTTGCTTGGTATTTCAGTTTTGGTGGATGACTTGGTAGGTTTGCAGTTGTGCCATGCTCTTTCCATTTTTGGATGATGGATTTAACAGGGATTTTCAGAGCTTGTGCCAATATTTTATAACCTGACCCTGCTTTACTCTTCTCCACAACCTTACCCCTGAACTTTCTGGTGTGTTCCTTGGTTTTCATGATGCTGTTTTATCCCTAATGTTCTGAAACAAACCTCTGAGTCCTTCACAGAACAACTGTAGTTATCTTGAGAATAAATGCCACATAAGTGGACCCAATTTACTAGTTATATGACATCTGGAGGCAATTGGTCACTCAGGATTTTATTTAGGGAGATGAGCTGTGAGGTTTTGTTTTTTACTTTTTTTTCTGGCCCTCTATGGTTCAGCAAAAAGGAACAAGCCGTCATTTTGCTAAATCTGTGCAGAGTGAATTACCAAAAATCCGTTTTCTAGAGAATAGGGAATTTTGTAAAATTTTAGTAGAATTCAATTTCACTCAAATAAATTTACTCAACTGTAGTAATAACTGTTGAATGTGTCTAGATTTCCTAATGATTCGGAGATTGTACTTTATGTTATTGGTAAATTAATGGCAGTAAAAGAGGTGAGCGGCAGGGGCGTAACGACCGCGGTCGCAGCGGTCGCCATTGCGACCGGGCCCCGCAGGTCAGGGGCCCCGGGCCGGCAGGTCAGGGCAGGGCCGGGCTGGACATCGGGCACTTCTGGCAAATGCCAGAAGAGCCGATGCCAGTAGTGGGCCGCTGCACTGTTCCTCCTCCCGCCGCCGCCGCCGCCGCCGCATTTAACTATACCGGCGTCTATGACACCGGTATAGTTCAATGCAATGATGGAGGAGAGCGTCACCTGACGCTCCCTCTCCCATCATTCCCCGCTCTGCCTCTGACAGTACACTGCGGGTGCGCGATGATGTCATATCATCGCGCACCTGCAGTGTCCTGGGCAGACTGCAGCCACCAGGAGCAGCGCGGGCAAAAGGAAAGGTGAGGAGAGTTTTTTTTTTTCTTTTTCACCGGACTGTGGGGCCATTATCGGGGGGGGGGGGGGATGAGATGCGGGCTGTGCTCTATATACCCCTGTGCTGGCTGTGCTCTATATACCCCTGTGCTGGCTGTGCTCTATATACCCCTGTGCTGGCTGTGCTGCATATACCCCTGTGCGGGCTGTGCTGTATATACCCCTGTGCGGGCTCTGCTGTATATACCCCTGTGTGGGCTCTGCTGTATATACCCCTGTGCGGGCTGTGCTCTATATACCCCTGTGCGGGCTGTGCTCTATATACCCCTGTGCGGGCTGTGCTGTATATATCCCTGTGCGGGCTCTGCTGTATATACCCCTGTGCGGGCTGTGCTGTATATACCCCTGTGCGGGCTGTGCTGTATATACCCCTGTGCGGGCTCTGCTGTATATACCCCTGTGTGGGCTCTGCTGTATATACCCCTGTGCGGGCTGTGCTCTATATACCCCTGTGCGGGCTGTGCTCTATATACCCCTGTGCGGGCTGTGCTGTATATATCCCTGTGCGGGCTCTGCTGTATATACCCCTGTGCGGGCTGTGCTGTATATACCCCTGTGCGGGCTGTGCTGTATATATCCCTGTGCGGGCTCTGCTGTATATACCCCTGTGCGGGCTGTGCTGTATATACCACTGTGCGGGCTGTGCTGTATATACCCCTGTGCGGGCTGTGCTGTATATACCCCTGTGCGGGCTGTGCTGTGTATACCCCTGTGCGGGCTGTGCTGTGTATACCCCTGTGCGGGCTGTGCTGTATTTACCCCTGTGCGGGCTGTGCTGTATATACCACTGTGCGGGCTGTGCTGTATATACCCCTGTGCGGGCTGTGCTGTATATACCCCTGTGCGGGCTGTGCTGGATATACCACTGTGAGGGCTGTGCTGGATATACCACTGTGCGGGCTGTGCTGGATATACCACTGTGCGGGCTGTGCTGTATATACCACTGTGCGGGCTGTGCTGGATATACCACTGTGCGGGCTGTGCTGTATATACCACTGTGCGGGCTGTGCTGGATATACCACTGTGCGGGCTGTGCTGTATATACCACTGTGCGGGCTGTGCTGGATATACCACTGTGCGGGCTGTGCTGGATATACCACTGTGCGGGCTGTGCTGGATATACCACTGTGAGGGCTGTGCTGTATATACCACTGTGCGGGCTGTGCTGTATATACCACTGTGCGGGCTGTGCTGGATATACCCCTGTGCGGGCTGTGCTGGATAGACCACTGTGCGGGCTGTGCTGTACATACCACTGTGCGGGCTGTGCTGTATATACCACTGTGCGGGCTGTGCTGGATATACCACTGTGCGGGCTGTGCTGGATATACCACTGTGCGGGCTGTGCTGGATATACCACTGTGCGGGCTGTGCTGGATATACCACTGTGCGGGCTGTGCTGGATATACCACTGTGCGGGCTGTGCTGGCACCCAACACCATGTTGCAGTGCAGGAGATTCCTGCAACAGTCCGAGGCGTATCTAGGGGAAGGGGGTGGGGGGGCGTCACGGAGGTAGGGGGGGGGGCCCCATTTGGAAGTTCGCACCGGGGCCCATAACTTTGTAGTTACGCCACTGGTGAGCGGGTTGATCTGCAAAGGATTGAGTTCTGAAATATATTGTTAAATGCAAATTTGAACAATTTGAGTTTTCATTCGGGGTTTTGAAAAAAAAACTTTTCTAGCTCCATTTTCTACACTGCCATATCATCTATCATAGGACTATTGCCATTTTGCATGGTCGGGATAGTTCCTCTTTACCCCCCTGCAACTGTAACATCTAAAATTCGTCAAATTGATGTCCCAAAAAAGTAAAATTGATGGCACGGCACTTCACTTCAATGTTCAATACACACATGCCATTGAAAATACAAAGGAAAAATGAAGAGTTCCATTGATTAAAATGTAACTTTTATTCATAAAATAAAATGCAGAGGTAAAAAGTAACCAAGTCGTGTGCCTCACATACAGGACAATCCAGGATGCCCAGAACTAACCCTCCATAAATGTACAGAATTGATAAGTAGAAAAAGTCAATTTATAGTTAATGTTGGGAGCTAAACTACATATACTGAATAGCAACTATATAAGAGACGGACTCTATCAAATATCTAGTGCTTCATATATGAGAATATATGCACGTCGGGGTGAGAGGACGGCACTCCGGGCTCCCGCTCATTAGGTGAATCAGTTTCCTATTACTGGCAGGCACTGTCACTTACTATTTATGGCCATGATTTTAAATCAGTCTGTGGTGATTTTACAGATAATTTCTCACTAGTAATTATAACTTTATACCATTGGGTCTAGTATTGAGTATATGTGGCCATCACATCAGACAGGAAATTATATAGTTCCTGATTTCACCTCACACTCCTATAACTTTTTTTTGTAGCATGTACTGTATCTCTAGCCATTACGTTTTTGAGGTAGTTTTCCCCTTTTTATATCCTCAACTTGGAGGTAGCCACTGAGCTAAGTATGAACGTGGTTGTTTATTATCACATACAAGCACTAGATATTTGATAGAGTCTGTCTCTTATAGTTGCTATTCAGTATATGTAGTTTTAGCTCACAACATTACCTAGAAATTGACTTTTTCTACTCAATGGGCACCCCTGTGACATGTTTTTTGGGTGCCAGCAGTTGTCATAGCAAATGAACGTTGAAAAATTACCTTTTGAGGTTGCCAGTGGGCTATTAAGTATTGCAATCAGTTTGGTCAAGCAGATCTCCTTTTAGTGTAACATTGACAGATCTATTATCCTGAAAAAAAAGTATTGCAGGTTATTAAACCAACACTTAGACAATTTAATACTTAAGTCCCATAAACAAACTAGGTATAACATTAAAAAAATAAAGCAAAACGGAAAAAACATATAAATTAAAAAAAATATATAGTTAGTGAATTGCTTTTTTGTTCATTCTGACAGCCAAAAATCAGAATCAGAAACCAAAGTGGTCAAAAAAGGTAACGTACACCAAAATGGTACCACTTCATGCTTCAACCCATCCCACATAAAACAAGCCCTCATACAGCTCAGTCGAAAGAAAAATAAAAAGGTTTACATCTCAAAATATGGCAAAAATAATCATGCAAACTTTTTATTTTTTGTAGAAATGCAATTTTAGCGTGTGAAAGGTTTTGCTCACTTAGCTGCAGTTAAGGTACAGCAAAACAGTTTCATTAAAATGTCCAGGCTGGTTTATGAAGACTGCATAAACCGCTCAGGAAAACCAAACATAAAAACAGCCTGTTCAAGTGCAAAGTAAAAACACCAAAAATAGTCCTTACAGTATGGATGGTTTGCCCACTCAGGTTGTGGAATAACCATGATTTTTAATCACAGCTTCGGAGTACAGTGTTCATTTTAGGACATGGTCACAAATCAAAGTCAAACATCAGAAATACTCTGTCTGATACTTCATTCTGAGACTTGACTCTGATACTTGAGTCTGATACTTGAGTCTGATACTTGAGTCTGATACCTGAGTCTGATACCTGAGTCTGATACCTGAGTCTGATACCTGAGTCTGATACTTGAATCTGAGACCTGAGTCTGATACCTGAGTCTGATACCTGAGGCTGATACCTGAGTCTGATACCTGAGGCTGATACCTGAGTCTGATACCTGAGGCTGATACTTGAATCTGAGACCTGAGTCTGATACCTGAGGCTGATACTTGATTCTGATACCTGAGTCTGATACCTGAGTCTGATACCTGAGGCTGATACTTGAGTCTGATACCTGAGTCTGATACCTGAGGCTGATACTTGAGTCTGATACCTGAGTCTGATACCTGAGTCTGATACCTGAGTCTGATACCTGAAATTGGTAAAATTAGTAAAATTAGCTAAAATTAGTACCTAGGATCACTTGAGCTTGTGGTGCAATGGTAAGGCCGACGGCTGTAATCTCTAAACGCAGGATCCGTTTTTTTTCCGCCGATCCTTTTTTTTCTCCGCCAGATCGGTTTTATTTTTCTGCCGGATCGTTTTTTTTCTGCTGGATCCATTTTTTTCCGCCGGATCCGTTTTTTTTCGGCCAGATCCGTTTTTTGGCGCAGGATCTGTATTTTTTTTTGGCCGGATCCGCTTTTTTCTGCCGGATCCATTTTTTTTGCCCAGGATCCGTTTTTTGTCTACCGGATCCGTTTTTTTCTGCCAGACCTTTTTTTTTGGCGCAGGATCTGTTTTTTTGCGCAGGATCCGTTTTTTCCCGCCGGATCCGTTTTTTTTTTGCGCAGGATCTGTTTTTGTCACCGGATCCGTTTTTTTGCGCGGATCCGTTTTTTTGGCTAAGCATCCTTTTTTTACGCAGAATCAGTTTTTTGGCGCCGGATCCGTTTTTTTTGCGCAGGATCCGTTTTTTTCTGCCGGATCCGTTTTTTTGCGCGGATCCGTTTTTTTGGCTCAGGATCCTTTTTTTTTACGCAGAATCAGTTTTTTGGCGCCGGATCCGTTTTTTTTGCGCAGGATCCGTTTTTTTCTGCCGGATCTGTTTTTTTGTCAGATATTTTTTTTTGGCGCAGGATCCATTTTTTTTTGCGCGGGATCCGTTTTTTTGCGCAGGATCCTTTTTTTGTCAGATCCGGGTTTTTTTCAGCGGATCCGGTTTTTTTTCGCCGGATCCGTTTTTTTCTGCCTGATCCGTTTTTTTCTGCCTGATCTGTTTTTTTTGCGCCGGATCCGTTTTTTTGGCCGGAAGTGTTTTTTCCGGCTGATCCGTTTTTTTCTGCCGGATCTGTATTTTTTCCCGTAGGATCTGTGTCTTTTTGGCCGGATCCGTTTTTCCGCACCATCCGTTTTTTGGAAAACTCGCCGGATTGTGCCTGACGGCAAAAACCTGATGTGTGAAAGCAGCCATACTTTTCCATCACACATAGTTTTGGTTTAAAATAATAAGAAAAATAATAATAAAAAAATATAACTTCCATTGCTTGGATTTGAACCCACAGCTCTCTGTTCCCCAGTCTGATACCTGATACCTGATACCTGATACTTGACTTTTCTCAAACATCAAAATCAAAATGTTTTCGTCTGATACCTGATACTTGACTACTTTCAAACATCAAAGTCAGCAGGTTTTTCAGATACTCACAGAAAGAAAGGGAAGAAAAGGGATCACCCCAACACCAGTTAAGCTGGTGGCTGAGTGGTTAAGCTCTTAGTTTATGGAATAGTAAAGTTTTGAGTTCTAGCCCCAAATAATTTATTTTTTTTTTCTTAAGTATCATATGATATGTCACTTTCTGCACTCATCAAAGAGATGTTTCACTATGTGACATATTATGTCAGGAAAAAAAAAAAAATGATTTTTCCAGTTGCTGAGAGTGTGCATAGATTTCATAGCCAAAGAAAATTCCTGCATGGTAACAATTGGGCTTATGGTGTGGTGGTAAGGTTGCTGGTTGCGGCGTCTCATGTTAAAGCTTCTCCTGGGTTCAAATCCCATGTTTGTTTTTTTGTTGTTTTTTTTTTTAAATTATGCAGGTTACCACACAAACTCAATCATGTTACACTTTTAATATCTGACTTTCTTATCCCCCTGCCTTGTTAGCAAATAGTTTCAGATATGCGGTGTATTTACATCACATGGCCAAAGAAACTGGGTGGGAGCCACTGATTTACTATATATTTCCAAGTGACTGTACATTAACGTCATAGGAAAGGGTCTAATGATCAAATTACTTTATACAATTGTTTTCTTTGCATCCACCCAAGAACTGGTTGTAAATTCATGACCACTAGGGGTCTCACTAATCCACCGTCTACAGTCTGTGAGGGCGGGTCCTTCTGTAGCAGCAAAAACAGGAACTATGGGCGAGTCCTACACGATCTGATTCTGCAGGGGACGTGCATGTGTTCAGTGCCATCTCACAGATCTGCGGAGCATCGTTTCTCTCTGTAAGTTATACCTTCATTCAACTTGTCCAAGTGTTTTTGCAGTACCATTATATCTCCAACCATGAATTCTCAAGCACTTTTCCAAAATTGTGTAGTCAAGCTAAGTGAATTCACTATCTACCTTTCTGTTATTTCATAAGCAGTTGCAATGATAGGCATCTTCTCTGAAGTACTGATGAAAACGGAATCATTTTACTTCTGTTCAAGAACACTTTAGTGCTTCTATTGGTTTCTGCTCTAACTTAGCTTGTCCCATGACTTCTATCTCACTAATGATACCAATGACATAGCAGCATGTCTCCCAGTGTCAGACCGGGGTGTTTAGAGCCCAATAGACGAATGCGAAGGGTCACCCCACAGCTTAAGGCCGGCGTCACACTCGGCGTAAGACAATACGGTCCGTTTTTTACGTCCGTACTACGGCCGTAATACGGAGAAATGTTCCCAAAATAGTGATCCGTAGTCAGGGTGTGTCAGCGTATTTTGCGCATGGCATCCTCGGTATGTAATCCGTATGGCATCCGTACTGCGAGATTTTCGCGCAGGCTTGCAAAACCGACATCTAATGGATTTATGTGCTCAAATGTTCGGGAAAACATGTATACAGTATATATATATATATATATATATATATATATATGTCATTGAGACACATATATATATATTCTGTATTTAGATTTCATTCAGCGCGATATCTGTGAACAGCCGGTAATTCAGTTACCGGCTTTTCATTTCTCCTGCACAAACCCGACAGGATATGAGACATGGTTTTCATACAGTAAACCATCTCATATCCCCTTTTTTTTTGCATATTCCACACTACTAATGTTAGTAGTGTGTATGTGCAAAATTTCAGCGCTGTAGCTGCTGAAATAAAGGGTTAAATGGCGGAAAAAATTGGCGTGGGCTCCCGCGCAATTTTCTCCACCAGAATGGTAAAGCCAGTGACTGAGGGCAGATATTAATAGCCAGGAGAGGGTCCGTGGTTATTGGCCCCCCCATGGCTAAAAACATCTGCCCCCAGCCACCCCAGAAAAGGCACATCTGGAAGATGCGCTGTTGTGAATTTGGATTTTGGGCTCCCCCGGTGGCCACTGGTGGAATTGAACTTGTGTCATCATCTTTCCTGTTCACCTGTTCTCATCAGATCTGGGTGTCGCTATATAATCTGGCTTCTCTGTTAGATGCTTGCCGGTCAACAATGTTATCAGAAGCCTCTCTGTGCTTGTTCCTGCTCCCAGACATCTACTAGATAAGTTGGACTTTTGTCCATGTTTGTTTTTGCTTTTTGGTTCCAGTTCACAGCTGCAGTTTCGTTACTGTGTCTGGAAAGCTCTTGTTGATCAGGAATTGCCACTCTGGTATTATGAGTTAATGCCAGAGTCCTAAAGTAATTTCTGGATGGTGTTTTGTTAGGGTTTTCTGCTGACCATGAAAGTGTTCTTTCTGTCTTCTGCTATCTAGAAAGCGGACCTCAAATTTGCTAAAACTATTTTCCTGCTGTGTTTGTTATTTCATCTAAAATCACCGCCAATATATGTGGGGGGCCTCTGTCTCCTTTTTGGGCATTTCTCTAGAGGTGAGCCAGGTCTTATATTTCCCTCTGCTAGCATTATTTAGTTCTCCGGCCGGCGCTGGGCATATAGGGATAAAAAGTAGGACATGCTACCTGGCTACTTCTAGTTGTGCGGTAGGTTTAGTTCATGGTCAGTACAGTTCCCATCTTCCAAGAGCTTGTTCCTATATAGGCTTATGCTATGTTCTCTAGCCATGGAGATCATGACAATGCGCCTATTCTGGCACTTGGCCACTCTCTTCCCACTCCCTGTAGCGGTGGGATATGGGGTAATGAAGGGTTAATGCCACCTTGCTATTGGAAGGTGACATTAAGCCAGATTAATAATGGAGAGGCGTCAATTATGACACCTATCCATTATTAATCCAATTGTTGGAAAGGGTTAAAAAACACACACACACATGATTTAAAAGTATTTTAATAAAATAAACACAGCGGTTGTTGTAATAATTTATTGTTCTCTCAATCCATCAGGAACACCCTCGCTTGGAAAAATAATAAACGCACAAGATACATACCTTCTGGTGAACCGTCTCGTCCCACGAAGTAATCCATCTGAAGGGGTTAACTAATATTACAGGCAGGAGCCCTGCTAATGCAGCTGTGCTCCGTGCCTGTAATCCCCGGGTGCTGAAAGGAAAGCAGTGATCTGTACTTACATTGAGTCGCGGTGAGGCGCCCTCTGGTGGATGTTCTCATGAACTGCAGCCTGGGAACTTTTTCCCACGCTCCAGGTCATATGAGGACATCCACCAGGGGGCGCATCACCGCGACTGAAGGAAATGTAGGTCAATGACCTACATTTCATTCATTCGCCGGGGATTACAGGCACGGAGCACCGCTGCATTTAGCAGGGCTCCTGCCTGTAATATTAGTTAACCCCTTCAGATGGATTACATCGTGGGACGAGACGGTTCACCAGAAGGTATGTATCATTAGGCCTTCAGGAAAATGGCCGCCGCGATATCCATCTGCGCACGCGCGGCATCCCGCGGCCATTTTCCTGAAGCCGCGGCCAGCAGAGCGCCGCTTCTGCGCACGCGCGGCCAAAGGAAGATGGCCGCGCCCACCGACCACTAATGGAATAACGGACATCGCTGCTATTTTCACACCCCTGTGCAGGATTCGGGACCTTGGACATGCGCACACCACTACGCCACCAACGGAAAACTACGCAATATCTGGGGGAAGACACCACGCCCATCCGACCTGACCAGCCTGATTGACAGGCGAAAACGACTCCTTTGGTAACGTATTTCGGCAGCATAGGTGGGGAATCGGGGTCCACAAACTACACTATTGTAATGCTCAGCTTAGGCCATATTTAACAGTATTTTTATCTCATACTGAAAAAAACGGGGTGATAGGTTCCCTTTAAGCTGTGTGGGTGACCCTTCGCATTCGTCTATTGGGCTCTAATCACCCCGGTCTGACACTGGGAGACATGCTGCTATGTCATTGGTATCATTAGTGAGATAGAAGTCATGGGACAAGCTAAGTTAGAGCAGAAACCAATAGAAGCACTAAAGTGTTCTTGAACAGAAGTAAAATGATTCTGTTTTCATCAGTACTTCAGAGAAGATGCCTATCATCGCAACTGCTTATGAAATAACAGAAAGGTAGATAGTGAATTCACTTAGCTTGACTACACAATTTTGGAAAAGTGCTTGAGAATTCATGGTTGGAGATATAATGGTACTGCAAAAACACTTGGACAAGTTGAATGAAGGTATAACTTACAGAGAGAAACGATGCTCCGCAGATCTGTGAGATGGCACTGAACACATGCACGTCCCCTGCAGAATCAGATCGTGTAGGACTCGCCCATAGTTCCTGTTTTTGCTGCTACAGAAGGACCCGCCCTCACAGACTGTAGACGGTGGATTAGTGAGACCCCTAGTGGTCATGAATTTACAACCAGTTCTTGGGTGGATGCAAAGAAAACAATTGTATAAAGTAATTTGATCATTAGACCCTTTCCTATGACGTTAATGTACAGTCACTTGGAAATATATAGTAAATCAGTGGCTCCCACCCAGTTTCTTTGGCCATGTGATGTAAATACACCGCATATCTGAAACTATTTGCTAACAAGGCAGGGGGATAAGAAAGTCAGATATTAAAAGTGTAACATGATTGAGTTTGTGTGGTAACCTGCATAATTTAAAAAAAAAACAACAAAAAAACAAACATGGGATTTGAACCCAGGAGAAGCTTTAACATGAGACGCCGCAACCAGCAACCTTACCACCACACCATAAGCCCAATTGTTACCATGCAGGAATTTTCTTTGGCTATGAAATCTATGCACACTCTCAGCAACTGGAAAAATCATTTTGTTTTTTTTCCTGACATAATATGTCACATAGTGAAACATCTCTTTGATGAGTGCAGAAAGTGACATATCATATGATACTTAAGAAAAAAAAAAAAAATTATTTGGGGCTAGAACTCAAAACTTTACTATTCCATAAACCAAGAGCTTAACCACTCAGCCACCAGCTTAACTGGTGTTGGGGTGATCCCTTTTCTTCCCTTTCTTTCTGTGAGTATCTGAAAAACCTGCTGACTTTGATGTTTGAAAGTAGTCAAGTATCAGGTATCAGACGAAAACGTTTTGATTTTGATGTTTGAGAAAAGTCAAGTATCAGGTATCAGGTATCAGACTGGGGAACAGAGAGCTGTGGGTTCAAATCCAAGCAATGGAAGTTATATTTTTTTATTATTATTTTTCTTATTATTTTAAACCAAAACTATGTGTGATGGAAAAGTATGGCTGCTTTCACACATCAGGTTTTTGCCGTCAGGCACAATCCGGCGAGTTTTTCAAAAAACGGATGGTGCTGAAAAACGGATCCGGCCAAAAAGACACAGATCCTACGGGAAAAAATACAGATCCGGCAGAAAAAAACGGATCAGCCGGAAAAAACACTTCCGGCCAAAAAAACGGATCCGGCGCAAAAAAAACAGATCAGGCAGAAAAAAACGGATCAGGCAGAAAAAAACGGATCCGGCGAAAAAAAACCGGATCCGCTGAAAAAAAAACGGATCTGACAAAAAAAGGATCCTGCGCAAAAAAACGGATCCCGCGCAAAAAAAAATGGATCCTGCGCCAAAAAAAAATATCTGACAAAAAAACGGATCCGGCAGAAAAAAACGGATCCTGCGCAAAAAAACGGATCCGGCGCCAAAAAACTGATTCTGCGTAAAAAAAAAGGATCCTGAGCCAAAAAAACGGATCCGCGCAAAAAAACGGATCCGGCAGAAAAAAACGGATCCGCGCAAAAAAACGGATCCGGTGACAAAAACAGATCCTGCACAAAAAAAAACGGATCCGGTGGGAAAAAACGGATCCTGCGCAAAAAAACAGATCCTGCGCCAAAAAAAAGGTCTGGCAGAAAAAAACGGATCCGGTAGACAAAAAACGGATCCTGGGCAAAAAAAATGGATCCGGCAGAAAAAAGCGGATCCGGCCAAAAAAAAATACAGATCCTGCGCCAAAAAACGGATCTGGCCGAAAAAAAACGGATCCGGCGGAAAAAAAATGGATCCAGCAGAAAAAAAACGATCCGGCAGAAAAATAAAACCGATCTGGCGGAGAAAAAAAAGGATCGGCGGAAAAAAAACGGATCCTGCGTTTAGAGATTACAGCCGTCGGCCTTACCATTGCACCACAAGCTCAAGTGATCCTAGGTACTAATTTTAGCTAATTTTACTAATTTTACCAATTTCAGGTATCAGACTCAGGTATCAGACTCAGGTATCAGACTCAGGTATCAGACTCAAGTATCAGTCAGCCTCAGGTATCAGACTCAGGTATCAGACTCAGGTATCAGACTCAAATATCAGCCTCAGGTATCAGACTCAGGTATCAGACTCAGGTATCAGACTCAAGTATCAGCCTCAGGTATCAGACTCAGGTCTCAGATTCAAGTATCAGCCTCAGGTATCAGACTCAGGTATCAGCCTCAGGTATCAGACTCAGGTATCAGCCTCAGGTATCAGACTCAGGTATCAGACTCAGGTCTCAGATTCAAGTATCAGACTCAGGTATCAGACTCAGGTATCAGCCTCAGGTATCAGACTCAGGTATCAGACTCAGGTATCAGACTCAAGTATCAGCCTCAGGTATCAGACTCAGGTATCAGACTCAGGTATCAGACTCAAGTATCAGCCTCAGGTATCAGACTCAGGTCTCAGATTCAAGTATCAGCCTCAGGTATCAGACTCAGGTATCAGCCTCAGGTATCAGACTCAGGTATCAGCCTCAGGTATCAGACTCAGGTATCAGACTCAAGTATCAGACTCAAGTATCAGAGTCAAGTCTCAGAATGAAGTATCAGACAGAGTATTTCTGATGTTTGACCAGAGTCAAGTCTCAGAATGAAGTATCAGACAGAGTATTTCTGATGTTTGACTTTGATTTGTGACCATGTCCTAAAATGAACACTGTATCGGAGACATGTTGTCAGTAGTTTATAGAATAAAAGAACAATGTACATTATACTCAAAAATATACCTATAAAGAGTAAAATCAGACAAACTGAACATTTTGCGGTGGTCTCTTAATTTTTGCCAGAGTTGCATATATGATGAATTAAACTGGGACACATGCACCTATCATTTTAATATGATGTCTAGTCTGGTTTGAAACCTCAACCCAAGATTTAAAAAATGTCAGCTTTAAAATGAGTCATGGATCAATGATATAGCTAATATTCAGCTGAGAAAAGTCCATTAGTAGCCAGGAGGTATCTTTTGTCCTTGGCTACTGAGTTGCCACCCTGCAAGGATGCATGAGATATTTAATAAGCAGGGAAAAGGTTAAAAACATTCATAGAGGCACATTGTCAGGACATATGTTGAGAACAATTATATTCTATGAGAAAAGAATGAATGTATAAGACTACGTTCACTTTGCATTGAGGAGGGCTGCGGAGGGCTGCGGATGGCTGTGTACTTCCTCCCTTCTTCCTCCATGGAGCTCCGCCTAAGCAAGGACATGCGTTGTATGCGTATGCGTATGTATGAAGTGACTGCACGGAAACGCAAAATGTTGTGTTTCCGTGCGGTCGTCGCACACGTCAAATCGCCGCATGCGGAGGCATCTGCATATGATGCATGTCCCTGCGTACCCAAAGTTAGAGATAGGTACGCAGGGAAACACAGGACGTATACAGAAGTAGGCGGAGCTTCACGGAGGAAGAAGGGAGGAAATACACAGCCATCTGCAGCCCTCCACAACGCAAATGTGAACATAGCCTTATGACTGTTCTGTGCTCAAGAATGTGTGTTCAGTTTGTCTTACGGGAATCTGTTAACAGGTTTTAACTATGTATTCTGAGGACTTCAGGAGGTAGGAGATGAGACACAGATTTCAGGTTGTCAAGTATTAGGCTGTGTGCTGTTGTTTCCATACAATCAATGTTTTATCACCAGGAGATTGTCACTACCCAGACTAGCTTCCTTGTGTTAAGTGGTCCAACTCTGCCCCCTCCTCTGATAAGCAGCTCACTGTTAACAGACTATGTACACAGCTTTCTCAGCTATGCTAGATGCTACATCTAAAAACTCTGATTGTATCACAACTGCTGCACTGATTAAACTAAGTGACACATTGTTGGTATCAAGGTCTTTTGCTTTAATGGGCTTTTCAATGACCTTTGATTGACTAGCATGTTGCCAATTGGCTGATGTTTAGCTCTGTTTACTGTTTAGTATAAATGTATCCTGCCAAAAGCAGCATAATGATAGTTTAAAAAAAAGCAAAAAGAGCATGTTAAAGAAAGGTGGCAATTTCAAAAAATATATAACATATTCATAAAACAGATGTTTTTTTTTAAGTTGTCTCTAATTTATTTGTTCATTGATTCACAACTTTTGATCATATTGATAGTTGTCATATAATTTGATAAGTGAATTGTTCTGTAGTTTGCAGAAGCTTAAGAGTCACGTTTACATGCAAATTGAATATGCACTGCTTTACATGGATTGTGGTTGCTTGGCAACCAAAGTGTCTCTCTGTAATTACACTCTTTTTACACAAGAAGAGACTGATATTAGCTGGATGATAATCCTCTGAAATTAAGGGCCATTCAGTTTGTCACGTGCTTATCCAAAAAAAATCCACTGAACAAAATGTCTGGTACAATTCCACAATTAATGAGACAGCAAAACGTATCACTTTAGGATTCTAATTAAAGAATCAGACTGATGTGCAGCAAATGATAACTACTTAACAGAGACTACAAGCAGAGAAGAAAAACTTAAGTGATTTATATATTTAATATATTCAGTGATTTGAAATTTAATTTAATAGAGAATCTGATAAACTTTACATTCTGATGGTCCTGCCCTTGTTTATGATGACAAGAGCACGTTACTTGGATGGGTTCTCCAGGAAAAGAAAAAAATATCTAAAACATTTGGCATTATAACTAAGTTCTCAATCACATTATTTCTGTCTATTGAATTAAAATGGCTGTAGTATTGTTACAGGGTGG
The DNA here is from genome assembly GCF_051348905.1 of Ranitomeya variabilis. NCBI lineage: Eukaryota > Metazoa > Chordata > Amphibia > Anura > Dendrobatidae > Ranitomeya > Ranitomeya variabilis. Next base: position 620,574,505 of record NC_135236.1, on the reverse strand, counting down.
ACAGCAGTGTGAGAAGACTCTTCTTAACCCATCACTACTGATAGCTACAGTATTAGGTCAGAGAGACAGGGTGGACAGCAGTGAGAGGAGACTCTTCTTAACTCATTACTACTGATAGCTACAGTATTAGGTCAGAGAGACAGGGTGGACAGCAGTGAGAGGAAACTCTTCTTAACTCATCACTTCTGATAGCTACAGTATTAGATCAGAGAGACAGGGTGGACAGCAGTGAGAGGAGACTCTTCTTAACTCATCACTTCTGATAGCTACAGTATTAGATCAGAGAGACAGGGTGGACAGCAGTGAGAGGAGACTCTTCTTAACCCATCACTACTGATAGCTACAGTATTAGGTCAGAGAGACAGGGTGGACAGCAGTGAGAGGAGACTCTTCTTAACTCATTACTACTGATAGCTACAGTATTAGGTCAGAGAGACAGGGTGGACAGCAGTGAGAGGAGACTCTTCTTAACTCATCACTTCTGATAGCTACAGTATTAGATCAGAGAGACAGGGTGGACAGCAGTGTGAGAAGACTCTTCTTAACTCATCACTACTGAAAGCTACAGCATTAGATCAGAGAGACAGGGTGGTCAGCAGTGTGAGTAAACTCTTCTTAACTCATCACTACAGGTAGCTACAGTATTAGATCAGAGAGACAGGGTGGACAGCAGTGTGAGAAGACTCTTCTTAACTCATCACTACTGATAGCTACAGCATTAGATCAGAGAGACAGGGTGGTCAGCAGTGTGAGTAAACTCTTCTTAACTCATCACTACAGGTAGCTACAGTATTAGATCAGAGAGACAGGGTGGACAGCAGTGTGAGAAGACTCTTCTTAACTCATCACTACTGATAGCTACAGCATTAGATCAGAGAGACAGGGTGGTCAGCAGTGTGAGTAAACTCTTCTTAACTCATCACTACAGGTAGCTACAGCATTAGATCAGAGAGACAGGGTGGACAGCAGTGTGAGAAGACTCTTCTTAACTCATTACTACTGATAGCTACAGTATTAGGTCAGAGAGACAGGGTGGACAGCAGTGAGAGGAGACTCTTCTTAACTCATCACTACTGGTAGCTACAGTATTAGATCAGAGAGACAGGGTGGACAGCAGTGAGAGGAGACTCTTCTTAACTCATTACTACTGATAGCTACAGCATTAGATCAGAGAGACAGGGTGAACAGCAATGTGAGGAGACTCTTCTTAACTCATCTCTGCTGGTAGCTACAGTGTTAGATTAGAGAGACAGGGTGGACAGCGTTGTGAGGAGACTCTTCTTAACTCATCTCTGCTGGTAGCTACAGTGTTAGATCAGAGAGACAGGGTGGACAGCAGTGAGAGGAAACTCTTCTTAACTCATCACTACTGATAGCTACAGTATTAGATCAGAGAGACAGGGTGGACAGCGTTGTGAGGAGACTCTTCTTAACTCGTCTCTGCTGGTAGCTACAGTGTTAGATCAGAGAGATACTCAGGTGATCACTTTGAGTAATGAGCACAATGGAAGTCAATGGGTAACTTGAGCATTTTTCTGGCAGACCCTACCAGGAGGTCTGGGGGTGTATCTCTGAAATGTATGGAAACACCACTTTAATAGAATAAGAACAGCATCTAGAATAAGACCCCTGGACGCATCTCTGACTCCCAGGTTGCTTCTGGAAACAATGTTGTCAGAGTATTGCACCACTTTTGAGGACTGACAATTAAAGATACAAAGCCAAAGATAAAATAGGTCTTACAGGAAATAATATAAGGGTATGTTCCCATGGTCTGTAAACACTGTGGGTTGGATGCTGCATACATCCGAAGCATCCAACCCGCAGCAGCCAGATGTTACAGCATAGTGGATGGGATTTCAATAAATCCCATCTCCATTATGCGTGCATGGACTCCTTGGGCTTCCCTGCGGAGACGGACATGCGGCGTTTCTTTCCAGATTGCAGCAAGTCTATCTATCTTGCAGAGACGCTCAGTCTCTACAAGATAAATATCACCAGTCCGATGTATTGGGCGAGGTGATTCCACACGGTTCCACATGCGGAATCACCTGTGTTCAAAAGCTGCAGCGCTTTGGACGGAGCGGGCATGTGCTGCGTCCAAAGCGCTGTCTAATACTGACCATGGGGACATAGCCTTAGGAAACATTCTTTCCTGTATAACGACTTGTTTGTAAGGCAAAGCCTGGGTTAGTAATGAAAAAGTGTCTGTCATTACAAACCAAGTAGGAAAAAGGAAAAAAACACACTAAGTCAAAAATCCTTTATTCACAAAACACTCGCTGACAAATGCCTTTGTTTGCCCATTTATTAAAAAAAAACAAATCCCATGCAGTTCTGAAGTAGTCCAACGATCCCACGATGTCCCACATCATCTTAAGCGTATGGAGCACCGTAACATTGCTCCATAGGTTTTCGCAACCACCACTGCTGGGAATGCTGCTCCGCAAGAAAGGCCATCAATAAACTGATATAAACTCAGTGACTTCAGTGAGGTTAGATCAGTTCACAACCGCCTGGGTCTCATGGAGCACGTTGACCAGCAGTCTGGCCAATCTGCTTGACATTGCAGAATCACTGTAGTATGCCGAACTGCCAAACTGTGCTGCCCCTGTGTCATGTAGAGCACAGTCTGGCAGTCCGATATACTACAGCGAGACCACCGAGACACGTGGACAGTAGGATTGTGCTCTGCGTGACTTAATGACGGTGAGGCCCGATAACCTTAACAGTGCTTTTAAGGGAAACATTAAGGTTACTAGAATAATATGGTAACTTTAGTTCACAGCCTTCTGGTGTCACAGCAGCTGGAAAAACAAGTAACCTTAAAGACTCCTTTAAAGGCTTCCTTACTGTTCCTTGGCTTCATAGCTGTTGGGAGACCCAGTGGCTGTGAACTCTGGTAAAGTTACCAGAGTTCTCAGCCACCGGGTGTAGAGGACCAGAAACTAAGGGTGAGCAAACGGGTTTGTTGACACTTGGATATCACTCTTGTATTTGGGTGCTCAGATATGATCAGCACTCGGCAAGCATTAAGCAGTGTTCAGATTTTAAGGTAGAATCCCTGCCCCGCAAGTTTGGGCCTGGTACACACCCATTAAACATGCTGAGATTGCGTGCCAGTCACTGTAATGCCATGGCCATCTTGGTAGTGCCATTACTCTGATTGGCTGGCCACAATATCTCTTCCGAGGGTATAAAAGGTCAGGCACCGCCATTCTCATCTTACTGATGCCATAACACATGACTCATAGGAAGAAGCATCTGCCATACTAGCCTCGGGATGAGGAGAGGCAGAGTGCAGTCACCATCTCTGAGCCAGCCCCATTTTCTACTTTTAGGCAATAAGTTCCTTTCTAAATCTTTACAATGCTGGCCATCTTTATGTCATGTTGCATGATTTGTGTAGTCAATTTTATGCTAATGTTTATCATGGCAGAGTTTAAATAGAAACAGCACAGGTGGGAACACACAAACCTTTCCACTTATAATTTACAATCAATATAATGGAATATACTGGATAAGTTTTCCCTGTGTGCAAATGGCTACTCTCTACAAGCACTGATAAATATTTATCTTCATACTATATGCATTATATGCCATTTGTTCCTATTCCCCCACAATCTCGGCATTTTCTATATTCTGTTTGAGTAATCTGATATACTTACCAAAAATCTATTAGACCATGCTATATTTTTTCTTGACTGCAGCTGCCTCTCGTTTTAGTTTGGTTTGAGGCACCTTCTTACTATATGTGTTTTAAATTGTTTTAATAAAGAATATAATTTTATTTCTGTGTTTGAACACTTCTTCTAAGCTGCATCAATTATAGTCAAATCTGTGCCCCTCGTGACAGAGCCATGATGTCTTGGCTGCTGTCCTGTAAAGAGTTTCTGGTTCTTTGGATATTTCGGTGTCTGGATGTATATCTGTCTGATGTTAGAGAGGCATATATCCTCTTTTTCAAGGTAGCATCCAGAGGTCAAGAGGAAGATGTGATGAGATTGACTTGCATTGTTTTACTTTTTAATCAATTTAATTGTTTTTACTCCTCTGTTTTGCAATTCAACGAGTTACCTGGCCTGTACAATGTGTAATCAACATATCAGCAAGTTCATTGTTCAATTAACCTGTGTGTTTGTCATCAAGGATACCAGCACAATATGTTAGAACAAATGTCAACATTACAGGATTATATGAGCAAAAGTCTGTTTTCTTGACCAACCAGAAATAAACAGATGTATTCAAAGTCAACAAATAGATAACAGTTTATTCCTAATAGTAAGATAAAATGCTGTGTCATCACAGGGAGAATTTGGATTTTCTAGCATTACAATAACCCAATTTTAATGCCAAGTTAACTTTTCAGTGGTGCTAGAAATTACTAAGCCAGTTTGAGGTCTCAACTTTTTTTAAAAAAAAATTGGATTCACCCAAATCTGAATTATTTGTGATTCGTTCCATGTGAATACAATAAAATAGCAGCAGTCTGATGCCATTTTGCTTGCTTATAGAGGGCTGGGAAAGGGTTTTGAAAAAAAGTATACTCTGCAACTCATTGCCCAGTCCTCTCATTACTTCCTCCAGATATGAGGGAAAATGTGGTGTTTGTGGTCACTGCCAGATTCAGAAAAAACAGGGTACCCAGGAAAATAGAAAGAGAGGAATTTTATTGACAATGTGTTTCAGAGTTGTTCTAACTCCTTCATCAGGTTCAGCAGCTGGAGCATTAACCATTTCCTGCCATTCCTCGAGCCATATGCAGTGTTCTGCTTGCAACTTGCACAACATAACCAAGTGAGCAGTTTTCTTGAGTCTCTATTTCTCAGTTTTATCCCATCAATTTTACACATGGAGTGCTCCTGCTTCTTATTCTTTCAAAACTCCAGAAAAAGTCTCTATTTGTCTTCATTGCAGGTGATGTCCTCTTATGTGTTTTACTTAAATTTGGGTTGATGTTCTTGTTTTGATAGACCTTGGGGGCTGTATGTCTTGTTGTCCAGATGCGTTCCGAGTGTTAACTGTATGTAGGGCATCAACAAGCTCCCTTTCCTTGGCTGAAGTGCTCAAAAAACTTTTTTTGACACAGATGTTTTGCAATCCAATTGTTTTTGCTTTTGTCTTTGAAAACGGTGTGTAGAAACTATGTTGCAAAAGTTGGACTTATTTACTAAATGTCCTCCATCAAATCTTATTTTCAGAAAAATGTCAGCAAATAACTCTTTATTTTCACTGTAACTCCAAATCATGTATGCATATATTTTCCAAAATAAATATGCAAATTGTGTCTTCAGAGAGGAAGAGGACTAGAACTCTAGTGCCACCTATTGGAAGTAGCAATCCTAACAGTCAATGTTGATCCTTTAACGAGCCTTGTCACATGACTTAGGATAAAAGCCAAACCAGAATCTCAATTTTCAGACACTGTGTTTCGGGGTACTGCCCCTCGTCAGTTCAAAGTGGAGATCTGGTTTGGCTGAATGAATAAATAAATAAACAGTTTGGAGGAATACATTACCCTGATTTCCAAACTAGGGCATTCGATCAATCAGCAACTGCCTGGAATGGTTTACATAAGAAGGATTACTCAAAAGGGAGCTGAAAGCATGCTTAGATATGATGGAAACATGTTTTCAGCTTTTCATTCCACATATTAATAGTGATGTGTAAAATTTTAACTTGCCAAATTGATTGCCTCACGGTTATTTTTATTAAAAGTTCTTTTACTGAACTGCCAAAATTGCAAAATTTTTATTTTTTTATTGGTGGAGCGTTTTATAAAGATAACCCTCTGTTAAGCACCTAATGATATCAACAAAAATGCAAAGTATATGAATATTCATATAATAAAATAAAGCACCCACATCATGGCAATATTAACACAGTCAACATACAGTAGATGAAAATGTCTTATGACTCCCTGTGTGACATGTAAATTCAGTATGTAAAATGTAGTGATGAACGAACATGCTCGGAACTGCTAGTTATTCATTCGAGCACTATGGTACTCAAGATGCACGTGAATGTCTGTACAGCAAGAAGACTCATCATACAGGGTCGATACCAAGAGGTTACACACACATCAAAGAAAAAAATTAGGAGGATAGGAGGTGATTAAAATACAGGTCAAGGTCAGAGATCGAGATAAGTCAGGGAGCCACAGCAAGAATAAGGCTACACCAGACACACATAATTTATTGACCTGCAGTGGGAACTGATTCTCCTAGGTTTAAATAGCCCAGTGCTGTCATCAGGAAGAAACACGAACTAGAACTGAGCTTTGATAAAGGACGCCAGAGCTGCGTCCTTTATCACACGTTCAACCATCTCATCAAAAGTTTTCATATTTTTTATCATCTCTATTACCATGATTTTGTGGTTTTAATTACACTTCAATAAAAGGACTTGGTTTTATTTGAAGCTGGAAACCTTTTTTTTTGTTGGACTTTTTCATCTAGTCAGGATGAAGTTCGGTGCTCCATAGAATACGACATGAGTTGAACTGGCATTAACTCATTCCTCTACCATAATTTAACTCCAAAGCGTCTGCACTGGCCAGAGACACAAGTCACAGGAATAGAATAGGTACTGAATGGTCACTTTGTGTCAGTAGAAAAGAACAGCAGGTGTAGAGTGACAACAGTATTGATGCCACAAAGCCTTTTGTATTTGCCTAATGATTTTGCAATTAGCAAACCAATTATGGACTACAAAAAGGGATAATATTTTTCACTTTTGGATGAGAGGCCCTTACTTTGTTACATGCAAAACTGCACAGTATTCTGTTTTGTCTCTTTGATAACATAACAATTCTTGGATGGCTTATAGAAAAGCTAACACTTCTTGATTTAGCAAAATGAAAAGTTTTTTATACTCCCAAAACAAGGATTGTTGCACCCAATTATGTGAAAATACCAAGGCTTCCTTGATTTGCACTAACTGATACAAACAACATCAAGGCATTCTCCCTCAAAGGGATAATTTTTAGACACGGTACACAATTTAGGTAGCCTAAAATGTCTGATACTGCAGTGGGTTGTTAAATACACTTTTGGCTACCTTTTTTTGCCATCCATTTCCCCCTAGTCAGATAGGTAGAAGTCATTTGTTTGCATTACAGAGCTCAAAATTTGTCCAAGAAGTCATACTGTTTTGCATGTATTTTGTAGGCAAAAAGAGGCTTTTTAATTATGTGATTGGCACAGATTCTATTTGCTGCGAATCAAATCTTGGAGGGAAATTTGGAATTTCCGGTGAAGTGAATATCTACTCATCTTTGATCATTTTACATTTTTTTAAAGGTAATATATTGAAGTCAAAGATATGAGTGTACATATGGATTCCTCCTATCCATAAAATATGAAATTGTTATTGTTATTGGAATTGTACTACAAGAACTTGCATACAGTACAAAGTTTTTTTCATAGCATAATAATGCTGTTTGGAGTGCAATTTTTTCAATCCAAAAATTCTTCCCTGTACATTCTATGATATCTATTTTATTATTTCAAAAATCAATAGGAATAATAGAATTTTAAAAAATGAAAATATCCAATAATAATAAGAGTATACAAAATATATGTATTCTATTATTTTTGGGGAAATTTGCAGCCACACTCTATAATTCTATTGTTTTCCTTTTCTCATTAAAGTATATATATATGAGTGTTTCTTTTACTAGATTTTATTTTGTTACCGTCTCCCAGACCATCTTTATGTTTACCTCTCTTTTATAGCCTAAAATAAATGAGCCTTTTCAACCAAAGGGAATGCACATTAGATGCTAATACAGTCTCCCCGTGTTACCCTGCTTCAGCTTGTCTCAATTTCCTTAACTGCCGTGTGAGTGTGGTACAATCACAGAGGGGACATATGGTTTCACCAAAAGGTGGGGGCAAACATATAAATTGCCATATGGCTCATACAATGCGCTGAAATCATCTGCAGAACATCTTGTGGAGGAAAGCTGGTGGGAGGCATTATATTAACATTGGAGATCTTACAGACAGACACAAGCTGCAAGTAATTCAGTCTGTCATTAATTTGAAATTAGAAGGACTGGGAAAATTTTCATTTTTTGAGATATTATTGATTACAGAATACCGACAGCAACGTAGAACTATTATCAGGGTATTTTGTCAATTTATGTGTGGTAATATAGGATTTGCTACTATACAATGAAGACTGGCACTGCTAACAGGGGCATAAGACTGTTACAGATGAATCACAGATACTTATTGGAATAGGATGAATAAAATCTTTAAATGCATTTATGCTATGCTAATTATCATATACAGCCCAAATTAGGCATCAGTCTATTGCATTAATATGTCATCTGTTTCTTCTGCTTATTTAAAAGGAATTGGCAAAGAAGCCACATTCTCTGTCCTCCGTAGTACATGCCTGCACAAGGCAATCTTGCCTTATGCAGGCGTGTACTATGGAGGACAGAGAATGAACTTCAATCCAATATTGCAGCCAGCATGCAGCCAGCGGGTAAGGAAAGGGTGAATCAAACACCCGAAAACCCCGCCCCTATGGCTGAAAATTGTTCCCTCCAAATTCAGGTGACAGAGTCCCTTTAAGTCTCCTCTTAGCCTTCTTTTTTGCAAGCTAAACATTCCCAGATAATTTAATCGTTCCTCGTAGGACATACTTTGCAGTCCGCTCACGATCCTGGTAGATCTTCTCTGAACTTGCTCCAGTTTTTAAATGTCTTTTTTAAAATGTGGTGACATATATGTAGGACATTAATTGTATTTACCTAAAATATCAAGTTAAAAGCAACATAAAAATCCTCAAAATATTACACAAAGATTGACGTATGGGTAAGCCAGACATGCTCCCCAAGAGTTAAGCACATAGTATGGTTCCAAAAGAATTCTGGAGAAACTGTGAACATCTATAGATAATAAAACATGCAAAATATAGAATGTTGATCCTAAAAATAGGAGATTGATAGCCCAATAGAATACTTAAAAGTTAACAGTTATGCACAAAATAATAAACAAAAAGTAATAGCTGCAAAGTGTATATTGAAACTGCTTTACAGCCTCTGCAGAAATCTAAAGGAATCATACTGTGCAGTTTATTATTGACGATCATATCTAAGTCACCCATATGCACATTTGTATTGATGTAGTGTTTCATGGATTTATTTGTTGCTTTTTAAGTTGTATCTAAATAATGAATTCTATTGGTAAATATGTGTCTTGCATATTGGCATGTTAGTAGAGCTGAGCGTATCAATTTGATGGAAAGTGAAATCATTTTTTATTTTATGATATTGACAGGATTCATGACATCAGAAGACGAGTCATTTAAGGTCTGGATAGCATTTCAGATGTCAGGTATTGTGATGTCATCATGACCCGTCATGACACATATTACGACATCTGAGGCCTACTCGATGTCTGAGGTGGACAGGAGGATGCAGAAGAGCACTTGAAGATAAAAGAAATGCACCCACAGATTGTTGGCTGAGGCCTCGGGAAGTGTGAAGGGTGACGTGAATATTTTTTCCAAGTTCTCTACAACTTGGAAAAATGTTAGATGTCTGGTATCCATTTTGGTGAATTCAAATGAAGCAAATTGCAAAAAATTCACATTTAGGAGAATCCACATTTTTGATAAAGTTGATGCAAATTCAATAACAGATTTGCTCATCTCTAGTTAGTGCTAAACATTCTGTAAGATCTACCCCTCATATTCTTCAAGCATAACAGTTTGTGATGTGCTTAAGACTATGGTCACACTATCAGCATTTGGTCAGTATCATTTGTGGCATAGCGACTGGTCATGTGATTAATGGGCGGTATGTATCGCAGAGGTGGGTGGCCCTGTGATGGAAGCCTGGGTATGTTTTGCTCAGCAGATCCACTGCTGAGGGATTTGTTTTACATTGGGAAGGCTTCCAGGTGATTGAAGAGATGGGTGGGTCCAGTCACCTACAAACCCAGTCAAAGGGATGTGTCTGAATACCTAAGATGGTTGTGTGTTTGAGGACCTATGGTGATGTCACGATCACCTGTCTAGCCACGTTTAAAAAGGCAGTAGAAGCATGTAGTGTTCACTGGGCACCAGAGACTAAACAGTAGGTGATACTGTCAACTAAGGAAGTCACAGTGAAGCAGGTTGCTATCCTGAGGGATTTGCACCTACAGTGCCTCCACACAAAACAGATGATCATGCTGAAGAATGAGGAAGCTGCTTGACATCTGGAGCAGGCAAGAGAAGCTCAAAATCGGCTCATCTTGGTGGAAGACATCATTCTGGTACCCAGAAATTTGGTGGGGAAAGTCATCGGAAGGCTTGGGAGAGTGATGTAGGATATTGTAAATAGATCTGGTGTGAAGAGACTGAGGATCCCGGCTGATGACAAGGCCCAGGTCATGGGTGAAGGTGGGATGGTTCCATTCCTTGTTGTCGGATCCATGGAGAGTCTTGGCAATATCTGGATGCTCCTGGGGTATCGCATGGCGTACCTAAAAGAAGTCGAGCAGCTAAGACGTGAGAGGGAGCAGATCAACAGAGAGCTGCAGGAAATGGAAAGAAGATGGCTGACATCTTCAACTCACAGTATACAGAGGCAAAGAGGTTCGCTAAAGACTGGAGGACATAAAGAAAAATGAAAAAACTGCTCTTCGGGCAATAAAGACCATGGGAGAAATGGCTCAGTTAGCTCAGTGCTGAGTGACCTAGGTGGGAGACCCTGTAATGGACATGTTGTAAAAGTGTCAGACCAAACAGATAGTATGGGTGCAAGAGAATTGCAACGCCGGATTGACTGCCAGGGGTGTGGGTGGTCAGAAAGGGTCATCTTTATCAAAGGACGTGATGGAGATGGATGACGAATGCCTACGAAAGGGTTCAGTAGCAGGGCCTGACTTTGACAGAGGTTTGACTGGAAGAGACGACTGAGAAGGATCTCTGGTTGGGTAATAGAAGTGCCAAGCCTCACGGCTTTAGGCAGAGGGGGGAATATGTGGCATAGAGACTGGTCATGTGATTAATGGGCGGTATGTATCGCAGAGGTGGGTGGCCCTGTGATGGAAGCCTGGGTATGTTTTGCTCAGCAGATCCACTGTTGAGGGATTTGTTTTACATTAGGAAGGTTTCCAGGTAATTGGAGAAATGGGTGGGTCCAGTCAACTACAAACCCACCAAAAGGGATGTGTCTGAATACGTAAGATGGTTGTGTGTTTGAGGACCTGTGGTGATGTCACGATCACCTGACTAGCCATGTGATAGGTACCTGGGTGTGGTTACGCCTATGTAATGGGGGTGTGTTTGGCACATGGGAGCAAGTGCTGGCTAGTCTGAGCCAGAGCAAGGAGGTCTGTGAGATACCTCCAGAGTGGATGGTCTGATAACCGTGAGTGATACTGTTCGGGGTCAGTGAGAGACGTCTGTGGGTTACTTCTGAGGATAAGAGGTGTCCGGGAACCTGTGTAGTCTGTTGTGAATTCTGTTCTTGGGCTCCCTCCGGTGGTTATAAGTGGTAGCGCTGCTGTCTTTGGATCTCTGCATTCATCAGGTGTGTTCACTTATCGCAATTCTGACTGGGCTATTTAGTCTTGTTTGACCCTTTAGTCAGTGCCAGTTGTCCATTGTTCCTGGAGGATTCACATCCCTGCCTGGTCTCTCCTGCTTTGCTGTTCATTTCAACAAAGATAAGTTCTGGCTTTGTTTTTTGCAGTCCACATGCTGTGGGCTTATTTGTTCAGTTATTTTCCATGTTTTTGTCTTGTCCAGCTTGGTCTGCATAAGGATTTGTTCAGCCAAGCTGGTATCTCTGGAGATGCAGATATACCCTCCATATCTTTAGTTAGATGTGGAGATTTTGTATTTTCTGTGGTGGATATTTTCTAGTGTTTTAATACTGACCGCATAGTACTCTGTCCTATCCTTTCTATTTAGCTAGAGTGGCCGCCTTTGCTAAATCCTGATTTCAGTCTGCGTATGTTATTTCCCTCTCCTCTCACAGTCAATATTTGTGGGGGGCTGTCTATCCTTTGGGGATTTTCTCTGAGGCAAGATAGTTTTCCCTTTTCTATCTCTAGGGGTATTTAGTCCTCCGGCTGTGTCGAGATGTCTAGGGAGTGTTAGGTACATTCCATGGCTACTTCTAGTTGCGGTGATAAGTTCAGAGTCTGCTGTCAGTACAGGTACCACCTTCTCCAGAGTACATCTCATGCTGCTCCTAGGCCACCAGATCATAACAGTAGTCTGCACCAACTGGTAACGGAAAGGGATCCGTGTTATACTGACTGGGATCAGAGAGAGAGACACTGTTTACTCTATGGGATACCTCTGAGGATAAGAGGCATCCAGGAACCTGTGTGATGGTCACCAACAGGTAACGGACTGTAATCCGTGTTATGCTGACCGGGGTCAGTGAGGGACTGTGGTTCCACTGTAAAGTTGAATATGTACAGACGATGTTCAGGCTGTTGCATAATACCAAGTTCCTGAGGTTGCGGTTTATGCTGATGTGGAAATAAAGCTACAAGACTGTTTTTGTTAGAAAATAGTGCCTGTGTGCATTTATCCCTTTGCAAATCGAGTGTCACCTAAGACACGCAGTAAGCCTTATCTTACAATTGGTGCTAGACTGCGGGCAACGGTCCAGGAAGCATGTGTGGAGGTGATTTCTGTGGCTCGGCGGGGTGAAAATGTTTTTTTTTTCTTCTTCAAGACTGCTTGCAGTGGATTGGTGGGTCCACGAAGCTGACAAGCATCTGGCTGTAACTCGGCGGGGTTACGAAGATTTGCTGTGGATCGGTGGGTCCACAAAGTCTGCAGTGCGGAGCTGTGCAGAGCCTTGTGGAGAGGAGCTGCAGTTGCAGCAAGATGTTCTGCAGCAGCCAGAGCTGCAGTTGCTGCAGCAGTGGCTTATGATCGGCAGCTGGAGGTGCCAGTGGTTTGTGGCTGCAGCAGGAGCTGTGGTAATTAGTGTTGAGCATTCCGATACCGCAAGTATCGGGTATCGGCCGATACTTGCGGGTATCGGAATTCCGATACCGAGATCCGATACTTTTGTGGTATCGGGTATCGGTATCGAAACAACATTAATGTAAAAATGTGTAAAAGAGAGAATTAAAATAAAAAATATTGCTATACTCACCTCTCCGACGCAGCCTGCACCTTACCGAGGGAAGCGGCAGCGTTTTTTGTTTAAAATTTGCGCGTTTACTTCCTTACGTGAAGTCCCGGCTTGTGATTGGTCACGTGCTGCCCATGTGGCGGCGACGCAACCAATCACAGCAAGCCGTGACGTAATTTCAGGTCATTCAGTATTTTAAAATTACGCTCCGGCTTTGTGATTGGTTGCGTCGCAGTCACATGGGCGACGCAACCAATCACAGCAAGCCGTGACGTAATTTCAGGTCCTTAAGGATTTTAAAATTACGTCCCGGCTTTGTGATTGGTTGCGTCGCAGTCACATGGGCGACGCAACCAATCACAAGCCGTGACGTCACGGGAGGCTGGACACACGCGCATTTTAAAATGCGCGCGTGTCCAGCCTCCCGTGACGTCCCGGCTTGTGATTGGTTGCGTCACCCATGTGACTGCGACGCAACCAATCACAAAGCCGGGACGTAATTTTAAAATCCTTAAGGACCTGAAATTACGTCACGGCTTGCTGTGATTGGTTGCGTCGCCCATGTGACTGCGACGCAACCAATCACAAAGCCGGAGCGTAATTTTAAAATACTGAATGACCTGAAATTACGTCACGGCTTGCTGTGATTGGTCGCGTCGCCGCCACATGGGCGGCACGCGACCAATCACAAGCCGGGACTTCACGTAAGGAAAGAAAAGCGCGAATTTTAAGCAAACAACGCTGCCGGTTCCCTCGCTGAGGTTCAGGCTGCGTCAGAGAGGTGAGTATAGCAATATTTTTTATTTTAATTCTTTCTTTTACACATTAATATGGATCCCAGGGCCTGAAGGAGAGTTTCCTCTCCTTCAGACCCTGAGAACCATCAGGAATAGCGTCCGATACTTGAGTCCCATTGACTTGTATTGGTATCGGTATCGGATTGGATCCGATACTTTGCCGGTATCGGCCGATACTTTCCGATACCGATACTTTCAAGTATCGGACGGTATCGCTCAACACTAGTGGTAATGCCAGCAGGAACTGGTGAGGTGTCATAAAAACATTGTTGGTCCAGATTGTGCAAATTCTTAAAGGGCCAGTGCAAGCGCAGAGACATATTGGCATTCTGTGCAAACTGGGGCCTGAGAGTACCATGGGGAGTCCACGGATTTACTCCAGGGGAGGGGTGGTTGTCACGGGAGACCTAGGTAGGAAAGAGCTAATAACCCGGGCCCCTGCGATTTCCCTCAGACTAGGGAAACCCTGACTGACCCTCTCCCAGAGTTTACACTGATGGTGTGCATGTCTGGGCCTCCACCCTCACGCTATCTCCTGTTTCAACCCTAGGCTGAAACCACTACCCACCACCCAGTGAAGAGTCCACACTCCAATACCCACAGTTAGCACAGACAAGGATAAAGGAAAAATAAGCACCACGCCGCAGTCACTCAGGAATACACTATAAATGCAAAGGGCAAAACAAATACGAATATGGGAAGGAGAAAATAGACAAAGGGAAATACACCACCAGCAATGATACTCCAACTACTAGCTCACCACTCCAGACCGAGATAACCACGCACAAGACAGAAGCGACGCCCAATGTTCAGGAGAACTATTTAAAGGCAGTGGGCATGGCCCAGCTTCCAATCCGAGCACCAGGTAAATTAACCCCGGACCAGCTAGATAAAATCTAGCCGACGCCAATGAGCGCATAGTGGACAGAAGCGTAATTACCGCTGTCTGTCGGATGACCTGGTCTGAACAGCGTCCGACATGACAGTGGTGTCCCGAAAAGGGGTAGTGTCCCAAAAATGGGGGTAGTAACCCAGACAGGGGTGGTTGCCCAAAAGGGGGCAGTATTCCAAAAGGGAGTAGTTGACCAAAAAGGGGTGGAGTCCTGAAAGGGGGTGGTGGCCCAAAAGGGGGTGGTGGCTCATAAAGGGGTGAAGCCCCAAAAGGGGTGGAGTCCCAAAAGGGGATAGTCGCCTCAAAAGGGCGGTGCTTTCAAAAGGGGCGGCACCAGTTACATCAGTGGACATGTCTAAGGAACAGTGGTGTTTGTGCTTTACTTATTCCGAGTGCGGCATAGACTTCTCTTTTGATGACAGGCCGCAGGTGTGTACCATGATGTTACACCGTGAAGGAGTCTCAAAGAGTCAGGTGACAATGACAGGAACTCCTCTCGTTCTCTGTGTGACTGAGAAAAAAGTCAAGGTTCGCTGCATCCATGGGGTCACTGTGGACTATATTGTAGACATAGTGATGGTTGATATGTCCAAAAGTGTTGAGTGCCAAGATGGCGGTATAACACCGAACTTGTTGTACCCATTTGAGAAGGGCCGGGACTTTGTGTTTTTTGAAGATCGATGGGAAGTTGATGAAGTGTGGGGTTGCTCAGAGGAGAGAAGGAGGGGTCATATTAAAGCCCCACTTCAGCTGCAGGCTGTGGGAATTCTTGGTAATAGAATGTATAAGGAGGAGGTAGTGCCACCTAAAGGTGATAGTCCAGAGTTCAGGGTGACCGAAAGAATGTGTGGGTCTGACCAACTAGTGGACTTGGCAGAGGTGACCAAAAGTGTGACTGTGGAAGACGGGGAAGCTCCAGGAATGGGGTCCGACACGATTAGAAATGGGGCCTGCTGGTACCAGGTTGACCGAGTGGGTGGTGGTGACTCCCATTCAGATGCTGATGTGGTAGTTGAACAGAGTGGAGCTGACACGCAGGTAGAGAGTGACTTGGGGGTTCACCATACTGTGGGGTGTGACACAGACTCCGGGGGTGACTGTGACTCTGAGAAATTAAGGGAGTACAGTATAGAAGAACCCCACATCGCCCTTCCCATCGCCGGAGAAACAAGGGTCACAAAGAAGTTGTTCAAGTGACTCTTACTGATAATCGAAGTTCGTGTACTTCTACCTCCCACATGAGTTCTCTTTCAGACACTGAAGAGATTGGGAAGGAAGGTGACGTGTCATTGCCCCTAGCAACCGCTAGGGTGGAGTCCTATGAACGTCCAGTTCATGGTGCTATAGGAGAAGAAAACCTGGAGAGCGCTGGTGTAGTGAGACTCCATGGAGGTCATGAGCAACTGGCCTGTTGTAGACCCACCTCTGCAGTGACAGAGAGGGGTGAAATAGCAGAGTGTGTGAAGTACTCTGAAGTCCCCGAGAATCAGGACGAAGCTACGGTTGTCACTACTGAAACCCAAGAGAGGGCTGAAGCTGACACTCTTGAGACCCAAGAGAGGGTTGAACCTGTTCATGAAGGAATAGGTAAAACTCTGAAGTGGCAGAGTATGGGTGAGCAAGTTGGCCCATCTGAAAATATATTTAAAGAAGTCATGGTGTGACACATGCTATCCAAAAGAGAACAGGATCACAAAATAGAGATGATTAAAGAGACAGTGAAAGACCATGTTGAACGAGAAAGGGTCCGGAGACAAGTGGCTGAGCACATGGTGGATGAGCTGGAGAAGGAAGTCTCTGAGCTCAGAGGTCACCTGTCAACATGGCAAGGTGTGAATAAAGCCTTATCTGAAGATGCGGAAGTGCTCAGAGAAGCATTAAGAGGTCTTCTGCCAGAGGAGAATATGGTGGTCACAGACTTACCACGGCAGTGCCAGAGTGGTGATGAGGCGGAGCAGCCAATGCCCATCTTGGTGAAGGCTCGTGCAGAAGTTGAAGCTGAGGAAGAGTTTGTGCTAAAAGCAGAACAAGACAGTCACCCAATCGTGGCAGATGTCTTGATGGAAATGTCCAAGGCAAAACGGGAGCCATCCATCCGTGAAGACAGTAAAGAATAGTAATAACGGTCCTAGGAGCGCTGGAAATGAGACCAAAACAAGGATTTTAGTGTTGAACCACAACGCGTTTCAACGGTTAAACTGTCTTCATCAGGTGGAAGTTTATTAATGGAGAGCAGGAAGGGGTATTTAAACAAATAGCAACCAATAAAATTCAAAGTCAGCAAGTCACATGATAAGAACAAGTCACATGATAAAATAGTAAGGTCACATGGTAAAAACACAATAGGAACAACATCCGTCCGTGAAGAGGGTGAGACCGCGTTTTTAAAGTGCGTGACTGAGATACCTGAGGATATGCAGGATGCATGTACCAGTGAGGGTCTGCATGAGGCCTTTAAAAAGGCAGTAGAAGCATGTAGTGTGCACTGGGCACCAGAGACGAAACAGTAGGTGATACTGTCAACTAAGGAAGTCACAGTGAAGCGGGTTGCTATCCTGAGGGATTTGCACCAACAGTGCCTCCACACAATACAGATGATCATGCTGAAGAATGAGGAAGCCGCTCGACGTCTGGAAAAGGCAAGAGAAGCTCAAAATCGGCTCATCTTGGTGGAAGACATCATTCTGGTACCCAGAAATTTGGTGGGGAAAGTCATCGGAAGGCTTGGGAGAGTGATGTAGGATATTGTAAATAGATCTGGTGTGAAGAGACTGAGGATCCCGGCTGATGACAAGGCCCAGGTCATGGGTGAAGATGGGATGGTTCCATTCCTTGGTGTCAGATCCATGGAGAGTCTTGGCAATATCTGGATGCTCCTGGGATATCGTGTGGCATACCTAAAAGAAGTTGAGCAGCTAACACGTGAGAGGGAGCAGATCAACAGAGAGCTGCAGGAAATGGAAAGAAGATGGCCGACATCGTCAACTCACAGTATAGAGAGGTGAAGAGGTTCGCTAAAGACTGGAGGACATAGAGACAAATGGAAGAACTGCTCTTCGGGCAATAAAGACCATGGGAGAAATGTCTCAGTTAGCTCAGTGCTGAGTGACCTAGGTGGGAGACCCTGTAATGGACATGTTGAAAAAGTGTCAGACCAAACAGATAGTGTGGGTGCAAGAGAATTGCAACGCCGGATTGACTGCCAGGGGTGTGGGTGGTCTGACAAGGGGTCATCTTTATCAAAGGACGTGATGGAGATGGATGACGAATGCCTACGAAAGGGTTCAGTAGCAGGGCCTGACTTTGACAGATGGTTTGACTGGAAGAGACGACTGAGAAGGATCTCTGGTCGGGTAATAGAAGTGCCAAGCTTCACGGCTTTAGGCAGAGGGGGAGAATATGTGGCATAGCGACTGGTCATTTGATTAATGGGCGGTATGTATCGCAGAGGTGGATGGCCCTGTGATGGATGACTGGGTATGTTTTGCTCAGCAGATCCACTGCTGAGGGATTTGTTTTACATTAGGAAGGTTTCCAGGTAATTGGAGAAATGGGTGGGTTCAGTCAACTACAAATCCACCCAAAGGGATATGTCTGAATACGTAAGATGGTTGTGTGTTTGAGGACCTGTGGTGATGTCACGATCACCTGACTAGCCATGTGATAGGTACCTGGGTGTGGTTACACCTATGTAATGGGGGGTGTTTGGCACATGGGAGCGAGTGCTGGCTAGTCTGAGCCAGAGCAAGGATGTCTGTCAGATACCTCCGGAATGGACGGCCTAATAACCGTGAGTGATACTAACCGAGGTCAGTGAGAGATGTCTGTGGGATACCTCTGAGGATAGTAGTCGGCACCAACAGGTAACAGAAAGGGATCCGTGTTATACTTACCGGGGTCAGAGAGAGAGAGAGAGACACTGTTTTGTTATGAACTATACTTTTGGGCTCCCTCTTGTGGTCACTCGCGGTATGGTTCTTGGATTCTCTTTCCTCAGGTTTGTAGTCACCTGTTCGTTAAGACTCTGGGTGTTTCTATTTAAACTTCCTGGAGTCTTAGTCCATTGCCTGGCATCCATGTAATCAGTCCTTGTCTGGTTGCTCTTGTCTACTGGTCCTGATTTTTGCAACATAAGCTAAGTCCTGCTTTCTTGTTTTTTGTTTATTTGTATTATTCTGTTTTTTGTCCAGCTTGTTCATAATGTGATTCCTGATTTTGCTGGAAGCTCTTAGGGGGCTGATATTCTCCCCCCATACCGTTAGTCGGTACGGGGGTTCTTGGATATTCAGCGTGGATATTTTAGTAGGGTTTTTCGCTGACCACATAAGTCCGCTTTCTATATTTCTGCTATTATTTAGTGGGCCTCTCTTTGTTGAATCTAGTTCATACTTACGTTTGTCTTTTCCTCTTACCTCACCGTTATTATTTGTTGGGGGCCTGTATCTACTTTGGGGTATCTTTCTCTGGAGGCAAGTGAGGTCTGTATTTTCTCTGAAAGGGTTAGTTAGATCTCCGGCTGGCGCGAGACGTCTAGAACCAACGTAGGCACGTTCCCCGGCTGCTATTATTTGTGGGCTAGGATCAGGTATGTGGTCAGCTCAGTTACCACCTCCCTAAGAGCTAGTTTTTATGTTTGCAGACTTTGCTGAAGACCCTGAGATCCTCTGCCATTAGGATCACAACAGTATGCCAGGCCACTGAATAGTTAATGCATTGCAGAAGTGGGATTAAAAGAAAAAAGAAGTTCTGAGTTTTTTTTTTTTCTTCCTTCCCCTTTACCTCTGAATGGCTTGAAACTCTGCTGCAGACATGAATGTGCAAACTCTGATTACTAGTGTGGATCAGCTTGCTGCTCGTGTGCAGAGCATTCAGGATTTTGTTATTGGCAGTCCTATGTCAGAGCCTAAGATTCCTATTCCTGAGCTGTTCTCTGGAGATCGATTTAAATTTGGGAATTTTAGGAATAATTGTAAATTGTTTCTTTCTTTGAGACCTCGTTCGTCTGGAGACTCAGCTCAGCAAGTTAAAATTGTTATCTCCTTCTTGCGGGGCGATCCTCAGGATTGGGCTTTCTCATTGGCGCCAGGAGATCCGGCATTGGCGAATATTGATGCGTTTTTTCTGGCGCTCGGATTGCTTTATGAGGAGCCCAATCTTGAAATTCAGGGAGAGAAGGCTTTGCTGGCTATTTCTCAGGGCCAGGATGAAGCCGAAGTGTATTGCCAAAAATTTCGGAAATGGTCCGTGCTTACTCAGTGGAATGAGTGTGCTCTGGCCGCAAATTTCAGAAATGGCCTTTCTGAAACTATTAAGAATGTGATGGTGGACTTTCCCATTCCTACAAGTCTGAATGATTCTATGACGCTGGCCATTCAGATTGATCGGCGTTTGCGGGAGCGCAAATCCGCTAATTCTTTGGCGGTGTTGTCTGAACAGACGCCTGATTTAATGCAATGTGATAGAATTCAGACTAGAACTGAACGGCAAAATCATAGACGTCAGAATGGGTTGTGTTTTTACTGCGGTGATTCTACACATGTTATATCAGCATGCTCTAAACGCCTAACAAAGTTTGTTAGTCCTGTCGCCGTTGGTAACTTGCAGCCTAAATTTATTTTGTCTGTGACTTTAATTTGCTCATTGTCTTCCTACCCTGTTATGGCGTTTGTGGATTCAGGCGCTGCCCTGAGTCTTATGGACTTGTTGTTTGCCAGGCACTGTGGTTTTGTCCTGGAGCCTTTAGAAAATCCTATTCCTCTTAGAGGAATTGATGCTACGCCATTGGCGGAGAATAAACCGCAGTATTGGACACAAGTGACCATGTGCATGACTCCTGAACATCGGGAGGTGATTCGTTTTCTTGTTCTGCATAAAATGCATGATTTGGTCGTTTTGGGTCTGCCATGGTTACAGGCTCATAATCCTGTTCTGGATTGGAGGGCTATGTCTCTGTCAAGTTGGGGTTGTCAGGGAATTCATTGCGATTCCCCGTCGGTGTCTATTGCTTCCTCCACTCCTTCAGAAGTTCCTGAGTTTTTGCTTGACTATCAGGATGTGTTCAGTGAGTCCAGGTCCAGTGCTCTTCCTCCTCATAGGGACTGTGACTGCGCTATAGATTTGATTCCTGGTAGCAAGTTTCCTAAGGGACGATTATTTAATCTGTCGGTACCTGAGCATGCCGCGATGTGTTCTTATATAAAGGAGTCTTTGGAGAAAGCACATATTCGTCCATCCTCTTCCCCTCTTGGTGCGGGATTCTTTTTTGTGGCCAAGAAAGACGGATCTTTGAGACCTTGTATAGACTATCGGCTTCTGAATAAAATCACGGTTAAATTTCAGTACCCTCTGCCACTATTGTCGGACTTGTTTGCTCGGATTAAGGGTGCCTGTTAATTCACCAAGATAGATCTTCGTGGTGCGTACAACCTTGTGCGCATTAGGCAGGGAGATGAATGGAAAACTGCATTTAATACGCCCGAAGGTCATTTTGAGTACTTGGTGATGCCTTTTGGGCTCTCTAATGCTCCTTCAGTGTTTCAATCCTTTATGCATGACATCTTCCGGAAGTATCTAGATAAATTTGTGATTGTTTATCTGGATGACATTTTAGTTTTTTCTGATGATTGGGATTCTCATGTAAAGCAGGTCAGGATGGTGTTTCAGGTTTTGCGTGATAATGCTTTGTGAAGGGCTCAAAGTGTCTCTTTGGAGTGCAGAAGGTTTCCTTTTTGGGTTTTATCTTTTCCCCTTCTGCAACTCTGGTTTTCATCCTCGTTTCTCCTCGGGTCATGTTGAGCCTTCTGACTGTCCTGGGGTGGCTTCTGTGGTTGATAGGTTGCAGCGGACTTGGAATCATGTGGTGGACAACTTGAAGTTGTCACAGGAGAAGGCTCAGCGTTTTGCCAACCGCCGCCGCGGTGTGGGTCCCCGACTTCGTGTTGGGGATTTGGTTTGGTTGTCTTCTCGGTTTGTCCCTCTGAAGGTTTCCTCTCCCAAGTTTAAGCCTCGCTTTATTGGTCCTTATAGAATTTTGGAGGTCCTTAATCCGGTGTCTTTTCGTTTGGATCTTCCTGTGTCGTTTGCCATTCACAATGTGTTCCATAGGTCTTTGTTGCGACGGTACATTGTGCCTGTGGTTCCTGCTGTTGACCCTCCTGCTCCGGTCTTGGTTGAGGGCGAGTTGGATTATGTGGTGGAGAAGATCTTAGATTCTCGTCTCTCTAGACGGAGGCTTCAGTATCTGGTCAAATGGAAGGGCTATGGACAGGAGGATAATTCCTGGGTGGTCGCCTCTGATGTTCATGCGGCCGATTTGGTTCGTGCTTTTCACGCTGCCCATCCTGATCGCCCTGGTGGTCGTAGTGAGGGTTCGGTGACCCCTCCTTAAAGGGGGGGTACTGTTATGAACTATACTTTTGGGCTCCCTCTTGTGGTCACTCGCGGTATGGTTCTTGGATTCTCTTTCCTCAGGCTTGTAGTCACCTGTTCGTTAAGACTCTGGGTGTTTCTATTTAAACTTCCTGGAGTCTTAGTCCATTGCCTGGCATCCATGTAATCAGTCCTTGTCTGTGCTCTTGTCTACTGGTCCTGATTTTTGCAACATAAGCTAAGTCCTGCTTTCTTGTTTTTTTTTTATTTGTATAATTCTGTTTTTTGTCCAGCTTGTTCATAATGTGATTCCTGATTTTGCTGGAAGCTCTTAGGGGGCTGATATTCTCCCCCCATACCGTTAGTCGGTACGGGGGTTCTTGGATATTCAGCGTGGATATTTTAGTAGGGTTATAGTAGTCCGCTTTCTATATTTCTGCTATTATTTAGTGGGCCTCTCTTTGCTGAATCTAGTTCATACTTACGTTTGTCTTTTCCTCTTACCTCACCGTTATTATTTGTTGGGGGCCTGTATCTACTTTGGGGTATCTTTCTCTGGAGGCAAGTGAGGTCTGTATTTTCTCTGAAAGGGTTAGTTAGATCTCCGGCTGGCGCGAGACGTCTAGAACCAACGTAGGCACGTTCCCCGGCTGCTATTATTTGTGGGCTAGGATCAGGTATGTGGTCAGCTCAGTTACCACCTCCCTAAGAGCTAGTTTTTATGTTTGCAGACTTTGCTGAAGACCCTGAGATCCTCTGCCATTAGGATCACAACACTGTTTACTCTATGGGATACCTCTAAGGATAAGAGGCATCCAGGAACCTGTGTCATGGTCACCAACAGGTAATGGACTGTAATCCTTGTTATGCTGATCGGGGTCAGTGAGGGACTGTGGTTCCACTGTAAAGCTGAATATGTACAGACGGTGTTCAGGCTGTTGCATAATACCAAGCTCCTGAGGTTGCGGTTTATGCTGGTTTGGAAATAAACCTAAGAGACTGTTTTTGTTAGAAAATCGTGCCTGTGCGCGTTTATCCCATTGCCAAGCGAGTGTCCCCCAAGACACGCAGTAAGCGTTTTCTTACACATTATTTGTAAGCAAAAATTAGGTGAGGAACAATCAGAGGAAAAGTATAATAGAAAAATTTCACCACTGTTGCATTTATCACTAGTGTTGAGCGATACCTTCCGAAACTCAAAGGTATCGGTATTGGATGGTATCGGCCGATATCCAAAAAATATCGATACCGATACCCGATACCAATGCAAGTCAATGGGACACAAGTATCGGAAGGTATCCTGGATAGTTCCCAGGGTCTGGAGGAGAGGAGACTCTCCTTCAGGCCCTGGGATCCATATTCATGTAAAAAATAAAGAATTAAAATAAAAAATATGGATATACTCACCCGTCCGGCGGCCCTTGGACCTTACCGATGTAACCGGCAGCCTCCGTTCCTAAGAATGAGGAGTTTAGGACCTGCGATGACATCGCGGCTTGTGATTGGTCGCGTGAGCGGTCACATGAGCGGTCATGCGACCAATCACAAGCCGCGACGTCATCGAAGGTCCTTCACTCGCTCATTCTTAGGAATGGAGGCTGCCGGTTGCAGCGGTTACAACCAGGGCGTGTCAGAGGGTGAGTATATCCCTATTTTTTATTTTTATTCTTTATTTTACACATGAATATGGATCCCAGGGCCTGAAGGAGAGTTTCCTCTCCTCCAGACCCTGGGAACCATACACTGGGAACTTCCGATTCCGATTTCTGATATCACAAAAATATCGGAACTCGGTATCGGAATTCCGATACAGCAAATATCGGCCGATACCCGATACTTGCGGTATCGGAATGCTCAACACTAGGGTTGAGCGAAACGGATCGTTCATTTTCATAAGTTGCCGACTTTTGGCAAAGTCGGCGTCTCATGAAACCGACCCGATCCCTGTGTGGGGTCTGCCATGCGGTACGCGACTTTCGTGCCAAAGTTGCGTTTCAATGACGCTAAAAGCGCCATTTCTCAGCCAATGAAGGTGGACGCAGAGTGTGGGCAGCGTGATGACATAGATCTCAGTCCCCACCATCTTAGAGAAGGGCATTGCAGTGATTGGCTTGCTTTCTGCCGCGTCACAGGGGCTATAAAGGGGCGTTCCCGCCGACCGCCATCTTACTGCTGCTGATCTGAGCGTAGGGAGAGGTTGCTGCCGCTTCTTCAGAAGCAGGGAGAGCGTTAGGCAGGGTACATAAAGCCACAAACCGCTTGTGCTGTAGCGATTTCCACTGTCCAACACCACCTTTTGTTTGCAGGGACAGTGGAAGCTACATTTTTTTTTCCTCAGCGCTGTAGCTCATTGGGCTGCCCTAGAAGGCTCCCTGATAGCTGCGTTGCTTTGTGTGTACGCCGCTGTGCAAACCAACTGCTTTTTTCAAAGCACAAATCCTGTTGTCCCTTCCTTTCTGCACAGCTATCTTGTGTGTTTGTCCCCACTTTTGTGTGCAGCAGTCCTTTTTATAGCTGCCTGCCATACTTTCCTGAGATTAATAAAGATTGGCAAGTCTGCCTCTGTGCCAGTCCTGTGTGTGGCATCTGTCTCTCATTGTGTGCCACCGAAAACCACTGTGTAATACTGGGCCTTTTTTTTTTTTTTCTAAATTCTCCCTTTTAAAAAAAAAATAATTAGTGGGAGATAAAGATTGGCAAGTCTGCCGCTGTGCCAGTCCTGTGTGTGGCATCTGTCTCTCATTGTGTGCCACCGAAAACCACTGTGTAATACTGGGCCACTTTTTTATTTTTTCTAAATTCTCCCTTTTAAAAAAAAAATTATTAGTGGGAGATAAAGATTGGCAAGTCTGCCTCTGTGCCAGTCCTGTGTGTGGCATCTGTCTCTCATTGTGTGCCACAGAAAACCTAGTGTGTAATATATATATTTTATTTTTTTTTATTCTCCCTGTAAAAAAAAAATTATTAGTGGGAGATAAAGATTGGCAAGTCTGCCTCTGTGCCATTGCTGTGTGTGGCATCTGTCTCTCATTGTGTGCCACCGAAAACCACTGTGTAATAGTGGGCCATTTTTTGGGGGGGGTAAATGCTCCCTGTAAAAAAAAAAATTATTAGTGGGAGATAAAGATTGGCAAGTCTGCCGCTGTGCCAGTCCTGTGTGTGGCATCTGTCTCTCATTGTGTGCCACCGAAAACCACTGTGTAATAGTGGGCCATTTTCTTGGGGGGGTAAATTCTCCCTGTAAAAAAAAAATTATTAGTGGGAGATAAAGATTGGCAAGTCTGCCGCTGTGCCAGTCCTGTGTGTGGCATCTGTCTCTCATTGTGTGCCACCGAAAACCACTGTGTAATACTTGGCCATTTATTTTTTTTGGGTAAATTCTCCCTGTAAAAAAAAAAATATTAGTGGGAGATAAAGATTGGCAAGTCTGCCTCTGTGCCAGTCCTGTGTGTGGCATCTGTCTCTCATTGTGTGTCACCGAAAACAACTGTGTAATACTTGGCCATTTTTTGGGGGGGGGTAAATTCTCCATGTAAAAAAAAATTATTAGTGGGAGATAAAGATTGGCAAGTCTGCCTCTGTGCCAGTCCTGTGTGTGGCATCTGTCTCTCATTGTGTGCCACAGAAAACCTAGTGTGTAATATATATATATATTTTTTTTAAATTCTCCCAGAAAAAAAAAATAATTAGTGGGAGATAAAGATTGGCAAGTCTGCCTCTGTGCCATTGCTGTGTGTGGCCTCTGTCTCTCATTGTGTGCCACCGAAAACCACTGTGTAATACTTGGCCATTTATTTTTTTTGGGTAAATTCTCCCTGTAAAAA
Source organism: Ranitomeya variabilis (assembly GCF_051348905.1). NCBI lineage: Eukaryota > Metazoa > Chordata > Amphibia > Anura > Dendrobatidae > Ranitomeya > Ranitomeya variabilis. The sequence continues at coordinate 620,548,519 of NC_135236.1, read as the reverse complement.
AAAAATAATTAGTGGGAGATAAAGATTGGCAAGTCTGCCTCTGTGCCAGTCCTGTGTGTGGCATCTGTCTCTCATTGTGTGCCACCGAAAACCACTGTGTAATACTTGGCCATTTATTTTTTTGGGTAAATTCTCCCTGTAAAAAAAAATAATTAGTGGGAGATAAAGATTGGCAAGTCTGCCTCTGTGCCATTGCTGTGTGGCATCTGTCTCTCATTGTGTGCCACCGAAAACCACTGTGTAATACTGGGCCTTTTTTTTTTTTTTCTAAATTCTCCCTGTAAAAAAAAAAAAATTAGTGGGAGATAAAGATTGGCAAGTCTGCCGCTGTGCCAGTCCTGTGTGTGGCATCTGTCTCTCATTGTGTGCCACCGAAAACCACTGTGTAATAGTGGGCCATTTTTTTGGGGGGGGTAAATTCTCCCTGTAAAAAAAAAAATTATTAGTAGGAGATAAAGATTGTCAAGTCTGCCTCTGTGCCATTGCTGTGTGTTGCATCTGTCTCTCATTGTGTGCCACCGAAAACCACTGTGTAATACTGGACCCTTTTTTTTTTTTTTTTCTAAATTCTCCCTGTAAAAAAAAAATAATTAGTGGGAGATAAAGATTGGCAAGTCTGCCGCTGTGCCAGTCCTGTGTGTGGCATCTGTCTCTCATTGTGTGCCACCGAAAACCACTGTGTAATAGTGGGCCGTTTTTTTTGGGGGGGGGTAAATTCTCCCTTTTAAAAAAAAAATAATTAGTGGGAGATAAAGATTGGCAAGTCTGCCTCTGTGCCAGTCCTGTGTGTGGCATCTGTCTCTCATTGTGTGCCACCGAAAACCACTGTGTAATACTGGGGCATTTTTTTTGGGGGGGTAAATTCTCCCTGTAAAAAAAAAAATTATTAGTGGGAGATAAAGATTGGCAAGTCTGCCTCTGTGCCAGTCCTGTGTGTGGCATCTGTCTCTCATTGTGTGCCACCGAAAACCACTGTGTAATACTGGGCCTTTTTTTTTTTTTTCTAAATTCTCCATTTAAAAAAAAAATAATTAGTGGGAGATAAAGATTGGCAAGTCTGCCGCTGTGCCAGTCCTGTGTGTGGCATCTGTCTCTCATTGTTTGCCACCGAAAACCACTGTGTAATACTTGGCCATTTTTTTTTTTGGGGGGGGTAAATTCTCCCTGTAAAAAAAAGAAAAATTAATAGTGGGAGTCTGGGAGATAAAGATTGGCAAGTCTTCCTCTGTGCCAGTCCTGTGTGTGGCATCTGTCTCTCATTGTGTGCCACCAAAAACCACTGTGTAATAGTGGGCCATTTTTTGGGGGCGGTAAATTCTCCCTTTTAAAAAAAAAAAAATTAGTGGGAGATAAAGATTGGCAAGTCTGCCTCTGTGCCAGTCCTGTGTGTGGCATCTGTCTCTCATTGTGTGCCACCGAAAACCACTGTGTAATACTGGGCCACTTTTTTTTGGGGGGGGTAAATTCTCACTGTAAAAATAAAATTATTAGTGGGAGATAAAGATTGGCAAGTCTGCCTCTGTGCCAGTCCTGTGTGTGGCATCTGTCTCTCATTGTGTGCCACCAAAAACCACTGTGTAATACTGGGCCATTTTTTTGGGGGGGGGGTAAATTCTCCCTGTAAAAAAAAAAAAATTAATAGTCGGAGTCTGGGAGATAAAGATTGGCAAGTCTGCCTCTGTGCCAGTCCTGTGTGTGGCATCTGTCTCTCATTGTGTGCCACCGAAAACCACTGTGTAATACTGGGCCTTTTTTTTGGGGGGGGTAAATTCTCCCTGTAAAAAAAAAATAATAGTGGGAGTCTGGGAGATAAAGATTGGCAAGTCTGCCTCTGTGCCAGTCCTGTGTGTGGCATCTGTCTCTCATTGTGTGCCACCGAAAACCTAGTGTGTAATATTGTTTTTTGGGTTTTTTTTTTAAATTCTCCCATAAAAAAAAAATAGTGGGAGATTAAGATTGGCATTTCTGCTTGAGTGCTGGTCCTGTGTGTGCCATCTGTCTCAAATTATTGGGGCACAGAAAACCTAGTGTGTAACATTGGGCCTGATTTTCCTTTCAGTGTCAGGCACCTATAAAGGTATATATAAATCCAACAGAAGTTTGAGTTCACCTTATAAGTTGTTTTACAGTAACAAATACCGTTACTTTTGGTTACGTTTTGCAAACAATGAGGAAGTCTAGTGGAAGAGGTCGTGGCCGTGGGCGGTCATTGTCAGCTGGTAATGATGGTAGTGGTGGAGGAGCATCAGGTGGTCATGGTAAAAGCAGTACAGCACCTAAGTCTCGAGTTGTTGAGCCAGGTTTATTGTCTGGCTACACAAGGCCTCGAACGCTCTCTTTTCTGGGAGTAGGAAAACCACTTTTGAAGCCGGAGTAGGAGGAACAAGTATTGGCTTTCATTGCTGACTCTGCCTCTAGCTCTTTCGCCTCCTCCTCGGAAAGTGCCAAATGTCAGAGCAGTGCATCGTCAGTGGATGCTCCCGGTCAGGAGCAAGTCGCTTCCTTGTGTCCTTCACCCAGAACAACAGTGAAGGATGCGTCAGTCGACAGAACAGGTTACTCCATGGAGCTCTTTACACATACCGTTCCTGGGTTAGACAGTGAAACAGTTAACAGGCCATGCCCATTCGAAGTTGAATCGGACATGGAGTGCACAGATGCACAGCCACAGCCAGATTACTATGCTGTTCCTTTGACTCAGACCAGAACATTGCCCTCGCAGTGTACTGAGGCAGAATGAAACCCAGCGGAGACTATGGTGCCCCATCACGAACGCAATACCACCGGCTTACACGGTGACACAGACGAAGTTGCACACGACATAGAAGAGGAGGTCATAGATGACCCAGTTGTTGACCCCGATTGGGGGAACAGGGTGCAGGCGGCAGTAGTTCTGAAGCGGAGGAGGAGGAGCCACAGCAGGCATCAACATCACAACAGGTTCCATCTGCCGGGCCCGTATCTGGCCAAAAACGCGTGGCAAAACCAAAACCAGATGGAGGACAGCGTGGCCATCCGGATAAAGAAGCTCAGTCTGCAATGCCTGAAAAGGTATCCGATAGTAGAAAGAGTGCAGTCTGGCATTTTTTTAAACAACATCCAAATGATCAGCGCAAAGTCATCTGTCAAAAATGTTCAACTACCTTAAGCAGAGGTCAGAATCTTAAAAGTCTAAATACAAGTTGCATGCATAGACACTTATCCACCATGCATTTGCAAGCCTGGACTAACTACCAAACGTCCCTAAAGGTTGCAGCACCCTCGGCCAATGAAGCTAGTCAGCAACGCTACATCCCTTCCCTCACTGTAAACCCACCATTTCCCGCACCACCTGCAGTATCTGTGCAGCTTTCGTCGCCAGGCCAAAGCAGTCAGGGAATCACCAGGTTTCCAGTAGGAAACACTGCATGTAGGGCACCGGCAAGAATACCATCTCCAACCCTCTCTCAGTCACCCATGTCCACCGGCACCACCGCTAGTTCCACGATCTCCAGCTCTCCAGTCCAGCTCACCCTACATGAGACTCTTGTTAGGAAAAGGAAGTACACATCCTCGCATCCGCGTACACAGGGTTTGAACGCCCACATTGCTAGACTAATCTCATTAGAGATGATGCCCTACCGGTTAGTTGAAAGCGAAGCTTTTAAAGTGCTGATGGACTACGCTGTACCACGCTACGAGCTACCCAGTCGACACTTCTTTTCTAGAAAAGCCATCCCAGCCCTCCAACAGCATGTTAAAGATCGCATCGTCCATGCACTCAGGCAGTCTGTGACTACAAAGGTGCACCTGACAACAGATGCATGGACCAGTAGGCATGGCCAGGGACGTTACGTGTCCATCACGGCACACTGGGTGAATGTGGTGGATGCAGGGTCCACAGGGGACAGCAATATTGGGACAGTTCTGCCTAGCCCACGGTCAAGGAAAGAGTTGGCTGTAGGCGTTCGCCCCCCCTCCTCCTCTTCCTCCTCCTCCTGCAGAAGCGAGAGCTCGTCCACAGACCGCAGTCGCACATCCACTCCATCCGCAGCTGCCACTGTTGCACACCAGGTGTGCCATTATGGGACAGCTAGTGGCAAGCGTCAGCAGGCTGTATTGGCAATGAAGTGTTTGGGCGACAACAGACACACCGCGGAAGTTCTGTCCGAGTTCTTGCAGAAAGAAACTCAGTCATGGCTGGGCACTGTACATCTTGAGGCAGGCAAGGTAGTGAGTGATAACGGAAGGAATTTCATGGCTGCCATAGCCCTTTCCCAACTGAAACACATTCCTTGCCTGGCTCACACCTTAAACCTGGTGGTGCAGTGCTTCCTGAAAAGTTATCCGGGGTTACCCGACCTGCTCCTCAAAGTGCGCAGACTTTGCTCGCATATCCGCCGTTCGCCTGTACACTCCAGCCGTATGCAGAACTATCAGCGTTCTTTGAACCTTCCTCAGCATCGCCTAATCATCGATGTTGCAACAAGGTGGAACTCCACACTGCACATGCTTCAGAGAGTGTGCGAACAGAGGCGTGCTGTTATGTATTTGTGGGAGGATACACGGGCAGGCAGTTGGATGGCAGACATGGAGTTGTCAGGTGTGCAGTGGTCGAAGCTACAAGACCTGTGTCAAGTCCTTCAGTGTTTTGAGGAATGCACACGGCTGGTTATTGCAGACAATGCCATAATAAGCATGAGCATCCCCCTAATGCGTCTGCTGATGCAAAGTTTGACGCACATAAAGGAGCAGGCATCTGCAGCCGAGGAAGAGGAAAGCCTTGATGACAGTCAGCCATTGTCTGATCAGGGCCGTGTAGAGGACGCGGTAGCGGGCAAAGAGGATGAGGAGGACGAGGAGGATGATGGGGATGAGTACTTTTTTAATGAGGAAGCTTCTCCTGGGCCAACAGAAATTAGCGGCGTTGCAAGGCTGGGTTCTGGTTTTTTAAGGGAGACAAGTGACGTAGATTTGCCTGTAACTGCCCCTCAAACCAGCACAACCGCAGATTTGACAACTGGAACTTTGGCCCACATGGCGGATTATGCCTTACGTATCCTCAAAAGGGACCCACGCATTATTAAAATGATGACCGATGATGATTACTGGTTGGCCTGCATCCTTGACCCTCGTTATAAAGGCAAATTGCAAAATATTATGCCACATGAGAACCTCGAACAAATATTAGCAACCAAACAAGCAACTCTTGTAGACCGTTTGATTCAGGCATTCCACGCACACAGCGCCGGTGATGGTTCTCACACGAGCTGCAGGGGGCTACAGGGCAGAGGTGTTAGAGGTGCACAGATCAGAAGTGGCGTTGGACAGAGGGGTTTTCTGACCAGGTTGTGGAGTGATTTCGCAATGACAGCAGACAGGACAGGTACTGCAGCATGTATTCAAAGTGACAGGAGACAACATTTGTCCAGTATGGTTACTAACTATTTTTCATCCCTTATCGATGTTCTCCCTCAACCATCATTCCCATTTGATTACTGGTGCATCCAAATTAGACACCTGGCCTGAATTGGCAGAATATGCATTGCAGGAGCTTGCTTGCCCAGCAGCTAGTGTGCTATCAGAAAGAGTATTCAGTGCTGCTGGTTCAATATTAACCGAAAAAAGGACTCGTCTGGCTACCCAAAATGTGGAAGATCTCACCTTCATTAAAATGAACCACTCCTGGATTTCAAATTATTTTGCCCCACCTTTCCCAGCTGACACCTAGCTTTCCTATAAAAAGGTTTTGCTTGTGGACTGGTCTTACTGTTATGACCCCAGTGGACAGGGTCTCAGAGGAACGTGTAAATCTGCAAGATACAAAAATCCAGCTCATAGGGCTGTGGTAACTGGGTTGACCAAATAGCTACTCCTAACGCCAACACTAGAAGTAGCCGGGGATCATGCCTACGGTGATCGCTAGATGACACGCGCCAGCCGGAGAATCTAACTACCCCTAGGAGAAGAAAACAAAGACCTCTCTTGCCTCCAGAGAAAGGGACCCCAAAGCAAGATACAAGCCCCCCACAAATAATAACGGTGAGGTAAGAGGAAATGACAAACACAGAAATGAACCAGGTTCAGCAAAGAGAGGCCAGCTTACTAATAGCAGAATATAGCAAGATAACTTATCTGGTCAACAAAAACCCTATAAAAATCCACGCTGGAGATTCAAGAACCCCCGAACCGTCTAACGGTCCGGGGGGAGAACACCAGCCCCCTAGAGCTTCCAGCAAAGGTCAGGATACAGATAGGAACAAGCTGGACAAAAATACCAAACAAAACAAAAGCAAAAAGCAAAGAAGCAAACTTAGCTTGGAAAACAGGAACCAGGATCAGAGGACAAGAGCACAACAGATTAGCTCTGATTTCAACGATGCCAGGCATTGAACTGAAGGTCCAGGGAGCTTATATAGCAACGCCCCTGAACTAACGGCCCAGGTGAGGATATAGAAAAAGACAGACGCTCCAGAGTCAAATCACTAATGACCACTAGAGGGAGCAAAAAGCAAAATCACAACAGTACCCCCCCCTTAGTGAGGGGTCACCGAACCCTCACCACGACCACCAGGGCGATCAGGATGAGCGGCGTGAAACGCACGAACTAAATCGGCCGCATGAACATCAGAGGCGACCACCCAGGAATTATCTTCCTGACCATAGCCCTTCCACTTGACCAGGTACTGAAGCCTCCGCCTGGAGAGACGAGAATCCAAGATCTTCTCCACCACGTACTCCAACTCGCCCTCAACCAACACCGGAGCAGGAGGCTCAGCAGAAGGAACCACAGGCACAACGTACCGCTGCAACAGGGACCTATGAAACACGTTGTGGATAGCAAACGACACAGGAAGATCCAGGCGAAAGGATACAGGATTAAGAATTTCCAATATCTTGTAAGGACCAATAAAACGAGGTTTAAATTTGGGAGAGGAAACCTTCATAGGAACAAAGCGGGAAGAAAGCCACACCAAATCCCCAACACGTAGTCGGGGACCCACACCGCGGCGGCGGTTGGCAAAGCGCTGAGCCCTCTCCTGTGACAACTTCAAGTTGTCCACCACAAGATTCCAGATCCGCTGCAACCTATCCACCACAGAATCCACCCCAGGGCAGTCAGAAGGTTCCACATGACCCGAAGAAAAACGAGGGTGGAAACCAGAGTTGCAGAAAAACGGCGAAACCAAGGTGGCGGAACTAGCCCGATTATTAAGGGCAAACTCAGCTAACGGCAAGAAGGTCACCCAATCGTCCTGATCAGCAGAGACAAAACACCTCAAATAAGCCTCCAAAGTCTGATTAGTTCGCTCCGTCTGTCCATTAGTCTGAGGATGGAAAGCAGACGAAAACGACAAGTCAATGCCCATCCTACTACAAAAGGATCGCCAGAATCTGGAAACGAACTGGGATCCTCTGTCTGACACAATATTCTCAGGGATGCCGTGCAAACGAACCACGTTCTGGAAAAACACAGGAACCAGATCGGAAGAGGAAGGCAGCTTAGGCAAAGGAAACAAATGGACCATCTTGGAGAAGCGATCACATATCACCCAGATAACAGACATGCCCTGAGACACCGGAAGATCAGAAATGAAATCCATGGAGATATGTGTCCAAGGTCTCTTAGGGACAGGCAAGGGCAAGAGCAACCCGCTGGCACGAGAACAGCAAGGCTTAGCTCGAGCACAAGTCCCACAGGACTGTACAAATGACCGCACATCCCTAGACAAGGAAGGCCACCAAAAGGATCTGGCCACCAGATCTCTGGTGCCAAAAATTCCTGGGTGACCTGCCAACACCGAGGAATGAACCTCGGAAATGACTCTGCTGGTCCACTTATCAGGCACAAACAGTCTGTCAGGTGGACAAGAATCAGGCCTATCAGCCTGAAATCTCTGCAACACACGTCGCAGATCTGGAGAAATAGCTGACAAGATAATACCATCCTTAAGAATACCAACAGGTTCAGCGACTCCAGGAGCATCAGGCACAAAGCTCCTGGAAAGAGCATCAGCCTTCACATTCTTTGAACCTGGTAAATACGAGACAACAAAGTCAAAACGGGAGAAAAACAATGACCAGCGGGCCTGTCTAGGATTCAGGCGTTTAGCAGACTCGAGATACATCAGATTTTTGTGATCAGTCAAGACCACCACACGATGCTTAGCACCCTCGAGCCAATGACGCCACTCCTCAAATGCCCATTTCATGGCCAACAACTCCCGATTGCCCACATCATAATTTCGCTCCGCAGGCGAAAACTTCCTAGAGAAAAAGGCGCAAGGTCTCATAACAGAGCAACCAGGGCCTCTCTGCGACAAAACGGCCCCTGCTCCAATCTCTGAAGCATCCACCTCAACTTGAAAAGGAAGCGAGGCATCAGGCTGGCACAAAACAGGCGCCGAAGTAAACCGACGTTTCAACTCCTGGAAAGCCTCCACGGCAGCAGGAGCCCAATTAACCACATCGGAGCCCTTCTTGGTCATATCCGTCAAAGGTTTCACAATGCTAGAAAAGTTAGCGATAAAACGACGGTAGAAGTTAGCGAAACCCAAGAACTTCTGAAGACTCTTAACTGACGAGGGCTGAGTCCAATCAAGAATAGCTCGGACCTTGACTGGGTCCATCTCCACAGCAGAAGGGGAAAAAATGAACCCCAAAAAGGGAACCTTCTGTACACCAAAAAGACACTTTGAGCCCTTGACAAACAAAGAATTTTCACGCAAAATTTTAAAGACCATCCTGACCTGCTCCACATGCGAGTCCCAATTATCAGAAAAAAACAGAATATCATCCAGATAAACGATCAGAAACTTATCCAGATAGTTCCGGAAAATGTCATGCATAAAGGACTGAAAAACTGAAGGGGCATTAGAGAGCCCAAAAGGCATCACCAAGTACTCAAAATGACCTTCGGGCGTATTGAATGCGGTTTTCCATTCATCCCCTTGCTTAATGCGCACAAGGTTGTACGCACCACGAAGGTCTAACTTGGTAAACCACTTGGCACCTTTAATCCGGGCAAACAAGTCAGACAACAGCGGCAAAGGATACTGAAATTTGACAGTGATCTTATTTAAAAGCCGATAGTCAATACAAGGCCTCAAAGATCCGTCCTTTTTAGCCACAAAAAAGAATCCCGCACCAAGAGGGGAAGAAGACGGACGGATGTGTCCTTTCTCCAGAGACTCCTTGATATATGAACGCATAGCGGTATGTTCAGGTATCGACAGATTAAACAGTCTTCCCTTAGGAAACTTACTGCCTGGAATCAAATCTATTGCACAGTCACAGTCCCTATGAGGAGGCAATGCACTGGACCTGGACTCGCTAAAGACATCCTGATAATCAGACAAGTACTCCGGAACTTCCGAAGGCGTAGAAGAAGCAATAGACACAGACAGGGAATCCTCATGAATACCACGACAGCCCCAACTAGACACTGACATAGCCTTCCAGTCAAGGACTGGATTATGGGTCTGTAACCTTGGCAGCCCCAAAACAACCAAATCATGCATTTTATGTAGAACGAGAAAACGTATCACCTCGCGGTGTTCAGGAGTCATGCACATGGTAACCTGTGTCCAATACTGCGGCTTATTTTCTGCCAATGGCGTAGCATCAATACCCCTAAGAGGGATAGGATTTTCTAATGGTTCAAGAATAAAACCACAGCGCTTAGCAAATGAGAGATCCATAAGACTCAGGGCAGCACCTGAATCTACAAACGCCATGACAGGATAAGATGACAGTGAGCAAATCAAAGTTACAGACAGAATAAACTTAGGATGCAAATTACCAACGGTGACAGGACTAACAACCTTAGATATACGTTTAGAGCATGCTGAGATAACATGTGTAGAATCACCACAGTAGTAGCACAAGCCATTCCGGCGTCTATGAATTTTCCTCTCATTTCTAGTCAGGATTCTATCACATTGCATCAAATCAGGTGTCCGTTCAGACAACACCATGAGGGAATTTGCGGTTTTTCTATCACATTGCATCACATCAGGTGTCTGTTCAGACAACAACATGAGGGAATTTGCGGTTTTGCGCTCCCGCAACCGCCGGTCAATTTGAATAGCCAGGGACATGGTATCATTCAGACCTGTGGGAATGGGAAAACCCACCATAACATTCTTAATGGCCTCAGAAAGGCCATTTCTAAAATTAGCAGCCAGTGCACACTCGTTCCAATGTGTCAGCACGGACCATTTCCGAAATTTTTGGCAATACACCTCAGCCTCGTCCTGGCCCTGAGACATAGCCAGCAAGGCTTTCTCTGCCTGAATCTCAAGATTGGGTTCCTCATAAAGTAAACCGAGCGCCAGAAAAAACGCATCAATATCAGCCAATGCCGGATCTCCTGGCGCCAACGAAAAAGCCCAATCCTGAGGGTCACCCCGTAAGAATGAAATAACAATTTTTACTTGTTGAGCAGAGTCTCCAGACGAACAAGGTTTCAGGGACAAAAATAATTTACAATTATTCCTGAAATTCCTAAAGTTAAATCGGTCTCCTGAAAACAGTTCAGGAATCGGAATCTTGGGTTCAGACCTAGGATTTCTGGTAACATAATCTTGTATACCCTGCACACGAGCGGCAAGCTGGTCCACACTTGTAATCAAGGTCTGGACATTCATGTCTGCAGCAAGCTTAAGCCACTCTGAGGTAAAGGGGAAAAGAAAAAAAAAAATGAGAGAGGGAAAAAAAAAACTCAAAATTTTCTTTCTTATAATCCCACTTCTGCAATGCATTAAACATTTAATACTGGCCTGGCATACTGTTATCACCCCAGTGGACAGGGTCTCAGAGGAACGTGTAAGTCTGCAAGATACAAAAATCCAGCTCATAGGGCTGTGGTAACTGGGTTGACCAAATAGCTACTCCTAACGCCAACACTAGAAGTAGCCGGGGATCATGCCTACGGTGATCGCTAGATGACACGCGCCAGCCGGAGAATCTAACTACCCCTAGGAGAAGAAAACAAAGACCTCTCTTGCCTCCAGAGAAAGGGACCCCAAAGCAAGATACAAGCCCCCCACAAATAATAACGGTGAGGTAAGAGGAAATGACAAACACAGAAATGAACTAGGTTCAGCAAAGAGAGGCCAGCTTACTAATAGCAGAATATAGCAAGATAACTTATCTGGTCAACAAAAACCCTATAAAAATCCACGCTGGAGATTCAAGAACCCCCGAACCGTCTAACGGTCCGGGGGGAGAACACCAGCCCCCTAGAGCTTCCAGCAAAGGTCAGGATACAGATAGGAACAAGCTGGACAAAAATACCAAACAAAACAAAAGCAAAAAGCAAAGAAGCAGACTTAGCTTGGAAAAGAGGAACCAGGATCAGAGGACAAGAGCACAACAGATTAGCTCTGATTTCAACGATGCCAGGCATTGAACTGAAGGTCCAGGGAGCTTATATAGCAACGCCCCTGAACTAACGGCCCAGGTGAGGATATAGAAAAAGACAGACGCTCCAGAGTCAAATCACTAATGACCACTAGAGGGAGCAAAAAGCAAAATCACAACACTTACGTCTTGAGTGTTCCAATCTCTTAATTTGCAGCAGCTGTTTGTCCAGTATACAACATGTTTACACCTCCCTCAATGGGAAAATTCCCCCCACGGGGCCATGGTCTCGCCACTTGGCGCAAGCACCCGTTACAGTGCTGTTTGTCTGAAGAGGTGGGTGTGCCCGCTTTTGGTCAACGGCACTGGCACTGGGTCCCTCATAGTACAATGAAGTGTCTCTGGCGGTGGTGGTGCGCACCCAACGTCAGACACACCGTTGTAACATGAGGGGACCTGGGACGGTACCGCCGGCCACAAGAGAGTTCACCCCCCCAGCTCAAACTGTGCTCTAACACGTGCAAAATTATCTCGCACAGCTCCACCAATGTTTAGTCTATGCGCTGACATCATTCAATGCCTGGCAGTGACAATACCAATTTGTTGACATCTATGATGCTAGTTAAAGTAGTCTGGGTCAGTGTCCTATATTGACACCAGTAAATACTTATTGCCAAATTACTTTGTCAGAAACTCAGCAGATGAGCCAACCCCTGTACCTAAGTATGCCACGCTTTTTTTTTTGTTGTTTTGCGAGACATTAACATCTATTTATTGTTTGTGAGTGAGTACTAACTGTGTCAGACACTCCTTGCAATCCTCCTCCGCTGACCGCAATGCTGCCTGTGTATCCATGTAACCGATTTAAAACTGCCATGAGCCTATCTTTTGTTATTTTAGGCCTTCATTAGCCTGTCTGCGGGCCTTCGTTAGCCTGTCTGCAGTCCCTCCTGCAATACTCCTCCACTGACCACAATGCTGCCTGTGTATCCATGTAACCGATTTAAAACTGCCATGAGCCTATCTTTTGTTATTTTAGGCCTTTGTTAGCCTGTCTGCGTTCCCTCCTTGCAATACTCCTCCACTGACCACAATGCTGCCTGTGTATCCATGTAACCGATTTAAAACTGCCATGAGCCTATCTTTTGTTATTTTAGGCCTTCGTTAGCCTGTCTGCGGAACTTCATTAGCCTGTCTGCGGTCCCTCCTTGCAATACTCCTCCACTGACCACAATGCTGCCTGTGTATCCATGTAACCGATTTAAAACTGCCATGAGCCTATCTTTTGTTATTTTAGGCCTTCGTTAGCCTGTCTGCGGGCCTTCATTAGCCTGTCTGCGGTCCCTCCTTGCAATACTCCTCCACTGACCACAATGCTGCCTGTGTATCCATGTAACCGATTTAAAACTGCCATGAGCCTATCTTTTGTTATTTTAGGCCTTCGTTAGCCTGTCTGCAGTCCCTCCTTGCAATACTCCTCCACTGACCACAATGCTGCCTGTGTATCCATGTAACCGATTTAAAACTGCCATGAGCCTATCTTTTGTTATTTTAGGCCTTCGTTAGCCTGTCTGCGGGCCTTCATTAGCCTGTCTGCGGTCCCTCCTTGCAATACTCCTCCACTGACCACAATGCTGCCTGTGTATCCATGTAACCGATTTAAAACTGCCATGAGCCTATCCTTTGTTATTTTAGGCCTTCGTTAGCCTGTCTGCGGTCCCTCCTTGCAATACTCCTCCACTGACCACAATGCTGCCTGTGTATCCATGTAACCGATATGAAACTGCCATGAGCCTATCTTTTGTTATTTTAGGCCTTTGTTAGCCTGTCTGCGGTCCCTCCTTGCAATACTCCTCCACTGACCACAATGCTGCCTGTGTATCCATGTAACCGATTTAAAACTGCCATGAGCCTGCCTTTTGTTATTTTAGGCCTTCGTTAGCCTGTCTGCGGGCCTTCATTAGCCTGTCTGCGGTCCCTCCTTGCAATACTCCTCCACTGACCACAATGCTGCCTGTGTATCCATGTAACCGATTTAAAACTGCCATGACCCTATCTTTTGTTATTTTAGGCCTTCGTTAGCCTGTCTGCGGTCCCTCCTTGCAATACTCCTCCACTGACCACAATGCTGCCTGTGTATCCATGTAACCGATTTAAAACTGCCATGAGCCTATCTTTTGTTATTTTAGGCCTTCGTTAGCCTGTCTGCGGTCCCTCCTTGCAATACTCCTCCACTGACCACAATGCTGCCTGTGTATCCATGTAACCGATTTAAAACTGCCATGAGCCTATCTTTTGTTATTTTAGGCCTTCGTTAGCCTGTCTGCGGTCCCTCCTTGCAATACTCCTCCACTGACCACAATGCTGCCTGTGTATCCATGTAACCGATTTAAAACTGCCATGAGCCTATCTTTTGTTATTTTAGGCCTTCGTTAGCCTGTCTGCGGTTCCTCCTTGCAATACTCCTCCACTGACCACAATGCTGCCTGTGTATCCATGTAACCGATTTAAAACTGCCATGAGCCTATCTTTTGTTATTTTAGGCCTTTGTTAGCCTGTCTGCGGGCCTTCATTAGCCTGTCTGCGGTCCCGCCTTGCAATACTCCTCCACTGACCACAATGCTGCCTGTGTATCCATGTAACCGATTTAAAACTGCCATGAGCCTATCTTTTGTTATTTTAGGCCTTCGTTAGCCTGTCTGCGGTCCCTCCTTGCAATACTCCTCCACTGACCACAATGCTGCCTGTGTATCCATGTAACCGATTTAAAACTGCCATGAGCCTATCTTTTGTTATTTTAGGCCTTCGTTAGCCTGTCTGCGGGCCTTCATTAGCCTGTCTGCGGTCCCTCCTTGCAATACTCCTCCACTGACCACAATGCTGCCTGTGTATCCATGTAACCGATTTAAAACTGCCATGAGCCTATCTTTTGTTATTTTAGGCCTTCATTAGCCTGTCTGCAGGCCTTCATTAGCCTGTCTGCAGTCCCTCCTTGCAATCCTCCTCCGCTGACCACACCAATGCTGCCCGTGTACCCCTGGAACCTATTTAAAAGTTCATAGAGCCTATTTATATTTTTTATTTAATATTAATAAAGCCATGATGGACTACGCTGTACCATGCTACAAGCTAACCAGTCGACACTTCTTTTGCGAGAAAAGCCGTCCCAAACCCTCCACCAGCATGTAAAAGACCGCATTATCCATGCACTCTGGCAATCTGTGAGTACAAAGGTGCACCTGACAACAGACGCATAGACCTGTAGGCATGGCCACGGAAGGTTACGTGTCCATTACGGAGCAATGGGTTAATGTGGTGGATGCATGGTCCACAGGGGACAGCCTACTAAGTCTGTCTGCAGTCCCTAATTCAAATTGTCCTCCACTGTCTAAATCTGAGCTTCAACCTTCTGGCTCTCCTTAAGTGCTTTTTTTAAAAAAATTGGTGTTTGTGGCCTAATACCTCTGTTTGCCGCTCCCTGGTGTTTGTCCTCAACTGTATAAAGCTGAGCTTCAACCTTCTGGCTTTCGGCCTATAGTATCAGATATTAAACTGCATTTGGCCTTCAACTTTGGTTACGGCCTACTAACGGTGTCTGCCGCTCCCTGGTGTTTTCCTCAACTGAATAAATCTGAGCTTCAACCTTCTGGCTCTCATTAAGTGATGTTTTTTAAAAAATTTGGTGGTTAGGGCCTACTAACGGTGTCTGCCCCTCCCTGGTGTTTGTCCTCAACTGAATAAATCTGAGCTTCAACCTTCTGGCTCTCATTAAGTGATGTTTTTATAAAAATTGGTGGTTAGGGCCTACTAACGGTGTCTGCTGCTCCCTGGTGTTTGTCCTCAACTGTATAAATCTGAGCTTCAACCTTCTGGCTCTCATTAAGTGATGTTTTTTAAAAAATTTGGTGGTTAGGGCCTACTAACGGTGTCTGCCCCTCCCTGGTGTTTGTCCTCAACTAAATAAATCTGAGCTTCAACTTTCTGGCTCTCATTAAGTGATGTTTTTATAAAAATTGGTGGTTAGGGCCTACTAACGGTGTCTGCCGCTCCCTGGTGTTTGTCCTCAACTGTATAAAGCTGAGCTTCAACCTTCTGGCTCTCATTAAGTGCTATTTTTAAAAAAATTGGTGGTTAGGGCCTACTAACGGTGTCTGCCGCTCCCTGGTGTTTTCCTCAACTGAATAAATCTGAGCTTCAACCTTCTGGCTCTCATTAAGTGATGTTTTTTAAAAAATTTGGTGTTTAGGGCCTACTAACGGTGTCTGCCCCTCCCTGGTGTTTGTCCTCAACTAAATAAATCTGAGCTTCAACTTTCTGGCTCTCATTAAGTGATGTTTTTATAAAAATTGGTGGTTAGGGCCTACTAACGGTGTCTGCCGCTCCCTGGTGTTTGTCCTCAACTGTATAAAGCTGAGCTTCAACCTTCTGGCTCTCATTAAGTGCTATTTTTTAAAAAATTGGTGGTTAGGGCCTACTAACGGTGTCTGCCGCTCCCTGGTG
The DNA here is from genome assembly GCF_051348905.1 of Ranitomeya variabilis. Taxonomy (NCBI): domain Eukaryota; kingdom Metazoa; phylum Chordata; class Amphibia; order Anura; family Dendrobatidae; genus Ranitomeya; species Ranitomeya variabilis. The sequence continues at coordinate 620,532,676 of NC_135236.1, read as the reverse complement.
TTTTCCTCAACTGAATAAATCTGAGCTTCAACCTTCTGGCTCTCATTAAGTGATGTTTTTTAAAAAATTTGGTGGTTAGGGCCTACTAACAGTGTCTGCCCCTCCCTGGTGTTTGTCCTCAACTGAATAAATCTGAGCTTCAACCTTCTGGCTCTCATTAAGTGATGTTTTTTAAAAGATTTGGTGGTTAGGGCCTACTAACGGTGTCTGCCCCTCCCTGGTGTTTGTCCTCAACTGAATAAATCTGAGCTTCAAAATTCTGTCTCTCATTAAGTGATGTTTTTTAAAAAATTTGGTGGTTAGGGCCTACTAACGGTGTCTGCCCCTCCCTAGTGTTTGTCCTCAACTGTATAAAGCTGAGCTTCAACCTTCTGGCTTTTGGCCTATAGTACCAGATATTAAACTGCATTTGGCCTTCAACTTTGGTTACGGCCTACTAACGGTGTCTGCCGCTCCCTGGTGTATTCCTCAACTGAATAAATCTGAGCTTCAACCTTCTGGCTCTCATTAAGTGATGTTTTTTAAAAAATGTGGTGGTTAGGGCCTACTAACGGTGTCTGCCCCTCCCTGGTGTTTGTCCTCAACTGAATAAATCTGAGCTTCAACCTTCTGGCTCTCATTAAGTGCTGTTTATTAAAACATTTGGTGGTTAGGGCCTACTAACAGTGTCTGCTCCTCCCTGGTGTTTGTCCTCAACTGAATAAATCTGAGCTTCAACCTTCTGGCTCTCATTAAGTGATGTTTTTTAAAAAATTTGGTGGTTAGGGCCTACTAACGGTGTCTGCCCCTCCCTGGTGTTTGTCCTCAACTGTAAAAAGCTGAGCTTCAACCTTCTGGCTTTCAGCCTATAGTATCACATATTAAACTGCATTTGGCCTTCAACTTTGGTTAGGGCCTACTAACGGTGTCTGCCCCTCCCTGGTGTTTGTCCTCAACTGAATAAATCTGAGCTTCAACCTTCTGGCTCTCATTAAGTGATGTTTTTTAAAAAAATGTGGTGGTTAGGGCCTACTAACGGTGTCTGCCCCTCCCTGGTGTTTGTCCTCAACTGTATAAAGCTGAGCTTCAACCTTCTGGCTCTCATTAAGTGCTGTTTTTTAAAAAATGTGGTGGTTAGGGCCTACTAACGGTGTCTGCCGCTCCCTGGTGTTTGTCCTCAACTGTATAAAGCTGAGCTTCAACCTTCTGGCTTTCGGCCTATAGTATCAGATATTAAACTGCATTTGGCCTTCAACTTTGGTTACGGCCTACTAACGGTGTCTGCCGCAACCTGGTGTTTTTCTCAACTGAATAAATCTGAGCTTCAACCTTCTGGCTCTCATTAAGGGATGTTTTTTAAAAAATTTGGTGGTTAGGGCCTACTAACGGTGTCTGCCCCTCCCTGGTGTTTGTCCTCAACTGAATAAATCTGAGCTTCAACCTTCTGGCTCTCATTTAGTGATGTTTTTTTTTTTAATTTGGTGGTTAGGGCCTACTAACGGTGTATGCCCCTCCCTGGTGTTTGTCCTCAACTGAATAAATCTGAGCTTTAACCTTCTGGCTCTCATTAAGTGATGTTTTTTAAAAAATGTGGTGGTTAGGGCCTACTAACGGTGTATGCCCCTCTCTGGTGTTTGTCCTCAACTGAATAAAGCTGAGCTTCAACCTTCTGGCTTTCGGCCTATAGTATCAGATATTAAACTGCATTTGGCCTTCAACTTTGGTTACGGCCTACTAACGGTGTCTGACGCTCCCTGGTGTTTTCCTCAACTGAATAAATCTGAGCTTCAACCCTCTGGCTCTCATTAAGTGATGTTTTTTAAAAAATTTGGTGGTTAGGGCCTACTAACGGTGTCTGCCCCTCCCTGGTGTTTGTCCTCAACTGTATAAAGCTGAGCTTCAACCTTCTGGCTTTCGGCCTATAGTATCACATATTAAACTGCATTTGGCCTTCAACTTTGGTTAGGGCCTACTAACGGTGTCTGCCCCTCCCTGGTGTTTGTCCACAACTGAATAAATCTGAGCTTCAACCTTCTGGCTCTCATTAAGTGATGTTTTTTAAAAAATTTGGTGGTTTGGGCCTACTAACGGTGTCTGCCCCTCCCTGGTGTTTGTCCTCAACTGAATAAATCTGAGCTTCAACCTTCTGGCTCTCATTAAGTGCTGTTTATTAAAACATTTGGTGGTTAGGGCCTACTAACGGTGTCTGCTCCTCCCTGGTGTTTGTCCTCAACTGAATAAATCTGAGCTTCAACCTTCTGGCTCTCATTAAGTGATGTTTTTTAAAAAATTTGGTGGTTAGGGCCTACTAACGGTGTCTGCCCCTCCCTGGTGTTTGTCCTCAACTGTAAAAAGCTGAGCTTCAACCTTCTGGCTTTCAGCCTATAGTATCACATATTAAACTGCATTTGGCCTTCAACTTTGGTTAGGGCCTACTAACGGTGTCTGCCCCTCCCTGGTGTTTGTCCTCAACTGAATAAATCTGAGCTTCAACCTTCTGGCTCTCATTAAGTGATGTTTTTTAAAAAAATGTGGTGGTTAGGGCCTACTAACGGTGTCTGCCCCTCCCTGGTGTTTGTCCTCAACTGTATAAAGCTGAGCTTCAACCTTCCGGCTCTCATTAAGTGCTGTTTTTTAAAAAATGTGGTGGTTAGGGCCTACTAACGGTGTCTGCCGCTCCCTGGTGCTTGTCCTCAACTGTATAAAGCTGAGCTTCAACCTTCTGGCTTTCGGCCTATAGTATCAGATATTAAACTGCATTTGGCCTTCAACTTTGGTTACGGCCTACTAACGGTGTCTGCCGCAACCTGGTGTTTTTCTCAACTGAATAAATCTGAGCTTCAACCTTCTGGCTCTCATTAAGGGATGTTTTTTAAAAAATTTGGTGGTTAGGGCCTACTAACGGTGTCTGCCCCTCCCTGGTGTTTGTCCTCAACTGAATAAATCTGAGCTTCAACCTTCTGGCTCTCATTTAGTGATGTTTTTTAAAAAAATTTGGTGGTTAGGGCCTACTAACGGTGTATGCCCCTCCCTGGTGTTTGTCCTCAACTGAATAAATCTGAGCTTTAACCTTCTGGCTCTCATTAAGTGATGTTTTTTAAAAAATGTGGTGGTTAGGGCCTACTAACGGTGTATGCCCCTCTCTGGTGTTTGTCCTCAACTGAATAAAGCTGAGCTTCAACCTTCTGGCTTTCGGCCTATAGTATCAGATATTAAACTGCATTTGGCCTTCAACTTTGGTTACGGCCTACTAACGGTGTCTGACGCTCCCTGGTGTTTTCCTCAACTGAATAAATCTGAGCTTCAACCCTCTGGCTCTCATTAAGTGATGTTTTTTAAAAAATTTGGTGGTTAGGGCCTACTAACGGTGTCTGCCCCTCCCTGGTGTTTGTTCTCAACTGTATAAAGCTGAGCTTCAACCTTCGGGCTTTCGGCCTATAGTATCACATATTAAACTGCATTTGGCCTTCAACTTTTGTTACGGCCTACTAACGGTGTCTGCCCCTCCCTGGTGTTTGTCCTCAACTGAATAAATCTGAGCTTCAACCTTCTGGCTCACATTAAGTGATGTTTTTTAAAAAATTTGGTGGTTAGGGCCTACTAACAGTGTCTGCCCCTCCCTGGTGTTTGTCCTCAACTGTATAAAGCTGAGCTTCAACCTTCTGGCTTTCGGCCTATAGTATCAGATATTAAACTGCATTTGGCCTTCAACTTTGCTTAGGGCCTACTAACGGTCTCCGCCCCTCCCTGGTGTTTGTCCTCAACTGAATAAATCTGAGCTTCAACCTTCTGGCTCTCATTAAGTGATGTTTTTTAAAAAATTTGGTGGTTAGGGCCTACTAACGGTGTCTGCCCCTCCCTGGTGTTTGTCCTCAACTGTATAAAGCTGAGCTTCAACCTTCTGGCTCTCATTAAGTGCTGTTTTTTTAAAAATTGGTGGTTAGGGCCTACTAACGGTGTCTGCCGCTCCCTGGTGTTTGTCCTCAACTGTATAAAGCTGAGCTTCAACCTTCTGGCTTTCGGCCTATAGTATCAGATATTAAACTGCATTTGGCCTTCAACTTTGGTTACGGCCTACTAACGGTGTCTGCCGCTCCCTGGTGTTTTCCTCAACTGAATAAATCTGAGCTTCAACCTTCTGGCTCTCATTGAGTGATGTTTTTTAAAAAATTTGGTGGTTAGGGCCTACTAACGGTGTCTGCCTCTCCCTGGTGTTTGTCCTCAACTGTATAAAGCTGAGCTTCAACCTTCTGGCTTTCGGCCTATAGTATCAGATATTAAACTGCATTTGGCCTTTAGCTTTGGTTACGGCCTACTAACGGTGTCTGCCGCTCCCTGGTGTTTTCCTCAACTGAATAAATCTGAGCTTCAACTTTCTGGCTCTCATTAAGTGATGTTTTTTAAAAAATTTGGTGGTTAGGGCCTACTAACGGTGTCTGCCCCTCCCTGGTGTTTGTCCTCAACTGTATAAAGCTGAGTTTCAATCTTCTGGCTCTCATTAAGTGCTGTTTTTTAAAAAAAATTGGTGGTTAGGGCCTTCTAACGGTGTCTGCCGCTCCCTGGTGTTTGTCCTCAAGAGTATAAAGCTGAGCTTCAACCTTCTGGCTCTCATTAAGTGCTGTTTTTTTAAAAATTGGTGGTTAGGGCCTACTAACGGTGTCTGCCGCTCCCTGGTGTTTGTCCTCAACTGTATAAAACTGAGCTTCAACCTTCTGGCTTTCGGCCTATAGTATCAGATATTAAACTGCATTTGGCCTTCAATTTTGGTTATGGCCTACTAACGGTGTCTGCCGCTCCCTGGTGTTTTCCTCAACTGAATAAATCTGAGCTTCAACCTTCTGGCTCTCATTAAGTGATGTTTTTTAAAAAATTTGGTGGTTAGGGCCTACTAACGGTGTCTGCCCCTCCCTGGTGTTTGTCCTCAACTGAATAAATCTGAGCTTCAACCTTCTGGCTCTCATTAAGTGATGTTTTTTAAAAAATTTGGTGGTTAGGGCCTACTAAAGGTGTCTGCCCCTCCCTGGTGTTTGTCCTCAACTGTATAAAGCTGAGCTTCAACCTTCTGGCTTTCGGCCTATAGTATCAGATATTAAACTGCATTTGGCCTTCAACTTTGGTTATGGCCTACTAACGGTGTCTGCCGCTCCCTGGTGTTTTCCTCAACTGAATAAATCTGAGCTTCAACCTTCTGGCTCTCATTAAGTGATGTTTTTATAAAAATTTGGTGGTTAGGGCCTACTAACGGTGTCTGCCCCTCCCTGGTGTTTGTCCTCAACTGAATAAATCTGAGCTTCAACCTTCTGGCTCTCATTAAGTGATGTTTTTTAAAAAATTTGGTGGTTAGGGCCTACTAAAGGTGTCTGCCCCTCCCTGGTGTTTTCCTCAACTGAATAAATCTGAGCTTCAACCTTCTGGCTCTCATTGAGTGATGTTTTTTAAAAAATTTGGTGGTTAGGGCCTACTAACGGTGTCTGCCTCTCCCTGGTGTTTGTCCTCAACTGTATAAAGCTGAGCTTCAACCTTCTGGCTTTCGGCCTATAGTATCAGATATTAAACTGCATTTGGCCTTTAGCTTTGGTTACGGCCTACTAACGGTGTCTGCCGCTCCCTGGTGTTTTCCTCAACTGAATAAATCTGAGCTTCAACTTTCTGGCTCTCATTAAGTGATGTTTTTTAAAAAATTTGGTGGTTAGGGCCTACTAACGGTGTCTGCCCCTCCCTGGTGTTTGTCCTCAACTGTATAAAGCTGAGTTTCAATCTTCTGGCTCTCATTAAGTGCTGTTTTTTTAAAAAAATTGGTGGTTAGGGCCTTCTAACGGTGTCTGCCGCTCCCTGGTGTTTGTCCTCAAGAGTATAAAGCTGAGCTTCAACCTTCTGGCTCTCATTAAGTGCTGTTTTTTTAAAAATTGGTGGTTAGGGCCTACTAACGGTGTCTGCCGCTCCCTGGTGTTTGTCCTCAACTGTATAAAACTGAGCTTCAACCTTCTGGCTTTCGGCCTATAGTATCAGATATTAAACTGCATTTGGCCTTCAATTTTGGTTATGGCCTACTAACGGTGTCTGCCGCTCCCTGGTGTTTTCCTCAACTGAATAAATCTGAGCTTCAACCTTCTGGCTCTCATTAAGTGATGTTTTTTAAAAAATTTGGTGGTTAGGGCCTACTAACGGTGTCTGCCCCTCCCTGGTGTTTGTCCTCAACTGAATAAATCTGAGCTTCAACCTTCTGGCTCTCATTAAGTGATGTTTTTTAAAAAATTTGGTGGTTAGGGCCTACTAAAGGTGTCTGCCCCTCCCTGGTGTTTGTCCTCAACTGTATAAAGCTGAGCTTCAACCTTCTGGCTTTCGGCCTATAGTATCAGATATTAAACTGCATTTGGCCTTCAACTTTGGTTATGGCCTACTAACGGTGTCTGCCGCTCCCTGGTGTTTTCCTCAACTGAATAAATCTGAGCTTCAACCTTCTGGCTCTCATTAAGTGATGTTTTTATAAAAATTTGGTGGTTAGGGCCTACTAACGGTGTCTGCCCCTCCCTGGTGTTTGTCCTCAACTGAATAAATCTGAGCTTCAACCTTCTGGCTCTCATTAAGTGATGTTTTTTAAAAAATTTGGTGGTTAGGGCCTACTAAAGGTGTCTGCCCCTCCCTGGTGTTTGTCCTCAACTGAATAAATCTGAGCTTCAACCTTCTGGCTCTCATTAAGTGCTGATTTTTTAAAAATTGGTGGTTACGGCCTACTAACGGTGTCTACCGCTCCCTGGTGTTGACCTCAACTGAATAAAGCGGAGCTTCAACCTTCTGGCTCTCATTAAGTGCTGTTTTTTAAAAAGCTTGGTGGTTATGGCCTACTAACGGGGTCTGCCGCTCCCTGGTGTTGTCCTCCACTGTATAAAGCTGAGCTTCAGTCTTTAGTTTTTTGGCCTATAGTAGCAGATATTAAACTGCATTTGGCCTACTAGTGTGGTTGGGCCCTTAAAACAGTGTCTGCTGCTCCTGGGTTTGCTACTCCACTGAACAAAGCAATGCCGCCTGTTTAGTCCTGTTACCAATTTTGAACTGCCTTTAGCCTACTTTATTCTTTGGCCCTATATCTGTGTTTCCTCCTCATCCTGCCCATTGCCCAGCCACTGCTAGATGAGTCTGCTGGTACATTGACCTAGACCACTACATTCCCCTTGCACTCTACACATCCAGAATCTGACCCTGCTGAAAGTAAGGTTCCCTTTCCCGCATGTTATACCACCTTACACAGGGACAAAGAGGAAGGTGCAGATGAAAGTGCAGGTTCCTTCATCAGGTGGGGGGGCATACTCGTTGGCGACGTCACTGGCACAGGACCCCTCAGAGTACGCAAAAGTGTCGCTGCTGGTGGGAGGCGCCCCCGCCGTGCAAACACACCGCTGTACTTTGAGGGGCCCTGTGCCAGTGCCAATGCCAACGAGTGGGCCCCCCCCTGCTTGCTTAGGATCACAGCACTTGCAAACTTGACATACTTACCTCTCACTGCTCCACCGCCGTGACGTAGTCCACGTTTCCTGGACCCACTAAAACCTTGAACCAGCCCTACCCCCCACAACTTTTTTCCAAATGACCCGCAATTTCCAATGCCCAACTATTATTATAAAGTTAATTAAGATTGACAAGCTTCAGAAACAAGAATGGATGTTTTTGGCATTAAAATGGGCACTGTAGGTGTTTTCCTGGCCTCCACTCACTGTCGACTATGCTTCCCCTTTGACTTGCATTGGGTTTCGTATTTCGGTCGATCCCCGACTTTTAGCGATAATCGGCCGACTGCACTCGACTCGACTATGGACAAAGTCGGGTTTCGCAAAACCCGACTCGATCTTAAAAAAATGAAAGTCGCTCAACCCTACTCAACACTATTTATCACCCACTCCTGGTTTTGGCTTGCAAATACTGATGTGAAATACTGAACATGTGACTGTAGCCTAAAGGTAGCAGGGCGCGTCCGAGGGTGAGTATATACCTAATAGGAATATACTCACCCTCGGCTTCTTTCCGGCAGCCTTCCTTCTTAAGAATGAGCGCGTGAAGGACCTTTAAATGACGTCACGGCTTGTGATTGGTCGCGGCGGCCCACGTGACCGCTCAGCGACCAATCAAAAGCCGTGACGTAATTCTCATGTCCTAAATTCCTAGAATGAGGAATTTAGGACCTGAAAATTACGTCACGGCTTTGTGATTGGTCGCTGAGCGGTCACGTGGGCGGCCGCGACCAATCACAAGCCGTGACATCATCGAAAGGTCTTTCAAGCGCCATTCTTAGGAACGGAAGATGCCGGTTACCAGCGGCGATGTCCAGGCTGCGTCGGAGAGGTGAGTATATCAATATTTTTTATTTTAATTCTTTATTTTACACTTAAATATGGATCCCAGGGCCTGAAGGAGAGTTTCCTCTCCTTCAGACCCTGGGAACCATAGTATCCCATTGCACTGCATTGGGTTTCGTGTTTCGGCAGACCCCGACCCTGACTTTTTTATAGGATCGGCCGATTTCACTCGACCCGACTTTTGAGAAAGTCGGGTTTCGTGAAACCCGACCCGATCCTGTAAAAATAAAAGTCGCTCAACCCTACATTACATGGCTCACTGCTAGGCCAACTGCAGTTGACCGTTTTCTCTCGCCAAGAGAAAATTGGTCCAATTATGCTAATCTGTCACTGATCAGACTACGATCTGATGTTTTCTGGGACCAACAGAAAAAAAGTTTATTTCCCTTCTCTGTTATGTCAGTCTGCAAATCAGACATCACTCAAATGTTACCTGAGTGTGGTCCGATTTTTTTCATAGACCCAAAGACATGAATAGGGTGCATGCCATCTGATTCTCAGAACCAAATCGTGTATGCTGCAATTTTTTTCATTGGACAACTTCAAGGAAATCTGCACAGCCCCATAGAATAACATGAGTACGAGTGCTGTCCGTCAAAACCACAAATAGCACTCGTCCAATTAGAATGGTCATCTGCACGAGTCTTTAATGCATTCTCTGTGGAACTCAGTTTATGATGGCTCTCAAATACCCAATGTAATTCAAAGGACCTCAATTTATACAGGACTGGTTATTATTTGTGCATGTAAATGAGCATCAAATGTTTGTCCAATTGTTGGTCTTCATAATAGTAGGAAAATGGCATTGATAGGGCAATCAATAGGCCCTCAGTTGCTATTGCAACCCATCAGAAGCAATGACCAAGAGGAAGGGACAGGCTGTGAAACAGATGCCTCACCAATGTTGCACCCCTTGAATGCCCAGAAGAGATTGACTGCAGAATTTAAGTGTTTAATCAGCACTAGTGTTGAGCGATACCGTCCGATACTTGAAAGTATCGGTATCGGAAAGTATCGGCCGATACCGGCAAAGTATCGGATCTAATCCGATACCGATACCCGATACCAATACAAGTCAATGGGACTCAAGTATCGGACGGTATCCCTGATGGTTCCCAGGGTCTGAAGGAGAGGAAACTCTCCTTCAGGCCCTGGGAACCATATTAATGTGTAAAATAAAGAATGAAAATAAAAAATATTGATATACTCACCTCTCCGACGCAGCCTGGACTTTACCGCCGTAACCGGGAGCCTTCTTTGCTTAAAATGCGCGCGTTTAATGGTTTCCGTGACGTCACGGCTTCTGATTGGTCGTGTGCCGCCCATGTGACCGCGACGCGACCAATCACAACAAGCCGTGACGTAATTTTCAGGTCCTGAATGCCTAGAATTAGGCATCAGGACCTGAAAATTACGTCACGGCTTGTGATTGGTCGCGTCGCGGTCACATGGGCGACGCGACCAATCACAAGCCGTGACGTCACGGGAGGCAGTAAACGCGCGCATTTTAAAATTACGTCACGGCTTCTGATTGGTCGCGTGCCGCCCATATGACCGCGACGCGATCAATCACAAGCCGTGACGTAATTTTCAAATCCTGAATGCCTAGAATTAGGCATCAGGACCTGAAAATTACGTCACGGCTTGTTGTGATTGGTCGCGTTGCGGTCACATGGGCGGCACGCGACCAATCAGAAGCTGTGACGTCACGGAAACCATTAAACGCGCACATTTTAAGCAAAGAAGGCTCCCGGTTACGGCGCTAAAGTCCAGGGGCCTCCGGACAGGTGAGTATATCAATATTTTTTATTTTAATTCTTTATTTTACACATTTATATGGATCCCAGGGCCTGAAGGAGAGTTTCCTCTCCTTCAGACCCTGGGAACCATACACTGGAAACTTCCGATTCCGATTCCGATTCCCGATACCACGAAAGTATCGGATCTCGGTATCTCGGTACTTGCGGTATCGGAATGCCCAACACTAATCAGCACCGATTGTAGACAACTATGATCACTGCTGTTAGGGGCAGAAATTTTCTGTGTTAGAGAGCCTACATCTATTCTGTCATAAAGTGTGAAGAGGTAAATGAACAAAATAAACAGTCTAATATCACAGTGCAGAAGGAGCTAACCAACTTGATACACAGTTTTATGAGAATAGATTCAGTACATTTTGGAATTTATACATTTAAATCCCTGGTTTAGGAATCCAATGGACAGTCTTAATTAGAGATGAGCGAACCTTTGAAGATTCGATTTGGTTCAATTTGCCGAACGTTTAGATGTTTGTCGAACGTACCCAAACCCATTCGATTCAAAGGGAAGCCAAATCAAATGTATACAAAACTTCCCAAACAGCTCAAAGTATGGGCAGACACCATGAAATGTGGCATCAATTGACTCACAGTGAAATTTGCAAATGGCACAGCAGCAGTCAGCCCTTGGCCATACATGAGGTATCTGTAATGCGGGTACTGGGTAGACTACAGCTGATTACCCAGGCCCCTGCGATATCCCTCAGACTATGGAAAACCCTGCCTGTCCCTCTCCCAGAATTTACACTGATGGTGTGCTTGTCTGGGCCGCCAGGCCTGACCCTGACTCCTGTTTCAGTCCAATGCTGAAACCTCCACCCGCCACCCAGTGATTAGACCACACACCAACCCCTATGGAAAGCACAGACAGGGAAAACTAAAAAAACGCACCACGCCGCAGACACACAGGAAAATACTATAATGTGCACAGGGCAAAACAAATACAAATATAGGAAGGAGAAATATGACAAAGGATAATACACCACCAGATACGATATTTCTTCTCCTAGACCACCACTCCAGACTAAGATCACCAGGCACAAGACACAAGCTATAATCAGCGACGCCCAAAGTCCAGAATGACTATTTAAAGGCCACGGGCGTGACCCAGCCTCCAATCCGATTACCAGCTAGATTAACCCCGGACAACCTGGATAAAGTCTAGCTTGCGCCACTGAGCATATAGTGGACGAATGTGGAATTACCGCTGTCTGTCGGACGCCCTAGTGTGAATAGCGTCCGACATGACAGTACCCCGCCTTCTACGAGGGACCCCAGGGCCCTCACGACTTATAGGACCCGGCTTGTCCGGATGGCGGCGGTTGTTGTGAATTCTGCTCCGGTGGTTGTAGGTGGTAATGCAGTTGCCCCTGAGTTGCAGTCCTGGTCAGGTGTATCTGCTGATTGCAGTTCTGACTGGGGTATTTAGGCGTGCAGGATTCATTAGTCCTTGCCAGTTGTCAATTGTTGTTGGGAGGTGTAGGACCTCTGCCTAAGATAAAGATAAGTGTCTGTTTTTTTTTTCCTGTGGCACACATGTTGTGTGCTTCACAATTCAGTGCTATTCTTTGTGTTTTCTAGTCCAGCTTAGATTGTGTCAGTATTTTCTCAGTCTTGTTGGATTCTCTGGAGTGGCAGATATACATTCCATGTCTTTAGTTAGATTGTGGAACTTTTTGTATTATCTGCTGTGGATATTTTTGGAAGGGTTTTAATACTGACCGCCTAGTAATCTGTCCTATCCTTTCCTATTTAGCTAGGGTGGCCTCTTTTGCTAAATCCTGTTTTCTACCTGCGTGTGTCTATTTTTCTCCTACTCACAGACATTATTCGTGGGGGGCTGCCTATCCTTTGGGGGTCTGCTCTGAGGCAAGGTAGCATTCCTATTTCCATCTATAGGGGTATTTAGTCCTCTGGCTGTGTCGAGGTGTCTAGGGTATGTTAGGCACACCCCATGGCTACTTCTAGTTGCGGTGTTAGTTCAGGATTTGTGGTCAGTACAGGTTCCACCGACTCCAGAGAAAGTTTCATGCGGCTCCAAGGTCACCAGATCATAACAGTACAACTGGCCCATAATGAGTTAAATGCATCTCAGAAGAATGGAAGAAAGTTGTTGAGCCATTTTTTTTCTTCAGTCTGTTTTGTCTTTTTTCCCTCTTTATTTATGGGTGGCTGAGGAGTCTTGTGCCAGCATGGATGTTCAGGAATTAGCTTCTCGTGTAGACCAGCTTGCTGCTAGGGTACGGGGTATTTCTGATTATATTGTTCAGACTCCTGCTTTAGAGCCGAAGATTCCTACTCCTGATTTGTTTTTTGGTGATAGGTCCAAATTTTGGGGTTTTAAAAACAATTGTAAATTGTTTTTTGCTCTGAGACCGCGATCCTCCGGTGATTCCATTCAGCAGGTTAAAATTGTCATCTCCCTGCTGCGTGGCGATCCACAGGATTGGGCATTTTCCCTGGAATCTGGGAATCCGGCCTTGCTTAATGTAGATTCCTTTTTTCAGGCTTTAGGATTATTATAAGATGAACCGAATTCTGTGGATCAAGCGGAGAAAACCTTGTTGGCCCTGTCTCAGGGTCAAGAGGCGGCAGAATTGTTTTGTCAGAAATTTAGAAAATGGTCTGTGTTGACTAAATGGAATGATGATGCTTTGGCGGCAATTTTCAGAAAGGGTCTTTCTGAATCCATTAAAGATGTTATGGTGGGGTTTCCCACGCCTTCCAGTCTGAGTGATTCTATGTCTCTGGCCATTCAGATTGATCGGCGCTTGCGGGAGCGTCAAACTGTGCGCGCTGTGGCGTCGTCCTTAGAGCAAAGTCATTGTGCCGACGCTTCTCATGTCATTTCAGTCTGCCCTAAGCGGACAAAAAGGATCGCTAGTTCATTTATTATCAGTACTGTACAACCTAAATTTCTGTTATCGGTGTCCTTGATCTGCTCATTGTCATCATTTTCTGTCATGGCGTTTGTGGATTCAGGCGCCGCCTTGAACTTAATGGATTTTGAGTTTGCCAGGCATTGTGGTTTTCCCTTGCAGCCTTTGTAGAACCCTATTCCTTTAAGGGGGATTGATGCTACACCTTTGGCTAAAAATAAGCCCCAGTTTTGGACACAGGTGACCATGCACATGGCGTCAGCCCATCAGGAAGATTGTCGATTTCTGGTGTTGCATAATTTGCATGATGTTATCGTGCTGGGTTTCCCGTGGTTGCAGGTACATAATCCTGTGTTGGATTGAAAATCTATGTCTGTGACTAGTTGGGGTTGTCAGGGGGTTCATAATGATGTTCCTTTGATGTCAATCTCCTCTTCTTCATCTTCTGAAATTCCAGAGTTTTTGTCTGATTTTCAGGATGTATTCGATGAGCCCAAGTCCAGTTCCCTTCCACCGCACAGGGACTGTGATTGTGCGATTGACTTGATTCCAGGCAGTAAGTTTCCTAAGGGCCGACTTTTCAACCTGTCTGTGCCTGAACATACCGCCATGCGGAGTTATGTTAAGGAGTCTTTGGAGAAAGGGCATATTCGGCCATCTTCTTCACCGTTGGGAGCAGGTTTTTTTTGTGTTGCTAAGAAGGATGGCTCCTTGAGACCTTGTATTGATTATCGCCTCTTGAATAAGATCACGGTCAAGTTTCAATACCCTTTACCTTTGCTTTCCAATTTGTTTGCTAGGATTAAGGGGGCTAGTTGGTTTACGAAGATTGACCTTCAAGGGGCATATAATCTTGTTCATATTAAACAGGGTGATGAATGGAAAACTGCGTTTAATACGCCCGAAGGCCATTTTGAATACCTTGTGATGCCATTCGGGCTCACTAACGCTCCATCTGTTTTTCAATCCTTCATGCATGATATCTTCCGGGTTTATATTGATAAATTCTTGATTGTATATTTGGACAATATTTTGATTTTTTCTGATGATTGGAAGTCTCATGTGGAACAGGTCAGGATGGTATTTCAGATCCTTCCTGACAATGCTTTGTTTGTGAAGGGGTCTAAGTGTCTCTTTGGGGTGCAGAAGGTTTCTTTTTTGGGCTTTATTTTTTCTCCCTCATCTATGGAGATGGATCCGGTTAAGTTTTAGGCCATTCATGATTGGATTCAACCCACATCCGTGAAGAGCCTTCAGAAATGTTTGGGTTTTGCAAATTTTTATCGCCGTTTCATTGCTAACTTCTCCAGCGTGGTTAAACCCTTGACTGATTTGACGAAAAAAGGCGCTGATGTGGCGAATTGGTCCTCTGCGGCTGTCTCTGCCTTTCAGGAGCTTAAATGCCGATTTACTTCTGCTCCGGTGTTGCGCCAACCAGATGTTTCTCTTCCGTTTCAGGTTGAGATTGATGCTTCTGAGATTGGGGCAGGGGCCGTTTTGTCTCAGAGGGATTCTGTTGGTTCTTTGATGAAACTGTGTGCCTTCTTCTCCCGCAAGTTTTTGCCTGCTGAACGCAATTATGATGTCGGCAATCGGGAGTTGTTGGCTATGAAGTGGGCGTTTGAGGAGTGGCGACATTGGCTTGAGGGAGCTAAGCACCGTATTGTGGTCCTGACCAATCATAAGAATTTGATTTACCTCGAGTCTGCCAAACGGCTGAGTCCTAGACAGGCTCGATGGTCCTTGTTTTTTTCCCGTTTTGATTTTGTGGTTTTGTATCTTCCGGGTTCTAAGAATATTAAGGCTGATGCCCTTTCTAGGAGTTTTTTGCCTGTTTCTCCTGAGGTCCTTGAACCGGTCGGCATTCTGAAAGAAGGGGTGGTCCTTTCTGCCATTTCCCCTGATTTACGGCGGGTTCTTCAGGAATTTCAGGCTGATAGACCTGACCGCTGTCCTGTGGGGAAATTGTTTGTTCCTGACAGATGGACTAGTAGAGTGATTTCTGAGGTTCACTGTTCTGTGTTGGCTGGTCATCCTGGTATTTTTGGTACCAGAGATTTGGTTGGTAGGTCCTTTTGGTGGCCATCGTTGTCACGTGATGTGCGTTCTTTTGTGCAGTCCTGTGGGACTTGTGCGCGGGCCAAGCCTTGTTGTTCCCGTGCTAGTGGGTTACTTTTGCCATTGCCGGTCCCTGAGAGGCCCTGGACGCATATTTCTATGGATTTTATTTCAGATCTTCCGGTTTCCCAGAGGATGTCGGTTATCTGGGTTGTTTGTGACCGGTTTTCTAAGATGGTTCATTTGGTGCCTTTGCCTAAATTGCCTTCCTCTTCAGAGTTGGTTCCGTTGTTTTTTCAGCATGTGGTTCGTTTGCATGGTATTCCGGAGAATATTGTGTCCGACAGAGGTTCCTAGTTTGTTTCTAGGTTTTGGTGGGCCTTTTGTGCTAGGCTGGGCATTGATTTGTCTTTTTCTTCTGCATTTCATCCTCAGACAAATGGCCAGACCGAGCGAACTAATCAGACTTTGGAGACTTATTTGAGATGCTTTGTGTCTGCCGATCAGGATGATTGGGTGGCCTTTTTGCCATTGGCCGAGTTTGCCCTTAATAATCGGGCTAGTTCGGCTACTTTGGTTTCGCCTTTTTTTTGTAATTTTGGTTTTCATCCTCGTTTTTCTTCTGGGCAGGTTGAGCCTTCTGACTGTCCTGGTGTGGATTCTGTGGTTGACAGGTTGCAGCAGATTTGGGCTCATGTGGTGGACAATTTGGTGTTTTCTCAGGAGAAGGCTCAACGTTTTGCTAACCGTCGTCGGTGTGTTGGTTCCCGGCTTCGGTTCCCATCATGTTCCTATGAAGGTCTCTTCCCCTAAGTTTAAGCCTTGGTTTATTGGTCCTTATAGGATTTCTGAGATTATTAATCCGGTGTCTTTTCGATTGGCGCTTCCGGCCTCTTTTGCTATCCATAATGTCTTCCATAGATCTTTATTGCGGAAATATGTTGTGCCCGTTGTTCCCTCTGTTGATCCTCCGGCCCCTGTTTTAGTTGATGGGGAGTTGGAGTATGTTGTTGATGAGATTTTGGATACTCGTTTTTCGAGGCGGAGGCTTCAGTACCTTGTCAAATGGAAGGGTTATGGCCAGGAGGATAATTCTTGGGTTTTTGCTTCTGATGTTCATGTTGCTGATTTGTTTCATGCTTTTCAACTGGCTCATCCTGATCGGCCTGGGGGCTCTGGTGAGGGTTTGGTGACCCCTCCTCAAGGGGGGATACTGTTGTGAATTCTGCTTTTGGGCTCCCTCCGGTGGTTGTAGGTGGTAATGCAGTTGCCCCTGAGTTGCAGTCCTGGTCAGGTGTATCTGCTGATTGCAGTTCTGACTGGGGTATTTAGGCGTGCAGGATTCATTAGTCCTTGCCAGTTGTCAATTGTTGTTGGGAGGTGTAGGACCTCTGCCTTGTTCCTCCTGCCTTTCTGCCAAATCAGCAAAGATAAGTGTCTGTTTTTTTTTCCTGTGGCACACATGTTGTGTGCTTCACAATTCAGTGCTGTTCTTTGTGTTTTCTAGTCCAGCTTAGATTGTGTCAGTATTTTCTCAGTCTTGTTGGATTCTCTGGAGTGGCAGATATACATTCCATGTCTTTAGTTAGATTGTGGAACTTTTTGTATTATCTGCTGTGGATATTTTTGGAAGGGTTTTAATACTGACCACCTAGTAATCTGTCCTATCCTTTCCTATTTAGCTAGAGTGGCCTCTTTTGCTAAATCCTGTTTTCTACCTGCGTTTGTCTATTCTTCTCCTACTCACAGTCATTATTCGTGGGGGGCTGCCTATCCTTTGGGGGTCTGCTCTGAGGCAAGGTAGCATTCCTATTTCCATCTATAAGGGTATTTAGTCCTCCGGCTGTGTCGAGGTGTCTAGGGTATGTTAGGCACACCCCACGGCTACTTCTAGTTGCGGTGTTAGTTCAGGATTTGCGGTCAGTACAGGTTCCATTGACTCCAGAGAAAGTTTCATGCGGCTCCAAGGTCACCAGATCATAACAGGTGGTGAAACATACTGACCAGCCGGTCCGTATGCATGTCCGAAGCTGGTACCCAAGACCTCTCCTCCGGCCCATAACCACGCCAGTGTACCAGGTACTGTAATATGCGGTGGACTATACGAGAGTCAACCACCTTGGAGACTTCAAACTCCAAATTGCCATCCACCAAGACTGGAGGTGGCATCAGCGCCGCATCCACGGAACCCACCACCTTCTTTAAAAGAGATCTGTGAAACACGTTGTGTATCTTATATACCGTAGGAAGCTCCAATCGGTAGGCTACCGGGTTTATGATGGCGGCGACCCTAAATGGACCAATAAACCTTGGACCCAATTTCAGGGATGGTACTTTGAGTTTTATGTTTTTTGTGGACAACCACACCCAATCACCCACACTCAGGTCCGGACGTGGCACACGTCTACTGTCAGCCACTCGTTTGTACCTTGCACCCACACTCAGCAAGCGCTGTTTCACTCTCCTCCAAACGGATGACAGTTGTGCTCCTTGCTGGACGTCCTCTGGAATGCCAGCAGAGCCACCCTGACGCAGAGTACAACATTGAGGATGGTGCCCGTAAACACAAAAGAACGGGGACTCCCCAGACGATTCCTGGTGGTGATTATTAATGGCAAACTCAGCCAAAGGAAGGAACGTCGACCACTCCTCCTGGTTGTCAGAAACAAAGCAGTGTAAGTACTGCTCCAAATTCTGGTTCATACACTCGGTCTGACCATTTGACTGAGGATGAAATGCCGAAGAATGCGACAACTTGTTCCCCAGCCGTTAGCAAAATGCTTTCCAAAACTTTGCCACAAACTGAGTACCCCTATCAGACACTATGTCAGACAGGACCCCGTGAAGTCTGACCACCTCCTGCACAAAAAGCCGAGCCAGAGTCTTCGCGTTAGGCAACGAAGGCAAGGATACACAGTGCGACATCTTTGAGAACCGATCAACAACCACCAAGATGACCGTGTTCCCAGCTGAGGAGGCTAGGTCTGTAATAAAATCCATGGAGATCTCCATCCATGGCCTACTGGGTACCCCTAGAGGATGTAATGAGCCAGCAGGATGGGAGCGAGGCGTCTTAGCCCTAGCACACGTGGTACATACTGATACGTACAAGACCACGTCCTGTCGAATTTTGGGCCACCAAAACCGACGTGACACCAACTCCAAGGTACCCCTAACCCCTGGATGGCCAGCCAGAACAGCATCATGATGCTCACCCAACACCTTTAGGCGATGATGGAGCGGCACAAATGATTTGTTAATGGGAAGCTCTGGTGGTACTTCCTCCTGAGCCTCAGCAATCTCAGCCTCAACCTCTGTCGTGAGAGCCGAGACCACTACACCCTTTTGGAGGATGGGTACCGGATCTTCCCGAGGTTCTCCCCTGGAAAACACCTGGATAAAGCATCTGCCTTAGTGTTCTTAGACCCCGGTCGATACGTAACAAAAAAGTTGAATCGCGTGATAAACAATGCCCAGCGAGCCTGCCTGGGGGACAGACGCTTGGCTGACTCTAAATAAAGCAGATTTTTATGGTCGGTGATAACTGTAACCTGGTGGACCAACCCCTCCAAAAAGTGTCGCCATTCCTCAAAAGCCAACTTAATAGCCAACAACTCCCTGTTGCCGATATCGTAGTTACGTTCGGCGGGTGACAGCTTCTTGGAAAAGTAGGCGCATGGACGCAACTCACCCAAGGATGAGCCTTGTGACAGCACCGCCCCCACTCCAACCTCAGACGCATCGACTTCCACGGTAAACGGTTTTGATACGTCCGGTTGCACCAGAATGGGGGCCGAAGCAAAACTGTTCTTCAGAAATTCGAATGCGCGCACAGCAGCCTCAGGCCAGGCGGAGAAATTGGTACCCTTTTTCGTCATGTCAGTAAGCGGTTTAGCAATGGTAGAAAGATGTTTGATACATTTTCTATAATAATTAGAAAATCCAAGGAACCGCTTGAGTGCTTTTAGGTTATCAGGCCGTTCCCAATGCAGCACCGCTTGCACCTTAGCGGCGTCCATTTTAAACCCTGAAGCAGACACAATATAACCCAAGAAAGGCAACTCCTGAACCGAAAAAACACATTTCTCCAGTTTTGCATAGAGCTTATTTTCTCTGAGTAGCTGTAACACCTGCCTCACATGCTCTAAATGAGTATCACGGTCGCATGAATAAATGAGAATGTCATCTAGGTACACAATAACGAATTTCCCCAGTACATGCGAGAACACATCATGTATGAAATGCAGGCGCGTTTGTCAACCCAAATGGCATCACCAAATTTTGAAAATGACCCTCAGGAGTATTAAAAGCCGTCTTCCACTCATCATCTTAATGGACTCTTATGAGGTTGAACGCCCCCCTGAGGTCAAGCTTGGAAAACCACTTAGCACCAGCCACCTGGTTGAACAAATCAGGTATCAGTGGCATAGGGTATGGATCACGAACCGTAATCTGGTTTAACTCCCTGAAATCCAGACACGGGCGTAGTCCGCCATCTTTCTTCTTAATGAAGAAGAACCCCACTGCCACCGGTGAGGACGAAGGCCTGATGTGCCCTTTGCTCAAACTCTCAGCAATGTAGTATTTTAAAGCTTGCCTCTCAGGACCAGAGATGTTAAACATCCTAGCTTTCGGCAATTTGGCCCCTGGTTTAAACCTAATAGTACAGTTATAGGGTCGATGTGGTGGAAATTCTGAGCAACCCTTCTCAGAGAACACATCTGCAAAATCCAGCAGTGACTCAGGAATGCTAGGAGTCACAGCGGACACACATGTGGCCAGGCAATTCTCCGGGCAGAATCCGCTCCACTGAATTATGTCCTGAGTTTTCCAGTCAATCACCGGGTTGTGCATAGACAACCATGGAAAACCCAGAAACATTTGTGCAGGAAGATTACTGAGCACCCTACATGTAACTTGCTCAGAATGTAGGACCTGTTGTGAATTCTGTTCTCGAACTCCCTCTGGTGGTTATGAATGGTACTTCGGCGAGTTCTGTCCATCGACTCCCTCTGGTGGCTGTGAGTGGAGCTGCTGCTTCTGAGGTTCCATCCTCAGCTGACCTCGTTTAGTCCTAGGCTGGCTGTTCTATTTAACTCCACTTAGATCGTTACTTGAAGCCAGCTGTCAATGTCCTAGTACCGGTTCAGTTTGCTCTTGGATCTTTCAGATGACCTGTCTACTCCAGCAAAAGCTAAGTCCCTGCTAGCTTATTTGTTTACCACTGTTTTTTTGTCCAGCTTGCTATCATGATTCTGCCTTGCTAGCTGGAAGCTCTGGGATGCAGAGTGGCACCTCCACGCCGTGAGTCAGTGTGGGGTCTCTTTTACACACTCTGCGTGGTTTTTGGTAGTTTTTTTATGCTGACCGCAAAGATACCTTTTCTATCCTCAAGTCTGTTTAGTTAAGGCTGGCCTCCTTTGCTGAAACCTATTTCATTCCTGTGTTTGTGACTTCCATCTTAACTCACAGTCAATACATGTGGGGGGCTGCCTATTTCTTTGGGGAATTTCTCTGAGGCAAGTTAGGCCTTATTTTCTATCTTTAGGGGTAGTTAGCTCTTAGGCTGTGAAGAGGCGTCTAGGCAGAGTCAGGTACGCTCCACGGCTATTTCTAGTTGTTGTGATAGGATTAGGAGTTGCGGTCAGCAGAGCTCCCACTTCCCAGAGCTTGTCCTGTATTACTAGTTTGCTCATCAGGTCATTCCTAGTGCTCCTAACCACCAGGTCATCACAACAGCACAGCTGGCCCGTAAAGTGTTAATGCATCTCAATAGAGGGATAAAGGAAGTTCTGAGACCATTTTTTTTTTCCTCTGCAGCGTGTTTTGTTTTTCTTTTCCCCTAAATCTCTGGGTGGTTCAGGACACAGGTGTAGATATGGACATTCAAGGTCTGTCCTCTTGTGTGGATCAACTCACTGCAAGGGTACAAGGCATTCAAGATTATGTAGTTCAGAACCCGATGTTAGAACCCAGAATTCCAATTCCTGATTTGTTTTCTGGGGATAGATCTAAGTTCCTGAATTTCAAAAATAATTTTAGACTGTTTTTTGCTTTGAAACCCCACTCCTCTGGTGACCCCATTCAGCAAGTAAAAATCATTATTTCTTTGCTACGTGGCGACCCTCAGGACTGGGCATTTTCCCTTGCGCCAGGAGATCCTGCATTGCGTAATGTAGATGCGTTTTTTCTGGCGCTTGGGTTGCTTTATGATGAACCAGATTCAGTGGATCAGGCAGAGAAAATCTTGCTGGCTTTGTGTCAGGGTCAGGATGAAGCGGAGGTATATTGTCAGAAGTTTAGAAAGTGGTCTGTGCTTACTCAGTGGAATGAGTGTGCCCTGGCGGCAATTTTCAGAAAGGGTCTTTCTGAAGCCCTTAAGGATGTTATGGTGGGATTTCCCACGCCTGCTGGTCTGAATGAGTCTATGTCCTTGGCCATTCAGATCGATCGACGCTTACGTGAGCGCAAAACTGTGCACCATTTGGCGGTATCTTCTGAGCAGAGGCCTGAGCCTATGCAATGTGATAGGACCTTGACCAGAGCTGAACGGCAAGAATACAGATGTCAGAATGGGCTGTGTTTTTACTGTGGTGACTCCACCCATGCTATCTCTGATTGTCCTAAATGCACTAAGCGGTTCGCTAGGTCTGCCACCATTGGTACGGTACAGCCAAAATTTATATTGTCCGTTACTCTGATTTGCTCTTTGTCGTCCTATTCTGTTATGGCATTTGTGGATTCAGGCGCTGCCCTGAATTTGATGGACTTGGAGTTTGCCAGGCGCTGTGGTTTTTTCTTGGAACCCTTACAGTATCCTATTCCATTGAGAGGAATTGATGCTACGCCTTTGGCCAAGAATAAGCCTCAGTACTGGACTCAATTGACCATGTGCATGGCTCCTGCACATCAGGAGGATATTCGCTTTTTGGTGTTGCATAATCTGCATGATGTGGTAGTTTTGGGTTTGCCATGGCTACAGGTCCATAATCCAGTATTGGATTGGAAATCAATGTCTGTATCTAGTTGGGGTTGTCAAGGGGTACATGGGAATGTCCCATTGTTGTCAATTTCGTCTTCCCCTCCTTCTGAAGTCCCTGAGTTCTTGTCAGATTACCGGGATGTATTTGATGAGCCCAAATCCATTGCCCTACCTCCTCATAGGGATTGTGATTGTGCTATTAATTTGATTCCTGGTAGTAAGTTTCCGAAGGGCCGACTGTTCAATTTATCTGTGCCAGAACACGCCGCTATGCGGAGTTATGTAAAGGAGTCCTTGGAGAAAGGGCATATTCGCCTGTCGTCGTCACCGTTGGGAGCAGGGTTCTTTTTTGTGGCCAAGACGGATGGTTCTCTGAGACCTTGTATAGATTACCGCCTTCTCAATAAAATCACCGTCAAATTTCAGTACCCTTTGCCGCTACTGTCTGATTTGTTTGCTCGGATTAAGGGGGCTAGCTGGTTCACCAAGATAGATCTTCGAGGGGCGTATAATATTGTGCGTATTAAACAGGGCGACGAATGGAAAACAGCATTTAATACGCCCGAGGGCCATTTTGAGTACCTGGTGATGCCATTCGGGCTTTCTAATGCTCCATCTGTGTTTCAGTCCTTTATGCATGACATCTTCCGAAAGTACCTGGATAGATTCATGATTGTATATTTGGATGATATTTTGGTCTTTTCGGACGATTGGGAGTCTCATGTGAGGCAGGTCAGGATGGTGTTCCAGGTCCTTTGTGCTAATTCCTTGTTTGTGAAGGGGTCTAAATGTCTCTTTGGAGTTCAGAAGGTTTCATTTTTGGGCTTAATTTTTTCCCCTTCTACTATCGAGATGGACCCTGTTAAAGTTCAGGCCATTTATGATTGGACTCAGCCTACTTCTGTGAAGAGGCTTTGCTAATTTTTACCGTCGCTTCATCGCTAATTTTTCTAGTGTTGTTAAACCATTGACTGATTTAACCAAGAAAGGTGCGGATGTGGTAAATTGGTCCTCTGCGGCCGTTGAGGCTTTTCAGGAGTTGAAGCGTCGTTTTTCTTCTGCCCCTGTGTTGTGTCAGCCAGATGTTTCGCTCCCGTTTCAGGTCGAGGTGGATGCTTCTGAGATTGGAGCAGGGGCTGTTCTATCTCAAAGAAGTTCTGATGGCTCGGTGATGAAACCATGTGCTTTCTTTTCTAGAAAGTTTTCGCCTGCTGAGCGCAATTATGATGTGGGCAATCGAGAGTTGTTGGCTATGAAGTGGGCGTTCGAGGAGTGGCGACATTGGCTTGAAGGAGCCAAGCATCGCGTGGTGGTCTTGACGGATCACAAGAATCTGACTTATCTCGAGTCTGCCAAGCGGTTGAATCCTAGACAGGCTCGATGGTCGCTGTTTTTCTCCCGCTTCGATTTTGTGGTTTCGTACCTTCCGGGTTCTAAGAATGTGAAGGCTGATGCCCTTTCAAGGAGTTTTGTGCCTGATTCTCTGGGAGTTCCTGAGACGGCTGGTATTCTCAAAGAGGGGGTAATTTTGTCTGCCATCTCCCCTGATTTGCAGCGGGTGCTGCAGGAGTTTCAGGCTGATAGACCTGACCGTTGCCCAGCGGAGAAACTGTTTGTCCCTGATAGATGGACTAGTAGAGTTATCTCTGAGGTTCATTGTTCGGTGTTGGCTGGTCATCCTGGAATCTTTGGTACCAGGGATTTGGTGGCTAGATCCTTTTGGTGGCCTTCCTTGTCACGGGATGTGCAGTCCTGTGGGACTTGTGCTCGGGCTAAGCCCTGCTGTTCTCGTGCCAGTGGGTTGCTTTTGCCCTTGCCGGTCCCGAAAAGGCCCTGGACGCATATTTCCATGGATTTTATTTCAGATCTCCCTGTCTATCAAAGGATGTCGTTTATCTGGGTGGTTTGTGATCGCTTCTCTAAGATGGTCCATTTGGTACCTTTGCCTAAATTGCCTTCCTCCTCTGATTTGGTTCCATTATTTTTCCAGCACGTGGTTCGTTTACATGGCATTCCGGAGAACATCATGTCGGACCGAGGTTCCCAGTTTGTTTCGAGGTTTTGGCGGTCCTTTTGTGCTAAGATGGGCATTGATTTGTCTTTTTCTTCAGCTTTCCATCCTCAGACAAATGGCCAAACCGAACGAACCAATCAGACTTTGGAGACATATCTGAGATGCTTTGTTTCTGCTGATCAGGATGATTGGGTGTCCTTCTTGCCTTTGGCTAAGTTCGCCCTTAATAATCGGGCCAGCTTGGCCACTTTGGTTTCGCCTTTTTTCTGTAATTCTGGTTTCCACCCTCGTTTTTCTTCAGGACAGGTTGAGCCTTCGGACTGTCCTGGTGTGGATTCTGTGGTGGACAGGTTGCAGCAGATTTGGACTCACGTGGTGGACAATTTGACATTGTCCC
Organism: Ranitomeya variabilis; assembly: GCF_051348905.1. Lineage (NCBI taxonomy): Eukaryota > Metazoa > Chordata > Amphibia > Anura > Dendrobatidae > Ranitomeya > Ranitomeya variabilis. The sequence continues at coordinate 620,508,199 of NC_135236.1, read as the reverse complement.
AGGAGAAGGCTCAACGTTTCGCTAACCGCCATCGCTGTGTTGGTCCCCGACTTCATGTTGGGGATTTGGTTTGGTCATCGTCTCGTTATGTTCCTATGAAGGTTTCGTCTCCTAAGTTTAGGCCTCGTTTCATTGGTCCTTATAAGATTTCTGAAATTCTTAATGCTGTGTCATTTCGTTTGGACCTTCCAGCTTCTTTCGCCATCCATAATGTGTTCCATAGGTCGTTACTGCGGAGATATGTGGCTCCTATGGTTCCCTCCGTCGACCCTCCTGCCCCGGTTTTGTTTGAGGGGGAGTTGGAGTATGTGGTGGAGAAGATTTTGGATTCTCGTATTTCGAGACGGAGACTTCAGTACCTAGTCAAGTGGAAAGGTTATGGTCAGGAGGATAATTCCTGGGTGGTTGCCTCTGATGTTCATGCTGCCGATCTTGTTCGTGCCTTTCATTTGGCTCGTCCTGATCGGCCTGGGGGCTCTGGTGAGGGTTCGGTGACCCCTCCTCAAGGGGGGGGTACTGTTGTGAATTCTGTTCTCGAACTCCCTCCAGTGGTTATGAATGGTACTTCGGCGAGTTCTGTCCATGGACTCCCTCTGGTGGCTGTGAGTGGAGCTGCTGGTTCTGAGGTTCCATCCTCAGCTGACCTCGTTTAGTCCTAGGCTGGCTGCTCTATTTAACTCCACTTAGATCGTTACTGGATGCCAGCTGTCAATGTCCTAGTACTGGTTCAGTTTGCTCTTGGATCTTTCAGATGACCTGTCTACCCCAGCAAAAGCTAAGTCCCTGCTAGCTTATTTGTTTACCACTGTTTTTTTGTCCAGCTTGCTATCATGATTCTGCCTGGCTAGCTGGAAGCTCTGGGATGCAGAGTGGCACCTCCACGCCGTGAGTCGGTGTGGGGTCACTTTTGCACACTCTGTGTGGTTTTTTGGTAGTTTTTTATGCTGACCGCAAAGATACCTTTTCTATCCTCAAGTCTGTTTAGTTAAGTCTGGCCTCCTTTGCTGAAACCTATTTCATTCCTGTGTTTGTGACTTCCATCTTAACTCACAGTCAATACGTGTGGGGGGCTGCCTATTTCTTTGGGGAATTTCTCTGAGGCAAGTTAGGCCTTATTTTCTATCTTTAGGAGTAGTTAGCTCTTAGGCTGTGAAGAGGCGTCTAGGCAGAGTCAGGTACGCTCCACGGCTATTTCTAGTTGTTGTGATAGGATTAGGGGTTGCGGTCAGCAGAGCTCCCACTTCCCAGAGCTTGTCCTGTATTACTAGTTTGCTCATCAGGTCATTCCTATTGCTCCTAACCACCAGGTCATCATAACAGCACTCCTCCCATCACCATGTGGTTTTTAATTGCATCTCATCACACTTGGTCCCGGCCAACTCATATGTAGGCTTTGCTGAACAGAGGTGTCCACATTCACCCAGGCATACAGACATTGGCCTTCGGTAAGTGTTCACATTTGGACAGGGAGGTCAGGGACCCATCAGTTTTATGAGACCACCTTGACAATGGTTGATGGGCTCACACTATTTGATTATATCAAATTCTGTGCAAAGCGTCTCTTAAATATTTTCCTAATGTTCAAAAGTAGTGTTGAGCGATACCGTCCGATACTTGAAAGTATCGGTATCGGAAAGTATCGGCCGATACCGGCAAAGTATCGGATCCAATCCGATACCGATACCCGATACCAATACAAGTCAATGGGACTCAGGTATCGGACGGTATTCCTGATGGTTCCCAGGGTCTGAAGGAGAGGAAACTCTCCTTCAGGCCCTGGGAACCATATTAATGTGTAAAAGAAAGAATTAAAATAAAAAATATCGCTATACTCACCTGTCCGACGCAGCCGGGACCTCAGCGAGGGAACCGGCAGCGTTGTTTGTTTAAAATTCGCGCTTTTACTTGGTTACGTGAGGTCCCGGCTTGTGATTGGTCAGGGCGGCCATGTTGCCGGGACGCGGACCAATCACAGCAAGCCGTGACGAAATTACGTCACGGCTTGCTGTGATTGGTCCGCGTCCCGGCAACATGGCCGCCATTAACCAATCACAAGCCGTGACGTCACGGGAGGCTGGACATGCGCGTATTTTGAAAAGCGCGCGTGTGCAGCCTCCAGTGACGTCCCGGCTTATGATTGGTCACGGCGCCATGTTGCTGGGACGCGGACCAATCACAGCAAGCCGTGACGAAATTACGTCACGGCTTGCTGTGATTGGTCCGCGTCCCGGCAACATGGCCGCCATTAACCAATCACAAGCCGTGACGTCACGGGAGGCTGGACACGCGCGCTTTTCAAAATACGCGCGTGTCCAGCCTCCCGTGACGTCACGGCTTGTGATTGGTTAATGGCGGCCATGTTGCCGGGACGTCACTGGAGGCTGGACACGCGCGCTTTTCAAAATACGCGCATGTCCAGCCTCCCGTGATGTCACGGCTTGTGATTGGTTAATGGCGGCCATGTTGCCGGGACGTCACTGGAGGCTGGACACGCGCGCTTTTCAAAATACGCGCATGTCCAGCCTCCCGTGACGTCACGGCTTGTGATTGGTTAATGGCGGCCATGTTGCCGGGACGTCACTGGAGGCTGGACACGCGCGCTTTTCAAAATACGCGCATGTCCAGCCTCCCGTGACGTCACGGCTTGTGATTGGTTAATGGCGGCCATGTTGCCGGGACGCGGACCAATCACAGCAAGCCGTGACGTAATTTCGTCACGGCTTGCTGTGATTGGTCCGCGTCCCGGCAACATGGCCGCCCTGACCAATCACAAGCCGGGACTTCACGTAACCAAGTAAAAGCGCGAAATTTAAACAAACAACGCTGCCGGTTCCCTCGCTGAGGTCCCGGCTGCGTCGGACAGGTGAGTATAGCGATATTTTTTATTTTAATTCTCTTTTTTACACATTAATACATTAATGTTGTTGCGATACCCGATACCCGATACCACAAAAGTATCGGATCTCGGTATCGGAAATTCCGATACAGCAAGTATCGGCCGATACCCGATACTTGCAGTATCGGAATGCTCAACACTATTCAAAAGCCATTTTGCTATTCATATTTCATGTATTTCATATTAGACATGCATAGAGTGCAACCTTTTTTGTATATATAATCAAAAACAGTAGCAACAGCAGGCACAGAAGCCAATACAAAGATGGCATAGACTGTAATAACGCAAGATCAATGCATGACCCTAAAAATGACACAATCGCCTACTCTGCCCAGTCTGCAGCTGGGGTTAAAAAAAAATGTGTGAAATGACTCCCAGAAATTGCTTATGGTTTTGCGATGATGCCATGACGTTCCCAGGGTTGAATGTCTAAACCTGGGAAGCACACTGTGTGCCTCACTGCTGTCTTGGGGAAAACCAATCTTAAGATTGTCTACAAGCATGTGTCAATACTACAGCATGCATGAATCCCCTTCCGTGGGGAAAGCATCTGGCTAAATTTAATCTTGTACCATGAATTTTATAGATGGGCAACCCAGTAGCCAGCACAATTTCTAAACCTAAGAATATGGTCATCATTAGGGTTGAGCGACTTTTATTTTTATAGGATCGGGTCGGGTTTCACGAAACCCGACTTTCTCAAAAGTCGGGTCGAGTGAAATCGGCCGATCCTATAAAAAAGTCGGGGTCGGGGTCGGCCGAAACACAAAACCCAATGCAGTGCAATGGGATACTATGGTTCCCAGGGTCTGAAGGAGAGGAAACTCTCCTTCAGGCCCTGGGATCCATATTAATGTGTAAAATAAAGAATCAAAATAAAAAATATTGATATACTCACCCTCGGACGCGCTCTGGTACTAATCGGCAGGCTTCCTTCCTAAGAATGAGCGCGTGAATGACCTGCGGTGACGTCGCGGCTTGTGATTGGTCGCGAGCGGTCACATGGACAACCGTGACGTCATCTAAGGTCCTTCATGCGCTCATTCTTAGGAAGGAAGGCTGCCGGAAAGAAGCAGGGTGCATCCGAGGGTGAGTATTTTCCTATTAGGTATATACTCACCCTCGAACGCGCCCTGCTTCTTTCCGGCAGCCTTCCTTCCTAAGAATGAGCGTGTGAAGGACCTTAGATGACGTCGCGGCTTCTCCATGTGACAGCTCGCGACCAATCACAAGCCGCGACATCACCGCAGGTCATTCACGCGCTCATTCTTAGGAAGGAAGCCTGCCGGTTAGTACCAGGGCGCGTCCGAGGGTGAGTATATCAATATTTTTTATTTTGATTCTTTATTTTACACTTAAATATGGATTCCGATACCGATTCCCGATATCGCAAACATATCGGAACTCAGTATCGGAATTCCGATACCAGATTCAGAAGATCGCCGACCTCATGGCCGACCCCACACAGGGTTCGGGTCGGGTTTCATGAAACCCGACTTTGCCAAAAGTCGACGACTTCTGAAAATGGCCGACCCGTTTTGCTCAACCCTAGTCATCATATTGAAGATAGTGCAGCAATAAGGCACTCATGTGTCGGATGCTTCCATGAGGTCTAAGTCCATGGTATGTTGGCAGTGGATTAGCACTCAAGGTTTTTTCCTCCATCCCCTCCTGCCAACCACAAACAACAGAGAGGGGACCTTTATACTCTTCATCTGCTGACTGGTGCGCATCCATCACCTTGCCTTCCTCCATTTGTTCCACGGCTACTACACCTTCACTAACACTTTGGTGCCATGAGCTCCATCTTGATCGCTGTAAGCCAATCTCCCATGGCACCTGCCTGCATGAAGACTATCCGGAAATTTGAGATATTGTTATCCCTTCCGTATCCTCCTCTGCTTCCACATCTTCCTCTTGGACCACCACCTCCTCACGCAGACTATTTAAAGTGTTCTACAGCATGTAGAAGACTGGAATTGTGATGCTGATGATGGCATCTTCAGTGCTAACAATCTTAGCACCATTTCAAAACTGCAGAAGGGTGCAGAGGTTCTTCATCTGTGCCACCTTCACAAGCGTGATTTGTACCACGTCCAGACTGCGTTGGCTCAGGCTACACAAAAGGACATGCTGCACCAGGGCTTGCCGCTGCTGCCACAGTTGCTGCAACATGTGCAGAGTGGAAGTCCACCATGTGGGAACATCACAAATCACATGGTTAACAGGTTGTCACGGGGTTATCGCAACAAAGAGGAGCCAGAAGACTGCAGCATTTCCTGCACAGAAAATAAGCACTTCAACTTCTTTTTAAATGGTGTTACTTTCTTTTGGCAGGACAGGAGTTAATGGGCCATGTAGGGAGTTCTGAGAGTCTGAGCTCTCAGCTGAGCTCGGTTAGCCACTTCTATCACCTATATAATCTGGGTCCTGATTAAAACACATTGTCAGAGCTAGCGTATGCTGCATGGCTTGGAGGCAAGTATGCGATTTGCATACATGCAGTCATGTGCCAACTAGAATTGTGTTGCCTAATTCAATTCACTTACATTAAGTGAGGTCCAGCACGTCTAGTTGAAATGTGGCTGAAAATATTAAAATCACATACTTGCAGTCACATGACAGCCCGCTCTTGCAACCAGAACTGAAGAATCCTGACATGGTGCAGTGCGTGCACTGTGAGTGTTCAGAAGTCGCAGTCACATAGAGTTGTGGGCTGTAGTATTTAATTGAACATTAAGAGAATCAGAAAGAGCAGTTTGTTGGCACATGACTGTAATTGTGCAAGCCACATACGAGCCAAACTTTATTTTTTCCCCAGGTGCAAGAAAACCTAGATTTCTCTCTGACACAATGCATAATGAATTGTCATTATGACAGGTCCCTTTAATGTCCAGAAAACAAAGTTTGTATTCAGTAAACCCTCAGTTGAAAAAGCTGCTTCCTATAAGATTTTTTACAAATAGCGACTATCACCAAGGGGAACTAAATAAACAGGAACCCATTGAACCTTTTAGCTCGCTCTTACAATAATGTGCCATCAGAATTCTGCCATTTAGTACTGGAAGCTGCAGATACAAAACTGATTTTTTAAATCTTCAAAGTAAACAAGTGGAGTTTTAACTATATGTTTCATTAAAATAATGGAAAGTAATAGTGTTAACTTTAAAAAATGGATAGGTACACTTAACTCAATGAATCATCTCTTTGCATAAACTGAATGCCAAATTCATAGTGTTACATGTGTAGAACTGGTAATGGTAAATGGTTACATACTTCAAAAGGTCCCATGTTTTATTCCCAAGGAAACATATATAAAGTACGGTATGTGGAAGAAATATTTTTATTACAATGTTATTTTTATTTTGGCTTACTAGCATTGTACGTGCACTGGCACAAGATGGCTATAAACTTTTATAGGATTATTTGCAGTATTGTGTCTGCAAGGTGACAACAATATCAAAGGCAATAAACGTCCGTAATGTCCAGGGAACATAGCTTCACTTACCTTTTACTGCAAAAATCAATGGCTTCTATAGCTGTGCCTGCATCCAAGAAACAGACAGAAACAATTATGATGGATTCTTGTTTTATAGTTGACATTTATTAAATTCAGAGTAAAAGAGCAGAAACTTTCTCTTACATTGTACAGTGCTCCTTGCAAGTCACTACATTCCTTTCTTCAGAGATGAACATTGTAAGTTGAAAATATAGATAAACCAGAATTTTTTGGACTTCTAGAGAATGGTTGTTTTGCCCACTTAATGGCAATCCAAATGAAGAAAATATGAAGAAAAAGAAATCTAATCAGATAACTAGTAAAAATAAGGCAAGTACTAATAAAATAGTAATAACTTGGAAAGAGGTACCACAAGAGATAAAATCCATGCACACACTTGTAGAGTCTGTACCAATTCAAGAATGGCATTATCTTTCCATGCATTATCTGTCGGACTGACAGAGAGCATAGAGCATCAGGTGATATATGTGATTTCACTTTTGAAAGGCTACAGAAAGACCATTAATAGTTAATATTTTTATACAGTGATGGCTTATTGTCAGGGTATGTCATACTTGTATGTCACAATTCTATGTTTGTGACTTCAGACCCTCACTGAACATGAGAATGATGAGGTTCTCGTGTTAAATGATGTTCATGAAACCGCCTTCGGTTTCCTGCACTACTTGTAAGTGCTAAAGTGCAAGAAAAAAACAATGAAGAGACTTGGATTGGTTGGGGTTCTAAAGATCAGGTCCACACTGATAATAAAGTGAAGGCATGGCTCACAGATTATTTATGAAATAGTAGTATACTTGAAATGTATCATGAATTACTGTAGAGAAAGTGCACCATTAGGTCCATCAAGACAAATAGTTCTGAAGGACTACCAAACCTCAATACATAAATATTGCACATCCATATAAAGTTGCAAGGTGTTATATACACACCTCAATAATTAAACTGCAACATCAAGAATGAACTTCGTGGAATTATGGAAATCACAAATCTATAGATATGTCAAAATATGTAAATCGATATAACACTGAGATGTTAGTTTGCAGGGAATGAAGACTAGAGGGGTCTGGCTACTGTATATTATGCTAATCAACACTATAATCCTGGGAGTAGGACAAGTGTGGCATTCTCTCCTGAGTGCATCTAGATAGCGATGTCGAAGTGGTCTCTATCAAGACCACTCTCATTGATAATCATTTGATTACCGAAATAAATTTGAAACTTATCACTGAAGATGATAGACTTCCTTTCCAGTGACTATTGCCATATTGCTCTGCACCATGATAACCATGTAACTGAACATCTGGCTTATGGCTCAATATCATGGAAACATCTCCTGATGATTTGTGCAGACACTGATTCATGCCCTAGGTTAGCTATGTGAAGTTCAGTTTCACTTAAAGCACAGAATGGAGCAATCATGGAACCAATGGTACAACTATTTTTCCAAAGTGTCCCAGTACCCATTTTTCAACACGACAATGACAGGCTTCATGTTTCTTGTGCTACTGTGAGCAGCATGTGTGGTCTTAATGTCCATGGCCTCATGATACAATGGCCTCTCGATGATTTGTGTGTCCAAGTATATTCAACATGGTAGAACATTTTTCAAACAACCATTTATATCTTGATTGATAGAACATTAAGGTGTATAAGTGTGTGAATTTCTGTGTGTGGCACTCAATACTAAATAAGTAAAGATATCTATTTATTCTGTGCTTCCCATAATTCCATCACTTTTCTTCTTGGTATTGCAATTTGAATGTTATGGAGTTATGGAGTGTATATGCGTATAAACTGGTCACGGACAACATATCAAAAGTACGGTAAGCTCTTAAAGATTATTTGTGAATCGACCCAATGGCATGTGACTATCTTTCATGTCCACTCAAAATAAAGTATTGGCACACTGAACCATGTTGGAGTATGAAATCACCAGTCTCTACTATTTTGTTGGGTGAGAATGATCCTGCTTTCATTTTAGTCAAGTCTATGTTGTACAACAGGATCCAAAAGTTAGCATATAGTTCTCTCTGGATACTCTAGTCACTTACCTGTCCTGACAACAGTGCCAGACTCTGCTCTCTTATCTATGGCTGCCTACCTTTCAGATGCTCAGCTCCTTTGATATGATCACATCAGTCCTTTTAAGGCTCACTCAGACAGCTATGTGCTATATGGGTATTCAATAAGCCTCGCATTTAGTTACCACATGTACTTCTGAGGTTTGCCTCACCATTAGTGATGAGCAAGTGTACTCATTACTCGAGTTTTCCGAGCATGCTCGGGTGTTCTCCAAGTATCTTGGGCATGCTCGTAGATTATGTTTGTGTCCCAGCAGCTGCATGATTTACGGCTGCTATAGACAGTGTGAATACATGTAGGGATTCCCTAACAAACATATGTCTGTCAGCTGCAAATCATGCAGCTGCGGGGACACAAACATAATCTATCTACGAGCATGTCTAAGATACTTGGAGACCACCCGAGCATGCTCGGAAAACTTCAGTAACTAGTACTCTCGCTTATCACTACTCACCATCCATTTCTATTAACTGGATAATCATCTATTCAGTAAAAACTCTTGTTTATCTTCTATCTGCATTTATTTTTTTCTCGTGCATCCCCCCTACTCTGGAACTCTCTACCACAACATATCAGACTCTCGCCTACCATCGAAACCTTCAAAAAGAACCTGAAGACCCACCTCTTCCGACAAGCCTACAACCTGCAGTAACCACCGATCGACCAATCCACTGCACGACCAGCTCTATCCTCACCTACTGTATTCTCACCCATCCCTTGTAGATTGTGAGCCTTCGCGGGCAGGGTTCTCTCTCCTCCTGTTCCAGATTTGACTTGTATTGTTCAAGATTATTGTACTTGTTTTTATTATGTATACCCCTCCTCACATGTAAAGCGCCATGGAAAAAATGGCGCTATAATAATAAATAAAAATAATAATAATTTTCTTGGTCAGATCTGTTAATCATTACTCTTCTATCATGCTGCTATTAATACTACGCTGCAACAGTGTGTATTTTCTCTTCAACTAAGTATCCAATTTGCCTGTTTATCACTTCTACTTGCTGCTAACCATTTAATTGCTGATGGCCTATGTCCCTGCCATTGACCATCAGTCTACTGATAGCATAAAAAACTGCCATTAACCATATGTTTGCAGCAAACTCTAGACTGACTAGACGTCTACAGTAGCTTTGGATATACATATATCTGGCTCTGAATCCTCTGGTGTTTCCTGCTCTGCTTGTCTGACTGCCTTCCTTCATATCCACTGTATGTGTTCTCATTGATACACAAGCCATTTAGCAAGTCTCTGCTTGCTGTGCCATTGCCTTTGGTCCATGTTGCTCATCCTGACCTACAGCTTAGAGAATTATAGCAATACTGATTTAGATTGTGAGCCCCTATGGGAACAATGATGATAATGTCTGTAAAACACTGTAGAAATTAATGGCCCTATATAAGAGAGTTAAATAAAATAAATAAACTTGCCCTATTGCGTCAGTAAGAAGAATTCATTATTGAATGAGCCCTACTGGAAAAAGAGATATATTTTGGGACTACAATCTTTGTAGAGTACTGAAGAACACATTGCTAATAACAGTAAAAAAATAGTTTAATACACATCTTGTGATGAGCGAGTGTGCTGGTTACTCGAGATTTCCGAGCATGCTCGGGTGTTCTCCGATTATCTTGAGTGTGCTCGTAGATTATGTTTGTGTCGCTGCAGCTGTTAGACAAGCTGAACACATGCAGGGATTGCTTGTTTTTTTAGGAATCCCCACATGTATTCAGGCTGTCTAGCAGCTGCAAATCATGCAGCTATGGGGACACAAACATAATCTATGAGCACGCCCAAAATACTCGGAGAACACCCGAGCATGCTCGAAAAACTCGAGTAACGAGCACACTCGCTCATCCCTATATACATCATGTATATTTCATTTTTGAACTAGAATAATAAGACAATTAGGCTGACCTTTAGCATTTTCTATCATACGTATTTTCATATATGACCATAATCCAAACAGGAAGGAAGCCGTTATACTCTTACTCAATACTGTGTCTTTATTGTCCTGGAAAACCCAAGGAGCCGAGCACAATAAATGAGCCTTTTACTGAAATTATTGTAACTCAGGTTAGATCATGTAAAATAAAATGTCTGATTTATGCATTGTTATCGCGAGCACAAAAAGTGCCAGTCAATTGATTTCCGATGATTTTCAAATCTGTTTTTGAATAATAAAATGACCTTCCTCACTTGTAAAACATTGCTGTTTACTCTTATAAAATGATAATATCCAGAATGATTCGAATATATATATATCTTTCAGCAGAGGAAGTAATAACTGCTTTCTTGCTTATTCTGAGCCTCAAAGGGGATTATTTGTTTTCAGCTCTTAGCTCAGTAATCCTGTATATGCGCATTTGTTTTGCGCTAATTCAAAGATGAAAGTTTTTGTCCCTTAATTGTATACCAAAGTACTGCAGACTATTAAAATGATGTATCATCTGTTTCTTCCAAAATGTTTTTTTCAGGCTCTGATTGTCGGTAAGGAATGATGCTGGACTTAGAAAAATACATTTTATTAAACAGAAAAACAGTTTGTAGATAGGAAAATAGCTGTAGAGTTCTAAACCTTCCAGTGACCTTTTCTCCAAAAATGGTGATCAGTAGCGGTAAAGACTAGCAGAAATATAGATCTGAAGAGGAGCCAAATAAATATCTCATAAACATTTTAAAAATGGTGGTGCTATTTTTTCACATCGTATAGACATATAAGACGATATGCCCTACTAAGCAGGTACAAGTCAATGATTCTATACTACTGAATGATCCCTTACATTCCATTTGGAGAATTATTTATTGTCACACACGGTATTCTATTCAGAGTGCGTCCATGATAAACATTCATTTCAAAGCATTGAAAAGCTCTAAAATGCAAGTTATTGGGCAGTGGTATAAAAATGGATGCATAACCACCCATCTGTATTAGCCTAGCATAGCATCAAACACAGTGATCCTCAGACTTTGAGGCTGGCCTTGCCAGAGTGGTGCCCCTAGTTGACGGGGAGGCCCGATTGGAGGGAAGTTTTCACAGAGAAGTGATTATGCGTTATAGAGTCCATTCTCAAGTCAATGAATCCAAGGAAAAAATCAGAGTGTACTCGGATGAGATCTGAGTGTACTCCGATTTTCACAGACTGAAAGAGTTAAGAAGCAGGAAAATTATTTTTCATCTTCTCCTCATCCGAGAAAATCAGATCACAATATGATCATATTCTTACCAAACTCTGATCAGAGGATATTTAACATAATTGGACCGATTCTTTTGAATGAAAGAAAATATGGCACTGCGACTCTAACCTAATAGTATATTCAGAGGGAAAAAAAAATTGAGAGATATTATATGTAACCATGGAATTCCACTATAGATAATGAGGCCCATACTGTCAGGCCTGAAAATTAATATGAGGCTCCAGTGGAAAACGTTTTTGGTTTCATATGTTGTTTATTCAAATGGAATATGCAGTTGAAAGAAAAAGATAAAACTTTTAGGAATTATCTGTATTTTTGCATTGATTATTAATAGAAATGTGACCTGTTCTTTTTTTAAGTCGCAATTATAGACACATAATCCAACACAACTAATTACAGTTGTACTGTTTGAGTCTCTTATTAAAGAATCTCTCCTATA